>NC_053039.3:363531715-363843798 GCF_002575655.3 Aegilops tauschii subsp. strangulata
ACCGTGTTCGGAGTGAGGTGGTGCGGCTGGAGTTGATAGAAGTCGAGGAAGGAGCGGAAGAAAGCGCTCGCCGGCAAGCCGAGGCCGCGCAGGAAGTGCGAGCGGAAGACTACCCGCTCGCCTTCCTCCGGCGCCGGCGTGATCTCCTTCGCCGGCGCGAGACGGACCCGCACCTGGTCTGCGCCGGAGCGGAGTAAAGATCGGTCGGACGGCGCGGCAGCGAGGCGTTGTTGCGAGGGAAAGCAGGAGGAAGAAGATGACGGAGAGGAGAGGAGCGTGCGAGCGAATGCCACTTCCCCTCCTCCCCCTACTTATAGCCTCGTGCGGCGAAGCCGAGGAGGCGAGGCGTTGGGAGGAACGTGGGATTAACTGCGCCCACTCCCCCATGTCTCACGATTATTACGCCCTAACGGCGTGCGGAAACCGCCGCAGGAAGACGTGCGGACAGCTCTGGGCCACAAAAGATCCGCGTATGGGCCTAGGCGTAGGAGTGGTGGGCCCTCGGCCTACGACGACTTCGTGTCGCGCGCGTGGGTTGGCAGGCTCTTTTCAGCCAAGGGATGCCACATGGTTCGCAGGCGGCGAGCGGCCGGCCCGCGGCCCGGTGCACACGCCAACAGACACCCGCCTTCCGACTTTAAAAATTTCGCCAAGACGGCGCGCCCAACTGAAGCCGGCTCCCAGCTGCTGGCTCGTCAAGATAAGAAGCTGGTCGAGCTTCTCGACCTCCTCTCAGCCTCGAAACCCAACCAGCTTCGGGAACTACTGTCGGAGTAAATGGCCACGGGTAGCCTAACCGACTCCCCCTGGCTCTTCAAAAAATTATCAGGTCATTCGAGCCTTCAAGCATACAAAGCATAGGGCCGCCTTCCCCGGGACGGCTATCCCTAGGGCCGACTCCCAGAAGGCGACCCAGCCTCAGAAACCTCCCCCAAGAAAGATACGAGATAGCCGACTCCAGGGAGCCGGCCCCAAGAGGACCGACTTCCAGAAGCCGGCCATGAAGAAACCTGGCTCCCAGAAGCCGGCCATGAAGAAAGCTGGCTCCCAGAAGCCGGCCAAGACTGCACCCACTAAGATTGTATCCACATAATGGCGATAGGATGGGGCGTGGCCGCAGTACAGCTCGCTACCCCCGAATCCCGGAACAGGCATGGCCATAGGGCGCCGTACGGGCCAGCCATCCCCCGTCCGGCGCGGCACTGTAGCCGTGTTGGCCTCGATGTCACCCACGACAGGCGCCAGTACGGCCCGTAGGCGGCGGGCCCCTTTTGCCAGAGAGACACCCGAAGGCGGCCTGGCCTCCTCTAGTCGGCCAGGGGTGTGGCCGGCTCCCAATAGCTGACTACCTCCCTTCCTCGAAACATGTGCCTCATTAAGGAGACAAGACGAGGTAAGGCTACAGTGAGAGCCCGCATGGCGGCGACACTGTAGCCACGCTTACCTCGACAAAGCCCTCGTCATCATAGGCGAGGCAACAGTAACCAGCCGCCGACAAAGCCCCCAAGCGGTGGGGCCGGCCTGTCGGCCAAGAGGCCGGCAGGACCCACCAGTCGGTGGGCCCCAATGACGGGCGAAGAAGCCGGCGAGCATAGACACTGACGGCTGGGACCCGCGCCCAGCCGGATTACCATTGTACCCCTGGGGGGTAGGCCTATATAAACCCCCCGGGACACCCATGCAAAGGGTTGATCTCATAGAGTTTCACACACCACATAGAGAGAAAAGGAGAGCTAGCCTTGCCCTTCTTCTTCCTCTAGCCAAACAGCTCGAGGAGCACTTGTAGCTACTTGTACTAATCTGGTGATCATGCGGAGACCCCGCAGAGCAGGACTAGGGGTGTTATCTCCACGGAGAGCCCCGAACCTGGGTAAGATCCACCGGCGTGCATGTCTTCGCCTCATCCCGTTTCCAGGCACCGGCGATGTCTTACTGGCTCCCACAATGATAAGCCACCCGTTGGCATATGTCGCACCTACCACCCGACAGACACAGAACTAGCTCCAATTCATCAATGTAATGTAGGCATGTATTCCGAATATAGTCATACATGCTTATGGAAAAGAACTTGCATGACATCTTTTGTCCTACCCTCCCGTGGCAGCGGGGTCCTAGCGGAAACTAAGGGATATTAAGGCCTCCTTTTAATAGAGTACCAGACCAAAGCATTAACAGATAGTGAACACATGAACTCCTCAAACTACGGTCATCACTAGGAGTGGTCCTGATTATTGTCACTTTGGGGTTGCCGGATCATAACACATAGTAGGTGACTATAGACTTGCAAGATAGGATCAAGAACTCGCATATATTCATGAAAACATAATAGGTTTAGATCTAAAATCATGGCACTCGGGCCCTAGTGACAAGCATTAAGCATAGCAAAGTCATAGCAACATCAATCTCAGAACATAGTGGATACTAGGGATCAAACCCTAACAAAACTAACTCGATTACATGATAGATCTCATCCAACCCATCACCATCCAGCAAGCCTACGATGGAATTACTCACGCACGGCGGTGAGCATCATGAAATTGGTGATGGAGGATGCTTATGATGACGACGGCGACGGATTCCCCTCTCCGGAGCCCCGAACGGACTCCAGATCAGCCCTCCCGAGAGGTTTTAGGGCTTGGTGGCGGCTCCATATCGTAAAACGCGATGAATCCTTCTCTCTGATTTTTTTCTCCCCGAACACGAATATATGGAGTTGGAGTTGAGGTCTGTGGAGCAACAGGGGGCCCACGAGGCAGGGGGCGTGCCCAGGGGGGTAGGCGCGCCCCCCACCCTCGTGGACAGGTGGAGGCCCCCTGATGTGGATTCTTCTTCCAGTATTTTTAATATTTTCCAAAAATAAGTTCCGTGGAGTTTCAGGTCATTCCGAGAACTTCTGTTTCTGCACATAAATAACACCATGGCAATTCTGCTGAAAACAGCGTTAGTCCGGGTTAGTTCCATTCAAATCATGCAAGTTAGAGTCCAAAACAAGGGCAAAAGTGTTTGGAAAAGTAGATACGACGGAGACGTATCACTAGTCAAGCTCTTGACGGGCCGAGTTGTCCTGTTGCAGCGTAGTCCGGACCTTCTTAACGGTGTCCAGGGGCTCGGCAGCCGGATTGCGGTTCTGCTTGAAAAGGCCGCTCTGTACTTCTGCTGCTAGGGCGGCGGTGTGCTCCTCTGTACGGAGGGAGCGTTCTGTATTTCCATTGACTGTTATGATGCCGCGTGGACCGGGCATCTTGAGATTGAGATAAGCATAGTGTGGAACCGCGTTGAATCTAGCGAACGTGGTTCGTCCAAGCAGTGCGTGGTAGCCACTGCGGAAGGGGACGATGTCGAAGATTAACTCTTCGCTTCGGAAGTTGTTCGGAGAACCGAAGACCACCTCCAGTGTGATTGAGCCCGTACAGCGGGCCTCAACACTTGGTATGACTCCTTTAAAGGTAGTCTTTGTGGGTTTGATTCGTGAGGGATTAATGCCCATCTTCCGTACTGTATCCTGGTAGAGCAGGTTGAGGCTGCTTCCACCATCCATCAGGACTCGTGTTAGGTGGAATCCGTCGATGATTGGGTCGAGGACCAGTGCGGCCAAACCGCCATGGCGGATACTAGTTGGGTGATCTCGACGATCGAAGGTGATCGGAAATGACGACCACGGATTGAATTTTGGGGCGACTGGCTCTACCGCGTAGACGTCCCTGAGTGCTCGCTTGCGCTCCCTTTTGGGGATGTGTGTAGCGTATATCATGTTCAGCGTGTTGACTTGAGGGGGAAATTTCTTCTGCCCCCCGGTGTTCGGCTGCCGGGGCTCTTCGTCCTCGTCCTCACATTGTGATCCCTTTTCTTTGTTTCTGGCATTTAACTTGTCGGCCTATTTGAAAACCCAACAATATATGTTGGTGTGATTGGCTTGTTTGTCTGGGGTGCCGTGTATCTGGCACGGACGGTCGAGTTTGCGGTCTAGGCTGGAAGGTCCCTCATTGTTCCTTTTGTAGGGCTTCTTCCATTGGCCGGACTTGGAGCCGCTGTATCCGGCGTTCACTGTAGTGTCATCGGTGTTATCGCCATTGCTTCGGCATTTGTGTCTATTGCGCCGGTGCTTGCCGGTGCTGTTCTTGGCCTCAGAGGGGCCTGCCTCGCTGGCTGTGTTTTTGTGTCGGGCCAGCCAGCTGTCCTCACCCGCGCAAAAGTGGGTCACGAGTGCTGTGAGGGCTGCCATGGATTTCGGATTTTCTTGGCCGAGGTGGCGGGCGAGCTATTCGTCACTGATGCTGTGTTTGAAGGCTGCTAGGGCTTCGGCGTCCGGATAGTCAACGATCTGGTTCTTTTTGGTTAGGAACCTAGTCCAGAATTTTCTGGCTGATTCTCCAGGTTATTGAACTATGTGGCTTAAGTCATCAGCATCGGGTGACCGGACATATGTACCATGGAAGTTGTCGAGGAAGGCTTCTTCCAAGTCCTCCCAGCTGCCGATGGAGTTTTCAGGCAGGCTATTTAGCCAGTGTCGAGTTGGTCCTTTGAGCTTTAGTGGGAGGTATTTTATGGCGTGGAGGTCGTCTCCGCGGGCCATGTGGATGTGGAGAATAAAGTCCTCAATCCATATTGCCGGATCAGTTGTTCCGTCGTATGATTCAATATTGACGGGCTTGAACCCCTCGGGGAATTCGTGATCCAGTACTTCATCTGAGAAGCATAGAGGGTGTGCGGTACCTCTATATCGGGCCGTGTCGCGGCGCACCTCCGATGAAGTCCGTCTGCGGTTATCGGCCCAGGTGTGACTAGGTTTGTTATGTCCGAATAGGTAGCTGTTAGGGAACGCGACAGAAAACGAAAATTTTTGGTATAGCGAGCATGCCCAGGACCACTATGGAGACTGCATACAAGGTTTGATCTGATCCGTACCGACTCGAAGCGCAGCGGAAGAAGAGTCGGTGTAGATCGTCGGTGCACATCCCCGCAGCTAGGATTTACAACCTCCCAACCGCGAGGATGTACTCCCTCTCCGGACAGCCCTTCGGGAGGCAGTCGGACAGTCCCCCGGACAATGTCGCGGACAGCCCTTCGGGAGGACCCTCAAAACTCGGACGGAGACTCGGACAGCCCTTCGGGAGGACACTCGAACAGCCCCTCGGGCAAAAGATCAAAACTACAATCTCTCTACGGGGTTGCACACATACGGTGTCAGCTATCCGGCAGGGCTTCGCCGTCCAGAACTAGTTCCTGCCGGAACCCAGACAGCCTTACGGCTCTACCAAACTCTTTTCGTGGGAGGGAGAGAAGAAGCCAGATAATGCATGGCATGTGTATGAGAGCAAGGGATGAAGAGATGGCAGCCCTCACCTCCTCTATTTATAGGAAAACCAAGGGGTAGTGTGCCTCCACAAATTACCAAAAAACCCCATGCATTAGGTCACACATGAGGGTGTTAAGGACAAAATGGGATGCCATGTGGAGCTCCAAGGAGCTCCACCACCCATGGCCGGCCACCCCTAGCCCCCCCCCAAATGGGGTTCCTTCCCTTGTAAGCCACTTCCTTCTAGAACTTTGACCAAGTCAAAAAGGTGGCTCTCCAAAATAATCCCAAAAAGCACTTTCACTATTCACGACGACATTTTTCAGCGTTCGTTCGAACTGAAAATATTTATGTGGGCTTAGAACATTTCCAGTACCCACTAAAATAATTTTCAACGCGTTCCGAAACAATTCCGGTTTTAGTGATTTTCATCTGCGAAACGCATCTGAAGTGGCTCCGACAGCTCCGGAACATTTCCGGTTTTTATCTCAGAAAATTCCAAAAAGCTTCCAGAATAATTCTGTCACCCTCCAAGAATTATCAGGCATTTGCCGAAACCAATCTGACTTAATGGTATATTCCGAAACAACTTTTCGGTACCATCGAAACTTATCCGATGACCTCTCTCTGCGGTACGATTCCGCTGTCCGAAACCTTTCCGGTGTCCGAAACTTTTTCGGTGATTTTCTCTCATACTCCCTGTCTAGTATTCAGCAGATAGATGACCCTTAAGCATGTGACCCTATAGGTTCGGTGAAGTATAGACATGACCCGGAACCCCTTCCGATCAATGATCAACATCGGAGTCGTGGACACCCATATTGACCCCTATACCCACACGAATAAATATTCGAGTGAACCTCCAGTTGCAGTGAGCTATTCCTTTTGATTCGCGATATGTCACAAACACCCGAGGTGAGATTTATTGCATTCCTGTGGATCAACAATTTGTCCAGCATGCAAGTTACCTCGTTACCGGTTTTGTTCTCTTTTCTCGTTTCCGTGTTCCGGCATCCCAGTGATCAAATCACAGTGTGTCTGGCCAGACGATGATGGATACCGTTACACCGAGGGGGCCCGAGTATATCTCTCCATCGTCGGAGGAGCAAATCCCAATCTTGAGCTATCTTGTTACTTCCTATACTTTTCCGTGAACCCGAAAGCTGCCGCAATAGCCACCCAGTTACGGATGACGTTTAACAAACCCCAAAGTTCACGAAGCAAGCACGAAGGAACTTGATACTCTCATGGTCTAAGGAATTATGCAAACATTACCTATCTCAATGATATTAACCATAAACTTGCGACGAAGGTATCTCATAGCATAACATCAATCCGGGTTGATTCAACACAAGCGTTCTACCAACATTGTGCCCTCAAAATTGCCGGCATAGTCATGCCCATGATCAGGAAAACAGGATCATCATGCAATACTTGAGCTAGTCTTAGAGGCAAGACTAGGAATATATTTTACCGTTTATTATACCACACGTGCATATGAGTTCCCTCCGAGCCTCGTGGATTTTGTAGACTCGAGAATCATTGCAGTTATAGCATGGATCATAAACATTCATTACAAACTTGGAGATACATAATAACTGTTATTACTGCCTCTAGGGCATATCTCCTACAGACTCCCACTTGCACTAGAGTCATAATCCAGTTACATTGCTTCCCTAACACCAATGGCTATCCGGTGCTGCTCATGTTTTGCTCGTGGTAGAGGCTTTGTCATCGGGTCTGACACGTTCAGATCCATGTGAACTTTGCGTACTTTCACTAAACCCTCTTCGACATGATGTCGAATGAGTTTATATTTGCGTTGAATATGTCTTGTCTTATGGCGCGAACTTTGCTCCCTTGCCTGAGCCACGGCGCCACTATTATCACAATAGATCTCCACCGGGTCCTGGGCACTAGGAACCACACCAAGGTCTTCAAGAAATTGCTTGATCTATACCGCCTCCTTGGAGGCTTCTGAAGCAGCAACATATTCCGCCTCCGTCATAGAATCCGCCACAGTCTTTTGTTTGGAACTTTTCCAATCAACTGCGCCGCCGTTCAATATGAAAACATAGCTTGATTGAGATTTGAAGTCATCTGGGTCAGTCATGAAGCCTGCATTAGTGTAACCACTTACAATGAGCTCTTCATCACCTCCGTACAAAAGGAGTAAATCCTTGGTCCTTCTGAGGTACTTAAGAATACCCTTGACTGCGGCCCAGTGTTCCAACCCTGGATCACTTTGGTACCGGCTGCTAACACTTAGCGCATAGGAAACATCTGGTCTTGTACATAGCATGGCATACATAATAGAACCAACTGCCGAGGCATATGGAACATCATTCATTTGTACTCGCTCATCCAGAGTCCGAGGACTCTGATTCTTGCAAAGCACTGTGCCAGGTGACATGGGGAGTAGGCCTTTCTTGGAGTTCTCCATGTTGAACCTTTTCAACACCTTGTCAATGTACGTGCTTTGGCTAAGCGCTATCAGGCGTTTTGATCTATCTCTATAGATTCTGATGCCTAATACATATGCCGCTTCGCCTAAGTCTTTCATTGAAAAACTTTTCTTCAATGAGTCTTTTATTTTGCTAAGAAAATTCACGTCATTTCCAATCAACAATTTGTCATCCACATATAAGATTAGAAATGCTTTTGCGCTCCCACTAAACTTCTTGTAAACACAAGATTCTTCGTCATTCCTGATGAAGCCAAACTCTTTGACCACTTCATCAAAACGAATGTTCCAGCTCCTTGATGCTTGCTTCAGACCATAAATGGCTTTCTGAAGTTTGCATACCTTTCCAGCATCCTGATGAATGACAAAACCTTCTGGCTGTATCATGTATACATCCTCTTTGAGGTTTCCATTTAGGAAAGCCGTTTTGACATCCATCTGCCATATTTCATAGTCGAAATAAGCAGCAATTGCTAGCAATATCCGAACAGACCTAAGCATAGCTACTGGCGAGAAAGTCTCGTCGTAGTCCACTCCTGGAACTTGTGTGAACCCTTTCGTGACAAGTCTAGCTTTGTGGATAGTAATGTTACCATCCGCGTCCGTCTTTCTTTTGAAAATCCATTTACAACCAATGGGCTTTACGCCTTCTGGAAGTTTTTCCAAGTTCCAAACTTGGTTTTCGTACATGGATTCCATTTCGGATCTCATGGCTTCGTGCCATTCTTTTGAGCTGGGCCCCGCCATTGCTTCCTTGTAGTGCGCAGGTTCATCGTCTTCAAGAATGAAGATTTCGTTATGAAACCACTCAGGTGGCTGGATAGCCCTAGCTGATCTGCGCGGTTCAGTTACAACATTGTCTGAAGTCTCCGCATCACATGCGACAACTTCCGGCTCGGTTGTAGGGATAATTAGCGGAATTTCTTCCGGTTCCTTAGCCATATCAACGGTTGCCGAAGATTCACTAATCTCATTAAGTTGTACTGTCCTCCCACTCACTTCTTTAGTGAGAAACTCTTTCTCAAGAAAGACTCCATGTTTTGCAACAAACACTTTGTTCTCGGAGGCGTGGTAGAAAGAATACCCAACTGTCTCCTTGGGATAACCTACAAAGTAACATTTGTCTGATCTGGGATCAAGTTTGCTTGGCTGTAAACGCTTTACATAAGCTTCACAACCCCAAATTTTGAAAAACGACAGGTCGGGTTTCTTCCCGTGCCACATCTCATGTGGCGTCGTCTCAACAGATTTAGACGGTGCTTTGTTTAGTGTGTGAGAAGCAGTAAGTAGTGAGTGACCCCAAAAAGATATTGGAAGATTTGTAAGAGACATCATTGACCTTACCATGTCCAACAAGGTTCAGTTACGTCGTTCCGATACTCCATTTCTCTGTGGAGTTCCGGGAGGCGTAAGCTGTGAAATGATTCCACGATCACTCAGATGTTGGCCAAACTCATGACTAAGATATTCGCCTCCGCGATCAGACCGCAGAAACTTAATCTTTTTGTTACGATGATTTTCTACCTCATTCTGAAATTCTTTGAACTTTTCAAAGGTTTCCGATTTATGCTTCATTAAGTAGATATAGCCATACCTACTCAAATCATCAGTAAAAGTCATGAAGTAAAAATATCCACCCCGTGCGCCTGTGTTCATTGGACCACATACATCACTATGTATTATTTCCAATAATTCACCCGCCCGTTCAGGATGACCCGTGAACGGCGTCTTGGTCATTTTCCCCATCAGGCAAGCTTCACATGTGTCAAATGATTCAAAATCAAGGGACGGTAAAACTCCATCTTTATGGAGTCTTTGCATGCGTTTCTTACCGATGTGGCCAAGGCGACAGTGCCACATGAAAGTGGTGGTGGTATCAGCCTTCTTAAGGCGTTTAGCATTCACGTTAAAGACATCATTTCCACATTCAAGATTTAGTATGAAAAGGCCCCAACAATGGGTGCAAATCCATAAAACATATCCTTACAATAAAGTGAACAACCATTGTTCTCAGACTTGTACGAATACCCATCGTGTACCAAACATGATCCGGAGATAATGTTTCTACACAACAGTGGAACAAAATAACAGTTACTTAGTTCTAAGATCAATCCTGAAGGGAGACGTAGAGGCATAATGCCGACGGCTTGAGCGGCGATCCCAGCGCCGTTCCCGACGCGCATCACGACTTCATTCTTTGCTAGCTTGCGCACCTTCTGAAGTCCCTGTATCGAGTTGCAAATGTGAGCAACCGATCCGGTATCAAATACCCAAGACTTAGAGTTTTCGCTAGCAAGCAAAACGTCAATGACATTAACTTGTATAACAATTATACCTTTTCCGGTTTTCCCGGTCTTCTTATCTTCCAGATACTTCTTGCAGTTTCTCTTCCAGTGTCCTGTGCCCTTGCAGTAGAAGCACTCAGTTTCATTCTTGGCTCCGCCCTTAGAGTTGCTCTAGGAGCCGGTCTTACCGGTGCCCTTGCCCTTCTTTGGCTTGCCTTTCTTCTTTTTGAAACTAGCGGTTTTATTCATAAGCAACACTTGCTTGTGATTTTTCCGCAGTCCTCCTTCTGTAGTTTTCAACATGGCGAGCACCTCTTCCGGCGTCTTCTCCATCCCTGTCATGTTGTAGTTCATTACAAAACCGTCGTAAGATGGGGGGAGTGAAGAAAGCAACATGTCCATCATATGGCCAGGTGGAAGTGGAAATTCTAGGGCTTTAAGCCTTTCAGAATAGCCAATCATTTTGACCACGTGTTCGCCAACTGAACTACCCTCAGCCATCTTGCAATCCATCAAAGCCTTCATGATATCATATCGTTCAGACTTTGCGGTTTCCTTGTACAGAGCCTCCAATTCCCGGATCATATCACGGGCTTTATGGAATTCAAAACATTTTTGAAGCCATGGACTCATGCAAGCTAGCATGAGGCACTGCACTAAGTTGTGATCATCATCCTTAGTGGCCCAGACATTTTTTTCATCTACCGGTGCATCTGCCGCCGGTTTAGCTGGAAGAGCAGTTTCAAGCATGTACAATTACTTAGCGCTCCTGCGGACAATCCTCAGGTTACGGACCCAGTCCGCATAGTTGTTTCCAGTCGTAGCTAACTTCTCTTTCTCTAACATCGGGCCTAAGTTGAATGCGGTGTTGCGAGCCATTTGATCTACAACGAAAACACAAGCTTCACTTAGACTTTGTTTATAATGAAATTTGCACTAGTGAATAATCATTTTATTCTAAAATGCACTCCCACTCAAATCAATATCTCTCAAAATTGATTATGAGTGATTCAAGATCCGTGTCTTGATTGTTCGCCATTGGTGTAACACCACTGATGACGAAAATCTTAACCGGTAGGCCAACTTGCCAATCACATCACTATGTGACTCTTGTTCATCTTTCGATGCGTGTGTTCCGAGCTCATGACGGTCATGCCTGAACGTCAAGACAACCAAGTGATCTCGCTGCGAGGTCTCAACTCACCCGCCTCACACTTCTCTAATAGTTCGTACCCGTGTGACACGACGCACCCCGAAAAGATAGGTGCCGTGACGGTGCTACACTTGGGAGAACACTATCTACTTGATATCTTTAAGTGAAAGATCACCCTAATAAAAGCGACTACCGCGCAATCAAGAAGGGTGCATCATAGGGGATAAACATCTCAGGCAATTCATAATTAGCATGATATGGTATAGCCCTTTCTGACGCAGAAGTCTTTCAATTCTTCGTCTTCGGCATTTGCGTCGGTGTTCACCTTCGCGAAGATTTCCACCACCTTGTCGATGCACCAGATAATATTGCTATCTCTATAGCTAATAAAATAAGTGCATTACTTAAGGTTGACACGCAGGTCATTAAAGTGCAATCATATGGCTCCAGCCATCATGCAGAATCATGACACACAGGTCATGTTAGTTACATCATATAGTCATCTCATACATAATCAAATTAAATATGAGCATTGCTATACCACATCACATGCACATCCTGCAAAACCAAGTTAGACGCCTCTAATCGGTTTATGCAAAATTTTATTTTACGTGGCTTCTAAGGTTTTGACTTAAACCGCAGCTACCAACGTTTTATCATCAAGTATGATTATTCAAGTTGCTAGATTAACATCTCGGGGTGTATGAAACACGAGATAATTAAATCTCAAGCCCCATACTAAACTTCGTCATACGCATGACCCCCGTGCAGATCATATCTGCAATGCCCTTTCATCTGTGAATTTCATCTTTCTTTTGACTATGGCAGAACCCAAAGAACTGATAGCACTTCCATGATCAATCAGGATCACGGATTGCCAGAACTTTGTCAAATTCCACCATGCTGTCTCGGGATTGAGCAAACGCAAATTCTAGGGAAGCAACAAGAACGTCGGGTAACAGATTTCATCTGTCACCCGCGTAAATAATTTTCAGCAATAGATCTCATCTACTCCAAAATTATATTATAAAATACCCATACATCTCCATGTATTCTAGATCGTAACCTACATCTACGCATAGCACGGCTCTTGATGCCACTGTTAGGGAACGCGACAGAAAACGAAAATTTTCGGTATAGCGAGCACGCCCAGGACCACTATGGAGACTGCATACAAGGTTTGATCTGATCCGTACCGACTCGAAGCGCAGCGGAAGAAGAGTCGGTGTAGATCGTCGGTGCACATCCCCGCAGCTAGGATTTACAACCTCCCAACCGCGAGGATGTACTCCCTCTCCGGACAGCCCTTCGGGAGGCGGTCGGACAGTCCCCCGGACAATGTCGCGGACAGCCCTTCGGGAGGACCCTCGAAACTCGGACGGAGACTCGGACAGTCCTTCGGGAGGACACTCGAATAGCCCCTCAGGCAAAAGATCAAAACTACAATCTCTCTACGGGGTTGCACACATACGGTGTCAGCTATCCGGCAGGGCTTCACCGTCCAGAACTAGTTCCTGCCGGAACCCAGACAGCCTTACGGCTCTACGAAACTCTTTTCGTGGGAGGGAGAGAAGAAGCCAGATAATGCATGGCATGTGTATGAGAGCAAGGGATGAAGAGATGGCAGCCCTCACCTCCTCTATTTATAGGAAAACCAAGGGGTGTGTGCCTCCACAAATTACCAAAAAAACCCATGCATTAGGTCACACATGAGGGTGTTAAGGACAAAATGGGATGCCATGTGGAGCTCCAAGGAGCTCCACCACCCATGGCCGGCCACCCCTAGGGGCCCCCCCAAATGGGGTTCCTTCCCTTGTAAGCCACTTCCTTCTAGAACTTTGACCAAGTCAAAAAGGTGGCTCTCCAAAATAATCCCAAAAAGCACTTTCACTATTCACGACGAAATTTTCAGCGTCCGTTCGAACTGAAAGTATTTATGTGGGCTTAGAACATTTTCAGTACCCACTAAAATAATTATCAACGCGTTCCGAAACAATTCCGGTTTTAGTGATTTTCATCTGCGAAACGCATCTGAAGCGGCTCCGGCAGCTCCGGAACATTTCCGGTTTTTATCTCAGAAAATTCCAAAAAGCTTCCAGAATAATTCTGTCACCCTCCAAGAATTATCAGGCATTTGCCGAAACCAATCTGACTTAATGGTATATCCCGAAACAACTTTTCGGTACCATCGAAACTTATCCGATGACCTCTCTCTACGGTACGATTCCGCTATCCGAAACCTTTCCGGTGTCCGAAACTTTTTTCGTGATTTTCTCTCATACTCCCTGTCTAGTATTCAGCAGATAGATGACCCTTAAGCGTGTGACCCTATAGGTTCGGTGAAGTATAGACATGACCCGGAACCCCTTCCGATCAATGATCAACATCGGAGCCGTGGACACCCATATTGACCCCTATACCCACACGAATAAATATTCGAGTGAACCTCTAGTTGCAGTGAGCTATTCCTTTTGCTTCGCAATATGTCACAAACACCCGAGGTGAGATTTATTGCATTCCTGTGGATCAAAAATTTGTCCAGCATGCAAGTTACCTCGTTACCGGTTTTGTTCTCTTTTCTCGTTTCCGTGTTCCGGCATCCCAGTGATCAAATCACAATGTGTCTGGCCAGACGATGATGGATACCGTTACACCGAGAGGGCCCGAGTATATCTCTCCATCGTCGGAGGAGCAAATCCCAATCTTGAGCTATCTTGTTACTTCCTATACTTTTCCGTGAACCCGAAAGCTGCCGTAATAGCCACCCAGTTACGGATGACGTTTAACAAACCCCAAAGTTCACGAAGCAAGCACGAAGGAACTTGATACTCTCATGGTCTAAGGAATTATGCAAACATTAACTATCTCAATGATATTAACCATAACTTGTGACGAAGGTATCTCATAGCATAACATCAATCCGGGTTGATTCAACACAAGCGTTCTACCAACATTGTGCCCTCAAAATTGCCGGCATAGTCATGCCCATGATCAGGAAAACAGGATCATCATGCAATACTTGAGCTAGTCTTAGAGGCAAGACTAGGAATATATTTTAACGTTTATTATACCACACGTGCATACGAGTTCCCTCCGAGCCTCGTGGATATTGTAGACTCGAGAATCATTGCAGTTATAGCATGGATCATAAACATTCATTACAAACTTGGAGATACAAAATAACTGTTATTACTGCCTCTAGGGCATATCTCCTACAGTAGCCGTCATCCCGAGTCGGGAGGCGCCCTCGCGATATGTAGATCGATCTGGTGTGTCTTGCTCTGCTGTCCAATTCCTGCCGAAGGTCGTATGTATGTTCCTGAGATGGTCTGTCCCTGTGTTTACGAGGCGGTGGGGCGGGCTGTTTTCGGCCTGATTTGCCGTTTTATCCCGACCACGGGGTGGTCGGTCCGCCGCACTATCCCGGCCACGTGGTGGTCGGTCCTCATTTTGTGAGGGAGGTATGAGATCTGGTGCCTCCTCATCAAACTGAGGTAGCAGTCTACGCTTTGGGTAACTCTTGGCTGGGCGCTTGAGGCCGTATTCTTCGGCTGCCAGGACATCGGTCCATTTGTTGATAAGTAGGTCTTGATCGGCTTGGAGCTGCTGCTGCTTTTTCTTCATGCTTCTGGCAGTAGCTATTAGCTGGCGCTTGGAGTGCTCCTGCTCTTTGGGTGCTTCAGGCACGATGAAATCCTCGCTGCCGAGGCTCTCCTCATCTTCGGAGACTGGACGATAACTATCATCATCCGGGTCATTGGGCATGGCCTGTTTATCAGGGTCATCTTGCCCGTTCTCTTGCTCCTCCTGTTCGGATGCAGCTCCAACAGGGTCTTCATTGTTTTCGGCGTCGCCCGGAGTACTATTTTCTCTGGTGGCAGTGTTGCCATCTTTTGAGCGACGAGGCTTAGAGCGGCGTTTAGGGCGCCGGTGCTTGGAATGTGTCTGAGATGGTTTATTCGCGACTGGATCTTCTTTGTCGTCGCCAGATCCTTTAGGTGTATCAACCATATACACGTCGTACGAAGAGGTGGCCGTCCAACGTCCAGTGAATGGCGGGTCTTAGTCCTGCTCCTTGTCGGCATCGTCGTCCATACCGTCGATGTATTCGGAGCCATAATCGAGCTCGGCGGTTAAGTCTTCGACAGTAGCTATGAAGTGGGTGGCGGGTGGGAAGCAAAATTCCCCATCATCAGCCTCTAACTCGAACCGAACATAATTCGGCTGCGAGTCCTTCTCCAAGGACAAATTCTTTAAAGAGTTCAGCACATTGCCCAAAGGTGAGTGCTGGAAGACGTCTGCGGCACTGAATTCGAAGATCGATAACCGATCTAGCTCGGTGTCCGCAGGCATACACGGTCCGGAACTTGTAGCCGGAGACGGGTCCGAAGTTCCGTTGACGCAAATATTGCAAGGTGTTGAGTCTGTGTGCGGCTCCAACGCCACGGACTCTATGGCTTTGGATGGCATGATCTGCTCTGGTTCTGAGGCCATTGCAGCAACAGGAACCATCTCCTGGATGTGATCCGATGACCGATTTAAGTCATGTTCATCGGAGCGAGGGGGAGCGATCGCCGCGGTCTCAAATCCATTGAAGATCAAGTCTCCACGGATATCCGTGGCGTAGTTCAAGCTTCCAAATCTGACCTGATGGCCAGGGGCATAGCTATCGACCTGCTCCAGATGGCCAAGCGAGTTGGCCCGCAGTACGAAGCCGCCGAACACAAAAATCTGTCCGGGGATGAAGGTTCCTCCTTGGACAGCGTCATTATCGACGATTGAAGGGGCCATCGAACATTTTTTCAACGGCACAGTGGAACTCTCAATGAAAGCACCAATGTCGGTGTCAAAACCGGCGGATCTCAGGTAGGGGGTCCCGAACTGTGCGTCTAGGATCGATGGTAACAAGAGACCGGGGACACGATGTTTACCTAGGTTCGGGCCCTCTCTATGGAGGTAATACCCTACTTCCTGCTTGATTGATCTTGATGAATATGAGTGTTACAAGAGTTGATCTACCACGAGATCGTAATGGCTAAACCCGAGAAGTCTAGCCTGTATGACTACGGTAATGTGTATATCCTTTCCGGACTAACCCCTCCGGTTTATATAGACACCAGGGGGACCTAGGGTTTACATAGAGTCGGTTATATAAGAAGGAATCTTCATAATCGGTCGCCAAGCTTGCCTTCCACGCCAAGTAGAGTCCAATCCGTACACGGGTACAGTCTTCGGCCTCATGTCTTCGCAGCCCATCAGTCCGGCCCAATGGATAATAGGCCGGACACCCGAGGACCCCTTAGTCCAGGACTCCCTCAGTGGGTGGTGGCGATAGCTGCCGGGACCGTGGCGCGCTTCGACTTCTAACCATGTTAGAAGGAGCTCTATCACGGCCCAGCAGCTGCGTGCCATTTTCGCTAGCACTTCGGCGGGCATGCTGGACTCCTTCGTCCCACAGATGATGCACATGACTCTTCCCCCGGCGGCGGCCGGGGTCTCCAGCGTGGTGGCGCTGCTCGTCGCGCGCATCCTGTGAAGAGCGCATTGTGGGCGCCGGCGTAGGCATCTTGGTGGTTGCTGCGCCGCCCGCGGGTGGCACAGCGACACTCCTGGAGGGCCCCGCGCTGACTGCGGGGGCCCCAGCCCCATCTTTGGATTTGGCGATGTGCGGCCCGTCGTTCGGCGCACGAATGACGCCGCTCGGCAGGCTCTGACTGCTAGAGCTATGCTGGTGCTCGCGGGCCGCGGCTCGGGTTCTGTCCGCGACCGGCCCGCTGCTCGTCTGCACTTGCACGGGCCGTTCGTCTCCCGACGAGCCGATCGCTGTGATCGTCTTCTTCTTGGGAGCCATGGCGATAAAAAACCGCTAGGCTAACTGCTAAATCAGATTCTCACGACTGCGCCCCCTACCTGGCGCGCCAAAGATGTCGGTGGGAACGACACCTATGGGATCACTGGAATCCCTTCTACGGTTGGCGGGCGCGGGGTCGTCAGAGGAGAAGGTCTAACAGGAAGCACACAGATCGTTTACCCAGGTTCGGGCCGCGAGGATGCGTAATACCCTAGTCCTGCTTTGGTGGATGTACTGAGTGTTCTTGTGTTCTTGAGCTAGCTACGGGGTGTGACTTGCCCAAAGGAGCCGAATCCCCCTCCAGTATGCCATGGGCCTCCTTTTATAGTCAAAAGGGGCTGCCACAGTGGCACACACGAGGTCGAAAGGTCTACAGTGCTGCGATCTTATCGCCCGTATTACAGGACAAGATGCATTTAATGCATCACTTAGGTGTCCCTTAGCTTCATCGGGGACGGGAACGGGGCCTGTCCCATCCGTCGCCGCCTCGCCTTGCTTCGACACGCGCCTAGGCCAGCGATGCATGTGACGCCATGTAGGCAGACAGGCAGCTGAGGTGGCGCGCTGGTAGGGTCTTCACGAAGATCTGCATGCCACCACACAGGTGCTTGCTGAATTGGTGTAGAGGCTGCCCGTCGCCACGCAGGTGCCTGCCCAGCTGGTTGAGCTAGCAGCTGCTTGGGGACGGCGGTGGAGTCTTGGCTGGTGCGGGCCTGGCAGTGGCCCCGCTGATGCCCTCGGCAAGGGCCTTGCCGGGGGCCCGGCAGGGGTCTTGCCGTGGCATTGCAGTCGTCCCCGGCAAGGCGCTTGCCGGGGGTATTGTGGATCTGCTCAGCTAGGATCCCGCCGAGGGTCGCCATCTTCTGGTCCTCATCTGATCTCACATGTTTATGATCTTGACAAAGATCTGCATGCCACCACGGAGGTGCCTCCCGAGCCTTGGTCCCAACGTAGTCGTTGGCAGCGTTTGGAAATCTTGGGCTCAAGGGTGGCCCACTCCGCTGGTGTTGGGCGAGCTGCCCGGCAAGGCTCTTGCCGGGGGAACCTGCTTCGCCCCCTGCTCTTCGGGTTCTTGGTCTTGGCATTGCCTTGCTTATCTTAGGCTTTGGCTTTTCTCCGGCTTCCCTCCTTTGCCCTGCTACGTGTGGCCGTGGCGCGCGGCTCTGACTGCCCGTGCACAAGTAAAGGGGTCAAAAGGAGAGCCCCTACTTTTGTACACTGACAATGTGAGTTAGTAGGGATTGCCATGCAACATATGCACTAGAGCTATAAGTTTATGAAAGCTCAAAAAGAAAACTAAGTGGGTGTGCATCCAACTTGCTTGCTCATGAAGACCTAGGGCAATTTGAGGAAGCCCATCGTTGGAATATACAAGCCGAGTTCTATAATGAAAATTCCCACTAGTATATGAAAGTGACAACATAGGAGACTCTTTATCATGGAGATCATGGTGCTACTTTGAAGCACAAGTATGGAAAAATGATAGTAACATTGCCCCTTCTCTCTTTTTCTCTCATTTTTCTTTTTTTCTCTTCTTTTTTCTTTTCTTTTCTTTCTTCTTTTTTTTCTTTATTCTCATCTTTTTTTATTTCTTTTTTTCTTTTCTTTTTCTTTTTTTCCTCACATGGGACAATGCTCTAATAATGAAGATCATCATACTTCTATTTACTTACAACTCAAAAAATTACAACTTGGTACTAGAACAAGATATGACTCTATATGAATGCCTTCGGCGGTGTACCGGGATGTGCAATGAATCAAGAGTGACATGTATAAAAATGATGAAAGGTGGCTTTGCCACAAATACGATGTCAACTACATGATCGTGCAAAGCAATATGACAATGATGGTGCGTGTCATAATAAACGGAACGGTGGAAAGTTGCATGGCAATATATCTCCGAATGGCTATGGAAATGCCATAATAGGTAGGTATGGTGGCTGTTTTGAGGAAGGTATATGGTGGTTTTATGGTACCGATGAAATTTGCGTGGCACAAGAGAGGCTAGCAATGGTGGAAGGGTGAGAGTGCGTATAATCCATGGACTTAACATTAGTCATAAAGAACTCACATACTTATTGCAAAAATCTATTAGTCATCGAAACAAAGTACTACGCGCATGCTCCTAGGGGGGTAGACTGGTAGGAAAAGACCATCGCTCGTCCCCAACCGCCACTCATAAGGAAGACAATCAAAAAAATATCTCATGCTCCAACTTCGTTACATAACGGTTCACCATACGTACATGCTACGGGACTCACAAACCTTAACACAAGTATTTCTCAAATTCAAAACTACTCACTAGCATGACTCTAATATCACCATCTTCATATCTCAAAACAATTATAAGGAATCAAACTTCTCATAGTATTCAATGCACTTTACTAGCAATGTGCCCGTCCGTTGCAACAGATCCAAAGTAGAATAGTACTTGTTCACAAATTTGAAAGAAAACACTCTTGTTTATATATATATACACCACTAAAAAATATTACGTTTCACTCTAAATATATTTCTCTGGCTGTTTTGATGAGGTGAGGTAGGGATGTGGTTGCTTCCAAGATAATAAGGGATTTTCTGTAAATTGGAGCAGAGAAGTGGGCTATTGCTGCAAAAATGCCACAACTTGCCTCACAACCATTAGATGTAGATCTAATGGTCAGAAACGACGGATGGCAGACACACCATCATCACCAACTGAGTCTTTTATAAGAGCAGAGATATGAAAGTTTTTATTATATCCCTCTTGGATGCCTATCATATTAGGACTAAATTTATAACCAAAGCAAACTACTATGCTGTTTAGAGACTCTCAAAATAATATAAGTGAAGCACGAGAGTTCATCAATTTCTATAAAATAAAGTCACCGCCGTGCTCTAAAAAGGTATAAGTGAAGCACTAGAGCAAAATTATCTAGCTCAAAAGATATAAGTGAAGCACATAGAGTATTCTGATAAATCACGATTCATGCGTGTCTCTCTCAAAAGGTGTGTACATCAAGGATGATTGTGGCAAACTAAAAAGCTAAGACTCAAATCATACAAGACGCTCCAAGAAAAAGAGATATCATGTGGTGAATAAAAATATAGCTTCAAGTAAAGTTACCGATAGATGAAGACGAAAGAGGGGATGCCTTCCCAAGGCATCCCCAAGCTTAGGCTCTTGGTATCCTTGGATATTACCTTGGGGTGCCTTGGGCATCCCCAAGCTTAGGCTCTTGCTACTCTTTATTCCATAGTCCATCAAATCCTTACCCAAAACTTGAAAACTTGACAACACAAAACTCAACAAAAAATCTCATAAGCCCCGTTAGTATAAGAAAATAAATCACCACTTTTGGTACTGTTGTGAACTCATTCTTTATTTGTGTAATATCTACTGTATTCCAACTTTTCCATGGTTTATACCCCCCGATACGAGCCATAGGTTCATCAAAATAAGCAAACAACACAAAGAAAACAGAACTTGTCAAAAATAGAACAGTCTGTAGCAATCTGGATATTTCAAATACTTCTGTAACTCCAAAAATTCTGAAAAATTCGGACGACCTAGGTAATTTGTTTATTAATATTCTGCAAAAATAATCAATATTTATCACGCTTCTGTGATTTTTAACAATTCTGGGATTGAGCACAAAAGTTTCTGTTTTTCAGCAAGATCAAATCAACTATCACCGTAAGCTATCCCAAAGGTCTTACTTGGCACAAACACTAATTAAAACACAAAACCACATCTAACCAGACGCTAGATGAAAAATTTATTGCAAAACATAACCTAAAGAGCAAAAAAAATTGGGTCGCCTCCCAACAAGCACTATTGTTTAACGCCCTTAGCTAAGCATAAAACACGAATAGATCTAAGCATTCTCATTTTTGGTATGCAATCCTCCAATTGTGCACTTATAATTCTTAGGAGATTCTTTAGTTTTATAAATGATCAAACTCCTAGGCAAGAAATCAAGAATTTCATTCGTGGCAATATGTCCCTTAATAATATCAAAAAATCGGGGTGAACACTTATGAATTTGAGATCTTTATTATCTTTACTAGAGGATTCACCCTTATCCTTAGGAACATAAATAAACTTGGCAACCTTAGTAGGAGGAGGCTTTTGAGTAGTTTTGACGGAGGAAAAAGCCTAACCCAAGTTGGTAATAATTGACGATGACATGTATCTAGGGTAGGGTCTTAGGCCCGACCTAGACACCCTACCCAAGGACACTGCCCTAAAGTCAAAGACATTGCAAGTCCAACAGAAGGCAACAGAAGATACCGACTGAAATCACCATGGAGTGCAATCCACTCGACATCATATTTCACTCGGATACCTCAATTCCACTCGACCACAGAAACGTCACTCGACCATACGAAGAACCACTCGAAGTACAGAAGATCTAAAGCCACCCCGGGATGGCAACGGTCAGGCGTTCACTCCGTAGTCATCAAGACCATTAATAGCTGGCGTTATCAGTAACGCCCCTGTCTTAACTCACATTGAACCATGTTTAACCGAGGGCTGGAGGGACCTAACGCACTCTATATAAGCCACCCCCCTCCTCTGGCACAGGGGTTCGCACCCCTATAACTCTCACGCATAATCCAGTTGACAAGCCTTCGGGCACTGAGACATAGGGTCGTTACCTCCTCCGAGAGGGGCCTGAACTCGTAAAACTTGCGTGTACAACCTCGCCGTAGCTAGGGCCTTGCCTACTCCTACGTACCCCCTACTCTAACTGTCAGACTCACTCCCATGACAGTTGGTGCCCACCGTGGGGCAGGTGTCTTAGCGACTTCCGGTGAGGTTGCAGTTTTTCCGATCTCCATCATCATGGTTTCCGGCGGTGGTTTGTCCCTGGGCCACGAGGTCCGCCTCGGAGCTCTCGTTTTCATCGCCGACGACTCCGCCTGGCTCCAAGAAGCCCCCCTCGATGTCAAGACTCTCCCCGTCCGTGGGGCGATGCACTTCCACGCGTGCACTCGCGGCGTCCTTTTGCGGCAGCCGTCGTCCCAGTATCGGTCGGCTCCCACGGCATCTTCGCTCCCCGCTGTTCACCGTCGCAAGCAATCTGGTCGATCGCGGCTCCAGCGGTGGGTGAAGCATGCGGTGGCTCGACAGTCGACCACCCCTCAGGTCGCGGCGATTGAGCCCGACGAATCTCTCTAAGGATTGTTCGATTTGCCGGCTGGTCACTCAGACACTCTTTTCGAGTGCGAGAGCAATAATCCAGCGACAGAAGTTCTCATGGTCGACTCCCCGTGCAGCCCGCCCGGATTTCGTTGCGGCGGCGGCAGAGACGACCCGGTGCGTGATCACGACGAATACTATCCCCAAGCTCTCACTGCGGAGCAAAGGGAGGAGCTGCATCACCGCAACGTCCAGGCGCTCCAGACCCCCATCGTTGGGGAGACCTCTGAGGCTCGGGCCCTGGAGGCTGCGCGCTTGGCCACCTTGGCTGAGCGTACGCGTCTGGAGAATCTCCAACAGTCACTCGATGAACGCGCCCTCGGCAGATCCCTGAATCCAGTCGACGGCCACTACTACTGTTTCCGCCTGAACCTCAGGTATACCATACTCCGATTCAAAATGTCGCAGCAGCCGCACACATAGCAGAGTCAATTCAGCCGTCTCGTTCAGAAGCTGGTAGAGGTTTGCTGCAGATCCGGGCGCTGCTCCGAGGAGCTGGAGAACAAAACTCGGCTGTTTCTCAGTCGCGTAACAGAATTCATATCAGATATGTGGTTGCAGACACAGTTCAGTCGACACATAGTCCAAGATCGCCTCCGCGGCGTGAGGACCGTGGTCACAGCCAGGATGAGTATCTGGGTCAGGGCCACGGGTAGTGTAATCATCGATATCCCCGTGATGACCACCATCGAGTGCTTTTGTCCCCTCCGAGGGGCGGGTCGTACGCGCCCCGGTGGTATGACGATAGGCACCCGTATGGTGATGAGCGGAGAGCTCCAGTCGACCCAAGAGAGCCTGGGTTCGACGTGAGATCACTCCTCGTGCAGGATTTGGTCGACAGGGGCTGAGCACACAGAGAAGGACAAGACAAAGACCATATCCGAGTGGAAGCAGAGCATTTGTTTCTGGGCCCGATTGTTTTAGTAGAGCCATCTTAGCTGCTGAAATCCCTCCCAACTTCAGGTTAGCAACGGGAGTGAGTAAGTTCACCGGTGAGTCAAAGCCCGACACATGGCTGGAAGATTACTGAGTGGCAGTGCAGATTGGTGGAGGCAATGATGATGTAGCCATGAAGCACCTCCCCCAGATGCTTGAGGGTTCATCCAGGGCCTGGCTGAATCAATTGGTCCCTGGAAGTATTTTCTGTTGGGATGAGTTAGCCCGAGTGTTCGTCAAAACATTCAAGGGCACTTGCAAGTGACCTGCTGGGCTGATTAAATTACAGCATTGCGTCCAGAAACTGAATGAGACTTTGAGAGATTACATCCAGAGATGGACTAACCTTCATCATACAGTAGAGAATGTGTCACAGCACCAAGCAGTTTGCGCCTTCAAACAGGGCGTCCGATACAGAGAGCTCAACCTAAAGTTCGGTCGCTCAGGAGACACGTCTCTAGCCCGAATGATGGAAATAGCCACTCAGTATGCTAAAAGTGAAGAAGAATACCGACTCCACAGTGGCAAGGGAAAACCAGTCGACCAGGACGCCAGCGGTGGAAATTTCGGTCGGAAGCAAAAGTGCAAAGCTGAACCTGCAGGTCCTGTTGAGGCCGCAGTTTTGAATCAAGGAAAGTTCAAAGGGAAAGCCTAAAGGGCCGTGGATCCCCAAAAAGGTGAAAGATCAATCGAGCAACGACGTTCTTGATTTACCGTGTCACATACACACTCAAAACGATGAAGAGGGTAACTTGATTCCGCCCAAGCATACCACTCGATAGTGTCGACTCTTGATTCAGAGTTTCCGAGAGGGTCGGCCCAGTGAGAAGGAATCTGATAAGGAGGAGGAAAAATAGGAAGATGATGGTTACCCGAAGGTCAATGCTACCTTGGTGATTTTTGCTGACATAGAGAGCAATAGTCGACTGAAAGTAATTAACAGAGAAGTGAACATGGTTGCTCCGGCAACCACGACGTATTTGAAGTGGTCGAAGACTCCTATTACATTCGACTAGTCTGACCACCCCGTGCACGTTGCTACCCCTGGGCGGCAAGTGTTGGTGGTTGACCCAGTCGTTGGGGCGCCCGACTGACTAAAGTCCTTATGGATGGTGGCAGTGGTTTGAACATTTTGTACGCTGAGACCCTCCAAGGGATGGGCATTCCGATGTCTAAACTCAGCGAGAGTAATATGCAGTTCCATGGTGTCATCCTCGGAAAGAAGGCAAAGTCACTCGGACAGATTGCTCTTGATGTGGTTTTTGGTGATTCCAAGAATTACCGCAAGGAGAAGTTCACATTTAAGGTGGTGGATTTCCATAGTGCATACCATGCTATTCTGGGCAGGCCCGCATATGCTCGTTTCATGGCTTGACCATGTTACGTATATCTCAAGTTGAAGATGCCTGGGCCCAGAGGCATGATCACAATCACAGGGAGTCGGCAACAAGCAGAAGAGTGCCTCCAGAAAGGATCAAAGATTGTTGACGAGCATATGGCAGCAGTAGAAATGGAAGAATACAAGAAGAGTGCAGATCCGAGTGATTTGTTGCGAGCTAAGAAGCCCGCTTCAGAGTCTGCATTTCAGTCAGCCGGAGAGACAAAGCCTGTCCACATTCACCCGGAAGACCCCAATGCTGCTCCAACTCACATCACAAAAACACTCGACAGCAAATAGGAAGAAGCGCTCATCCAGTTCCTCCGTGAGAACTGGGACATCTTCGCATGGAAACCATCAGACATGCCAGGTGTACCCAGGGGACTAGTTGAGCACCATTTACGTGTCGACCCAAAAGCAAAACCCGTCAAGGAACACCACCGTCGGTGCGTTGTGGATAAGAGAAAGGCAATTGGCGAAGAAGTGGCTCGGCTCCTTGCAGCCGAGTTCATTCGAGAAATATACCACTCCGAGTGGCTCGCCAACATCGTCATGGTCCCCAAGAAAGATGATTCACTTCGTATGTGTATCGATTTCAAGCACATCAATCGGGCCTGCCCGAAGGATCACTTCCCTCTCCCCCGCATCGACCAGATTGTCGACTCAATTGTGGGGTGTGAGCGTTTGTCCTTTTTGGACGCGTATTCCGGGTACCATCAGATCTAACTGTATGGACCCGATGAAATAAAAACGGCCTTCATCACCCCATTCGGGTGCTTTTGTTATGTTACCATGCCCTTTGGTCTCAAGAATGCTAGTGCCACGTCCATGCACATGATTTAGAAGTGCCTGCTCACTCAAATCAGTCGAAACATGGAAGCATACATGGATGGTATCGTGGTCAAGTCACGCAAAGGTTCCAACCTGCTGACTGACCTTGCTGAAAACATTTGCCAACCTAAGAAGATATGATATCAAGCTCAATCCGTCGAAGTGCACATTCAGAGTCCCAGGAGGAAAGTTACTCGGTTTTCTCGTTTCCGAATGAGGGATCGACGCAAACCTGGAAAAGATTGGAGCAATCCTCCGAATGAAACGCCCTGTGCGTGTGCATGATGTTCAGAAGCTTATTGGTTGTTTGGCAGCATTGAGCCGATTCATTTCCCGTCTCGGTGAAAAGGCATTGCCTCTTTACCGACTGATGAAAAAGTCTGATAAGTTCGAGTGGACTCCTGAAGCTGAAGCAACGTTTGTAGAGCTCAAAGCCCTGCTTTCCACCCAGCCGGTGCTTGCTGCTCCAGTCAGCAAAGAGCCTCTATTGTTGTATATCGCAGCCACTGGACAGGTTGTCAGCACAGTCCTCATAGTCAAGCGAGAGGAAGATGGCAAAGCCTACAAATTTCAATGCCCAGTGCATTATATTTCTGGAGTCTTGACTCCGTCCAAGCAAAGGTATCCGCATTACCAGAAGCTTGACTATGGGATTTATCTGACCACGAAGAAAGTTGTACATTACTTCGCATACCACTCGGTTTCAGTCATCAGCGATGCTCCATTATCAGAAATTTTGAAGAATCGAGATGCAACCGGTCGAGTGGCCAAGTGGGCAATTGAACTCCTCCCTTTGGATATCAAGTTCGAAGCAAAAATGGCAATCAAATCTCAGCAATAGGAGATTTCCTGGCCGAGTGGATTGAGCAGCAGCAACCGACTCAAGTTCACTTGGAGCATTAGACTATGTTCTTTGATGGGTCCAAGATGTTGAACGGTTCTAGTGACGGAGTGGTCCTGGTATCCCCAAGAGGTGACAAGCTCAGTTACATCCTCCAGATTCACTTTGACTCTTCAAACAATGGAGCTGAGTATGAAGCACTTCTGTATGGGTTGCGTATGGCCATCTCACTCGGCGTCCGTCGCCTGATGGTTTACGACGACTCAGATTTGGTGGTCAATCAGGTAATGAAGGAGTGGGATATCAGGAGCCCAGCCATGACTAGTTACTGCAATGCAATGAGAAAATTAGAGAAGAAGTTTGAAGGGTTGGAGCTCCACCGCGTATCTCGACTCAAGAATCAAGCAGCTAATGATCTGGCGAAGATAGGTTCCACTCGGAAGCCTATTCCCAGTAATGTGTTCTTGGAGAATCTCCACGCCCCGTTAGTTCAAGAAGATCCCTTTACAGAGGAGCCCCCGCAACCAATAATTTCAACCAATCCGACTGAAGTTGAAGTGCCAGCGGTGGTCGACCTGATCATGGAAGTTTTGGTAATCAACCCCGACTGGACAGTGCCATACATTGCATACTTGCTCAGGCAGGAGCTTCCGAAGGATGAGGATGAGGTTCGTCAGATCGTTCACAGATCAAAGGCCTTTACAGTGATAAGTGGGCAACTCTTCACAGAAAGCGTTACTGGCGTGGCTCAGCGGTGTATCTCTCCGGAGGAGGGTCGACTGATCTTAAACGAGATTCACTTAGGGACCTGCACCATGGGTTCTCTCGGACCATCGTGGCTAAAGCATATCGAGCGGGATTCTACTGGCCACGGGCAAATGAGATGGCGAAAGATATCGTTGACAAATGTGAAGACTGCCAGTTTTACTCGAACATGTCTCACAAACTTGCACCAGCTTTCAGGACTATTCCACTCGTCTGACCGTTTGCGGTATGGGGACTGGACATGGTTGGGCCCTTAAGAACCGGCAGAAGTGGCTTCACTCATTTGCTTGTGGCAGTCGACAAGTTCACTAAGTGGATTGAGGCAAAACCTATCGACTCGAGCACAGCCATTAGCTTCATCAAAGAATTGGTGTTCCGGTATGGAGTTCCCCACAGCATCATTACAGACAATGGCTCAAACTTTGGTTGTGACGTGTTATGGCCCCCCTCCATAGTTTACACCCCGGGAAAAAATACGCCTCTCCTCCTAGCGCTGGTGGCCACTCCGGCCCCAGCGGCCACCTTCATCCCTACCGGCGGCCACTCCGGCCTTGGTAGCCACCCACTTCACCAAGATGGCACCCTATGATCTCTACTTTGATCGTGGAAAGAAGTTTCAAGCGGATATGCAGTCCAAGTTTGGTCACTCTGTGGTTTTCTCTCTGGGCTTTCGCCAAAAGGAATTCATTTTGGTGGTATCCTTCAGCAGAGCATCTTTCAAACTTGACGCACACACGGTTAGTGTTTCTCTCCATGCGATGTTTGGGGGTTATGCCCAAGGTTTTAGAGTTCGTTTCTTAAGAGATAGATCATACAAGTTCTCGGTAGCTTCCAAGTCAGTTGGGTTTGAGATATATAATGCAGGGAGAATTGTTGAAAAGGAGTTTGAGATGGTGTTTAGCCTTTGGAATTTCAGTGGACCAAATTGGAGAAGATAAGAAGTTGTTTATTATGATGAGCTAGATAAAGAATGGACTCTTGTGGGTAGAAATGGCAGGGCGGTGGTTGCTCACTCCGGTGATCGCCGAAGCTACTCCATGGTGGTAAGAGAGGGTAGATTCGTTTTCGAGTGGTTATCGGGCCCTATTCATGAGGGCAATAATCAAGGTTTAAACAACAATTCATCTCAGTTTAATTCTGAGTCTTCGGGGCCACAAATTGAGCCCCCTGTGGTTCAATGTAAGCACGTACCGACACACGTAATGTGCCATGCATGCTGGGCCAATGGTCACTTTGCCCGTTTTTGCCCGACCCCGGACTTACCTAGGCTTTGGCCTTTTATGAAATTTTGCTCGTTCCCGAGCCCACCTGAGGAGGCGTGGGCCGTTGGACAGGTTGAGGCCTGGTTTCGATGCGCTGGGCCTGCACCACAGATTAGGCGGGTTTCGTCATTTATGGAGCTGGTCAAGGATCTTTTTCAAACTTCCAGTCGAGACCGACGCTTGCCTCCTCGCATTCCACTTCACTTACCAACTCTGCTTCTTCCTCTATCCCTGCCTCGGCAAGCTCGCCGGTGCTTTGCTCGTTGCCGGTGAGGGCATTGGTTGCTCCCTCACTGGATTTGACTCTGATGGCCAACATCCCCATCGACCCACTGCTCTTCGTTCCGCATGGGTTCCAGATACAAGAGGTCCAAGGATGCACTGGGGTTTCCAGAGCAATCCTCCCGCATCGCCTAAGAAGGCACGAGGATTGGGCGAGTGCATACATTCATCCGCACCCTAATGAGGTATTTTTCCCCAATGTCCACGAGGTCCTCGAGGAGTTTCTGCAAGGAGTGGAGCAAGTAGGGTTTAGAGAAATCCAGCCCTGCCCTTTTGGTGAAGCTTACATCCAGTTCATGCATGTCCGTGATCATGATAGGATCATACGGCAAAGTCCGCATGCCTTTGGTGATGTCTTTATTTCCTTTTCCAAGCATAATGAGGGCAGAAACTGGCGTCGAGTTTACTTCAATAGAACTTGTTGGCTATTGTTTGTCGGAGTCCCTTTTGATTTCTGCAATACAGAGGACATTGTTGCAGCAATGTCAAAGTGGGGTAGAACTATTAGCTGGGAGAGAGAACATGCTCTAAGAGGGAAAATTTTGGTCAAAGCTAGAGTGATACAACTCATTGATATCCCTAAAAGCATCAGGTGGTCTGAGGGTGAGCAGTTTGAAGAAGAATAATGGACTAGTTATGTGGAAGTTCTGTTGGAGGAAATGCTGGGTGGTGGGCCTGCTGATGAGGATCCTATTCCACCTAATGGTGTTGATCCACACCCTGTTCTTCAGCATGCAAATGATTTTCCTGGATTTCTGCCTCTGCTAGTACACAATATTCATGCTCAGAATGAAGACTGGGATGATTGGGAAGAGCGGGATCAGCAAGAGCAGCATTGGGCTTTCCCTCAACCAAATCCAGCTGGGCCACAACAACAGCAAGTTGAAATACCTGTGTTGCAAGAAGATGGGGATCCTAACAGTAGCACCACTACAACTGTTTCATTGTGATGGGCTTTTCTCCATTACTCACTCAGCTAGTGAAGAAGTAAACCAGGGAGCACAACCAATGGGTTTGGGTCTTCTAAATATTGCTATGGCTTATAATGCTGAGGAAGAGGAGGAAGAGATGCCAGTAGCTGATAATAATGTGGAGAATTTGCAAATTTAGATTGTGGTTGAGCAGCCCCCTGCTGTAACTGAAGATGGTCCAGTCCAACAACTTGTAGACATGGCAGTTATTCCCAAGGAGGGGGTGAAACTTCTGCTGGTGGCCATGGAATTCAAATGATGGTATCTGACAAGAAAGATGATACTGAGAATACTATCATCAGGAGGAGTACTTCACCAAATAAAGCCACTGTTTGCGCTAAAGAGACTGCCTTTGAAGGGGCTGTAGTTGCACAACCTCAGGCTCCTCTCTCAACAAACAAAGGAAAGAAGATGTCCCAATTCCTCAAGTGGACACATCTTCTGACTTCAACAAGAAAGGTACTTTACATGGTTCTAATCACATGTTTGATTTACAGTCAATTGCTGAATATCATGCTTTGGACGTTATTGATGGTTCTCACTTAATCTCTGAAGAGGGGCTAGATTTATGGATACATCACTTTGCTCCAGCTACTCAGGGAAATGCCAACACTTTCAAAATTGACATCCCAGTAAGTTGTTTTAATTTCATAATTCACTTGCTGTTGACTCCCGGTAAGTTTGGGTGGACAATGCACTTGTTAAAGTCTGATCTTTGGAAACTGTTGACTGCTAATTGTGATTCTGAAGAAACTATGTCGTTTCATATACATGATGGATGTACTACCTCTCAGGCACCCACTTGTAAGGAGATTATGCAAGGCGTGGGCAAGGAAAATGAAGGAATTAGCCCAGCTGCACACTCTTCAAGTGGAGCTGGCAGCCCCCTAAAACAAGTGTCCACCAATAAAGTTGTTTTGCTGCCACTCGGAGAAGCTATCTCCAAGAAAAGGAGGGAGAAAGAACCTTTGGTTGAAACTGAGGTAAGAAGAAGTGACAGGATTAAGAGAGATAATAATGGCTATAGAAGAAAATCTTGTGATACTAAATCCGGCTTACCATGTGATGCTATACCTCCAGTTCTTCCAAATAAAGTGGTTAAAAACCTGACAAAATCTTTCTATAAGGTGGCTGCGGATGAACTACATGAGAAGCTATCCAAGAAACCCAAGAAGAAGGGACAAGGGGAGGTGGCCAAGGTGACCAAGGCCACAGGAGATGCAGCACAGTCCAAGATGAACTGATGATGGACACGCAACATAGTTACTGTCAGAGCACTACACTGTTACAGTACTTTTCTTTGTGGGTTGTCTGTTTTATGTATGCTGTGGGTTTTAAGTCCAGACAATGTATAATGATGGATGACAGCCTAGAGTGGCCACTTTTGTATGATGGTACCCTACTTGCTGTTTATGACTCCTGGATTTGGTCTATCAATGGGTGTGATGGTATTTATCTGCCTGATGCTGTGAAAATTCTATTGATCCATGGTTCTGTGTGATGTTGTGGGTTTTGTTTGCAATGTGGCTTTTGGAAGGATGGTAGTTTTTTCAACTGATCATGAGCATTGTGTTTTTCAACTCCTTATAGCATTCACAGACTGGGGCACATGCCAAGGGATGGACCTTGGTACAGTTAATAAAATACCAACTATTTTGCAATGAATAACAACAGATCCTGTAATATATTAAACTGGAATGTAAGAGGGATTAATGCTCCACATAAGTGGCTAGCAATTAGACAAAAATTGGAAGAAAGTGCTGCTAGGATTGTATGCATTCATGAAACAAAGAGAGAGACTTTTGATCTTGCTTATATACATAAGTTTTGTCCTCAGAGATTTAATAAATTTGATTATCTCCCCTCAATTGGGGCTTTTGGAGGAATTCTAACTGCTTGGAATGGAGCTATGTTCACAGGTGAAATGGTTTTTTAGAACAAAATCTCTTTATCTATTCAGTTCACTTGCAACACCTCATCCAAAACTTGGATTCTCACAAACATCAATGGACCTTGCAATCATGAGGACAAGACTGAATTTATAGATTGGTTTAGCAATATTCAGGTGCCTATTGATGTGGACTGGATAATCATGGGAGACTTTAACTTCATTAGATCACCTGAGGATAGAAATAGGCCTGGAGATGTCAATGAAATGCTTCTCTTTAATGAAGCTATAAGCAACCTTGGGTTGATTGAACTGCAACTAAAAGGAAGACAATTTAGTTGGAGCAACATGGAGGATAACCCACTTCTTGAGAAGTTGGATTGGTTTTTTACATCAGCGGCTTGGATGAGAAGTTATCCAGATTCTACTGCTCTTCCTCTGGCAAAACCAATTTCTGATCATCTGCCATGTATGGTTAAAATTGGCACCAACATCCCAAAATCCAAGGTCTTCATATTTGAAAACTACTGGCTAAAGCACAGCTCTTTCAAACAAGTAGTTCAAGCAACATGGAACATACCTGTGGGTTTCACTGATCATGCTAAAAAGATCAATGCCAAATTTAAAAATCTAAGAAGAGCTCTAAAATTGTGGGCGGAAAGCTTGTCCTATCTTAAAAAGCAGATTGAGGACTTAAATGCCTGCATCTTTTTATGGGATTTGATTGAGGAATACAGGGATTTATGTGTCTTTGAAGGTAACTGTAGAAGCATGCTTAAGGAATTTTTGCTCACAGTGCTCAACAATCAGAAAATCTACTGGTAGCATAGAGGAAAAATCAAAGGAGTCAAATTTGGGGATGAAAACACTAAATTCTTTCATACCAAGGCTACCATCAATCACTGGCATAATGAAATTGCAATGCTGTTAAATGAAGACCAAGTTGATGTTACAGATCATGAAGGAAAAGCTACCATTCTCTGGGAGGCATTCAAAAAGAGATTGGGACAATCTACTGGGCATACAATGCACTTTGACTTAAATGATCTATATGAACATACAGTGGATCCTCAAGTGTTCATAGACTTGGAAAAACCATTTACACAAGAGGAAATTGATGATCTGGTTAAAAATTTGCCAACAGATAAATCTCCTGGTCCTGATGGTTTTAATAATGAGTTCATTACAAAATGCTGGGATATTATAAAGGTGGATGTAACTGATCTTATCATGGCTTTTCATGCTGGTAATGTAGATTTGGAGAACATCAACACATCATTCATTACTCTGATTCCCAAAAAAGAAGTGCCCCTATCCCCAAATGACTTCAGACCAATTTCATTACTTAATGGAGTGCTTAAAATCATCACAAAATTGTTGGCTAACAGGTTGCAGAGAGTTATCCTAAAGATGGTGCACATTAACCAATATGGCTTCCTAAAAAATAGAGTGATTCAATAATGTCTAGGATGGGCATATGAGTATATCCATCAATTTCATAAATCAAAGGAAGAGATGTTAGTAATTAAATTGGATTTTGAAAAAGCCTTCGATACAATTGAGCATCAAGCAATCATCGACATTTTCAGAGCAAAGGGGTTTGGAGAAAAATGCATTTCATGGATGCAATTAATATTCTCATCTGCGTCTTCAGCTGTCATGCTAAATGGAGTGCCTGGGAAGGAATTCTACATCAGAAGAGGAGTAAGACAAGGGGATCCTTACTCCCCTTTAATTTTTATGCTGGCTGCTGACTTGCTACAATCTATACTCAACAAAGCCATGAGACTAAATCTGACTCCACCACTTCAAGTCAGCTCATGACCTGATTACCCAATAGTTCAATATGCATATGACACATTGGTTATTATGCAAGCAAATGCCAAACAACTCATATGCCTCAAAGCACTCCTAAACACTTTTGCATCAGCAACTGGGCTTAAAGTCAATTATGGAAAATCAATCATGGTACCTATTAACATTGATGAAGAGAGAGTAGATATTTTTACAAACACACTTCAATGTGCTAGAGGACATTTCCCCTTTACATATCTGGGACTGCCATTGGGTATATACAAACCAACTGTGGAACAATGTTTACCTCTAGTTAACAGGATTGCAAATAGACTGGCTGGTATATCCACTTTCATGACTCAGGCAGGAAGGCTGCTATTGGTAAAATCAGTGCTTGCATCACTATCCATATTCTTCATGTGTTGTTTGGATATTCCTATCACAATTAAGAAACAGATTATAAAATACTTAAGACATTGTCTTTGGAGAAGCCTAGAAATGGGGGACCGCAGACCAGCAATGGTGGCTTGACACACAGTTTGTAGACCCAAAAGTCAAGGAGGATTGGGGGTCTTGGACATCTACACACACAACAAAACCCTTCTTATGAAAAACCTACACAAGTTCTTCAACAGACATGATAGACCTTGGGTTAAGCTAATTGAGAGACTTATTACAGTGATGGGAGACTTCCAGGAGATACTATGATAGGCTCTTTCTGGTGGAAATCAAACATGGCACTCACTGATCAATTTAAAGCAATTGCTAGATATAATGTGGGAGATGGTAAAAGTGCATTCTTCTAGGATGACTTATGGCATCAATCAGTACTCAAACATAAATTCCATCACTTGCACTCTTTTGTCAAAAACCCTCAATTGAATGTCCATCAAGTGGTTAGTACTGAATACCTTCAGGACTTATTCTATTTACCACTGACAACACAAGCATATGATGAATTCTTGGAAATGGAAGATATCTGCATCTCTTTGAGACAATCTAAATTTTTGGATTCAATGGACACATGGAGTTACATTTGGGGAAATGAATTCTATTCTTCCATCAAAGCATATAAAGTTCTGATTGGACACAAGCAAACACCACCTCACTTCAATTGGATTTGGAAGAGCTCATGTCAGCCCAAGCATAAAGTGTTTTTCTGGATGTTGTTACAAGATAGAGTCAACACAAGGAACCTGCTAAGGAGAAAGAGCTTTCAACTTGAAGCCTATAATTGGGCAGCAAGAGACTGTCAACAAGAGGAAACATTGCATCATCTATTCTGGGGATGTCTCTTTGCACAGCAATGCTGGGATTTTATTTGTCCAACAAGAACACCAAACTTGTCAGTGTTAGAAGCATTTCAAGATCTGAAGGACAAGCTCAATTACCCTTTCTATATGGAGATCATTATTCTTGGGTCGTGGGCCATTTGGATAACCAGAAATAATAAGATCTCTGAAAACATTACACCATCATTCCAAGGCTGGAAATTCATCTTCATGGAGGAACTAAAACTACTAAAATACAGGATGAAGCAGAAGTATGAAAGGCAGTTCTTTGTGTGGCTTGAAGCTCTATTGTAATTTCCTTTTTAGTAGTATTTTTTACTTTTAGTTTTGCTAGCTTGTCTTTCTAGCTTTTTCTTTCTTTTCTTTTAGTTCTTTCTCTAGATTCTTTCTTAGTTTTCTCTTTTTTCCTTCTCTGAGGCTTAGCTCAAGCCTCTCTGTATACTCTGGTTCCTTTCTTTTAATTAATTAATAAAAGTTGCAGTGGGGTTTTTACCCTACTGTTTATAGTCAAAAAAAACTTTGATTGTGACGAGTTCAAAGCATACTGTGCTTCCCAAGGCACTCGGGTCGACTACGCATCCGTTGCGCATCCGCAGTCGAATGGGCAAGCTGAGAGAGCAAGTGGTCTGATCCTCAAGGGTGGAAACCTCGTTTGATGCACGACCTCAAGCATGCAGCTGGGGCTTGGGTGACTGAGTTACCATCTGTTCTATGGGGATTAAGGACGACTCCTAACCGATCGACTGGATGAACCCCTTTCTTCATGGTGTACGGAGCTGAAGCCGTGCTTCCGAGTGATGTGCTGCACAATGCTCCACGAGTGGAACTTTTCACAGAAGACAAAGCAGAGCAAGCACGACATGATGCCGTTGATATTCTAGAGGAGGAACGAGAGATGGCTCTGATCCGGTCGGCCATTTATCAACAAGACCTTCGTCGATTCCATGCTCAAAACATCAAGGGTCGAGCATTTCAGGAAGGGGACCTTGTGCTCCGAGTACATCAGCAGAGGCCTCATAAGCTTGCCCCTGCTTGGGAAGGACCCTTCATCATCACCCAGGTGCTCGACAACGGGGCGTATCACCTTTACAATGTGGCCCAGAACCAAGACGAGCCGCGCTCTTGGAACGCAGATCTGCTCTGCCGTTTTTATACTTAAACACTCGGATTATCAAGATGTAATAAGAAGTACTTTTCAGTTTGTTTATCAAATACTTGATTTCTGCAGTCTCTTAATGATTGTTTTCACATAAATGTGTGTTCAAATCCCCCAGTGGGTGGCTTAGCCGCGAACCCGATTTGCCTAAGTTTCAAAAACACTCTGAGTGAAGAACAACCCTCTTACTCGGGGGCTTAGCTGCGAACCCGATTCTCCTAAGTTTCAAAAACACCCCGAGTGAAGAGCAACCCTCTCACTCGGGGGCTTAGCCGTGAACCAGAAACCCTAAGTTTCAAAACACACTTCAAGTGAAGAGCAACCCTCTCACTCGGGGGCTTAGCTACGACCCCTTACTCGCCTAAGTTTTAGAGACACACTCCGAGTGAAGAGCAACCCTCTCACTCGGGGGCTTAGCCGTGGACCTGATTCGCCTAAGTTTCAAAACACACTTCGAGTGAAGAGCAACCCTCTCACTCGGGGGCTTAGCCGCGAACCTGATTCGCCTATGTTTCAAAACACACTCCGAGTGAAGAGCAGCCCTCTCACTCGGGGGCTTAGCTGCGACCCCGTACTCGCCTAAGTTTCAAAAACACTCTGACTAAAGAGCAACCCTCTCACTCGGGGGCTTAGCCACGAACCTGATTCGCCTAAGTTTCAAAAAACACTCCGAGTGAAGAGCAACCCTCTCACTCGGGGGCTTAGCCGAGAACCTGGTTCGCCTAAGTTTCAAAACACACTCTGAGTGAAGAGCAACCCTCTCTCTCGGGGGCTTAGCCGCGAACCTGACTCGCCTAAGTTTCAAAAATACTCCAAGTGAAGAGCAACCCTCTCACTCGGGGGCTTAGCCGCGAACCTGATTCGCCTAAGTTTTAAAACACACCCTGAGTGAAGAGCAACCCTCTCACTCGGGGGCTTAGCCGCAAACCAGATTCGCCTAAGTTTCAAAAACACTCCGAGTGAAGAGCAACCCTCTCACTCGAGGGCTTAGCTGCAACCCCGTACTCACCTAAGTTTCAAACACACTCCGCGTGAAGAGCAACCCTCTCACTCGGGGACTTAGCTGCGATCCCGTACTCGCCTAAGTTACAAAACATACTCCGAGTGAAGAGCTACCCTCTCACTCGGGGGCTTAACTGCGACCCCATACTCGCCTAAGTTACAAAACATACTCCGAGTGAAGAGCAACCCTTTCACTCGGAGACCTGGCCATGCGCTCCGAGCTACGCCACAAGTACAATGCCTGGTCGCACTCTGAGCTGCGCCACAAGTACAACGTCCGGTTGCACTCTGAGCTGCGCCACAAGTACAACGTCCGGTTGCACTCTGAGCTGCGCCACAAGTACAACATCTGGTTGCACTCGGAGCTGCGCCACAAGTACAACGTCTATTCCGAGTGAAGAGCAATCCTCTCACTCGGAGACTCAACTATGAACCTAGATTCGCTTGAGTCAAAAAATCTGAAGACAATCAAGACAAAGCAACTGCATTCAAATAAATCAACCAAGTTCGGATAAATCCAGCAAGGTTCAGAACCACCGGCAGAGTACTCGGGCATCAAGCCCGAAAGAATCTAACGATTACAAAATCACTCGGCATTCCGAGGCAAATAAAGTCAAGTTATCAAGTTTTTCACTCGAAAGGGGGAGGACTCGTTGGCTCGACGAAACTGTCCAAGTCGATGCTGTCTGCAATGTGAGTGGCTGCGTCGATTATGGTCTTCATGAAAGATTGAAATTGAAGCTTCTTGGTGTTAGCCACCTGAAGAGCCTTCAGCTTCTCTTCCTTGATGTCCTTGCAATGAACACGGATGAGTGATAAAGCCACATCAGCACCGCAGCGGGCAAATGACTTCTTCGACGCCTGCACTCGGTCAGGGATGCCGTTGAGTTGAGTCATCAGTGACTAGAGGTCGTTCAGAAGCACATCCTCTGGCCATAACTCCTTGTCCATCCGGGACAGCACGACCTTCAGTCGGGCAATGTAGTCCAAGACACTGGCAAGGCGAGATTCCAGTCGCAGCATGTTCATGGCAGCTTCATCCTTGACAGGGGAGTTGATGGGGTCCAGTCCTGTCTCAATCCGCCCAGTTTCCTCCTCAAATTTTTGACAGAATTCTGCACAAGCAAAAGGTAATGAATTGGCAGCAACATGGTGAATAAGTTTTTTCGCAATCAGTCGGATAAGGGAAAGTACCTTCAAGCATGAGGAACATCTTCTTGGCAAGACCACCCAAATAAGTTTCCAGTTCGTCCCTCTTCCGAGTGAGAATATCCACTTTGTTAGCCAAGGCCACCTTCTCCTCCTTCAGCTACACGACTTGTTGCTTCGCCTCATCAACAGCAGTTTTCAGCTTGGCGTTCTCCTCTTCTCACTTTCCGACAGAAGCCAGCTTCTTGTCGGCAAGTTCAGTCTTTTCACGCGCCGTCTTCTGCGCACTACAAGATCGAGATCCTTCCACTCCAGGGCCTGCTTCATTTTATCTAAAGAAATAACATTCTTCGAACGAGCTTAGAGTTGACGGTTTTCATTATGCACATCGGTTCGAGTGGAATCACTCGGTTCAAAAGATGAAAAAGAAAAGATGACAAGGCGAGCAGTCGACAAATTGTCACCTCCCATGACAGCTACTTCATCTTGAGCTTTCTTCAGGTTCTCCTCAGCTAACTCCAGGTCGAGATTGAGTTGGATCTGCTTCTTCTCCAAATCAGCAAACTTGGTCCCAAGCTCACAAGATTTCTGCAATCAGCAAGAAGACACGTCAATCAACAGAAACAAAGATCAATTACTTCCGAGTGATAAAGTGCAAGTTCAAATTGCCAAAAGGTTCTAAGACTACTGACGAATCAAACATTCAACAACAGTCTCGGGGACTACACCCAGTGGGTGCAGTTAGCGTGCCCCCACTGGTTCGATTTCCCACTTGCCATGGTCCGCCCCGCCCGAGTGGAAGGAGTAAAAGATCAGTAACCTCCAAGTGAAGAAACGCAAGATCAGATTACTACAACAAAAAGAGTTCTAAGACTACTGCCGAATTAAACATTCAACAGCAGTCTCGGGGACTACACCCAGTGGGTGCACTCAGCGTGCCCCCACTGGTTCGATTTCCCACTCGACATTGTCCGCCTAGCACGAGTGGAAGGAGTAAAAAAAATCTGTTCTCAGACCACCGCCGACTGCACGCAGTCGACCCTGGTCTCGGGGACTACACCCAGTGGGTGCACTCAGCGTGCCCCCACTGGGCGAAGAACTCACTCGACACGACCTTTCTAATTCGAGTTAAAGAGCTATACAAAGCTACACGAAACACCCAGTGGGTGTACAGATGCAAGAAATAGATTGACAACTTACGAATAACAAAGCAGCAGTTTACAGGTAGCATATCCTAATAGAGCAAAGGTCAAGATGGAAACCAATCAGAAATCAACTTACAATCCCACTTACTCGGACATTGGTTTGGAGGGCAGAGCTGGCGTCATAGGCGGCCTTGCTGGTGTCATATACCACTTTCAGTCGGTCCATCATTAGACCTTCCTGAATCATGGCCTTATTGGCAGCTCCTACTTGGTCCTCCGGGACATGATGAGTAACAAATAAAGGAGATGATGGAATTGACGACGTGGCTGGTGGAGCTGAAGCTTGAAGTTGCATAATCGAAGCAGGAGCCTGAGCAGTCGACGCTGAGGGTTGGTCAGTCCACAGAGGGTCAGCAAAAGAGACCGAAGTCCATACTGGATCATCAAGTTGTTGGACCACAGGTTCTGATGCTAAGCGAGGCGTTCTAGCGCTAGGCGCCCTCTTGCTCAAAGTTCTGCCTCTCCTCCTGGTATTCCTTGGGGGCACGTCCTCATCATCATCATCATCAGGAAGCTGGATAACATTTGTCGGTGCTACAAACACTCAACAGTAAAAATTCAGTCAACCAGAGAAGCAATTGACAGAGCATGAATGCGGCTACGGAATCATACCTACCCGAGAGGTGGCCGCATCCGTAGTTTCCGCATCACCACGCTCCTCGTCGACGTCCATGAATGTTGCAGAAGTCGCAGCGCTGAAAACTCCAGAGTTCACTCAGTCAAGCAAACGAACAAGTCGACAATAACACAGAAGACAAAGAAAAGAAACAAAACACTTACGCAGAAGCAACAGGGACAACCACCTTGATCTTGGGCAGGGCCTTCCGGGGCTTCGGTGGTACAACCTTGGGCTGCTTCGCGGCCTTCTCCGATGGCTCTGGAGTCGAGGTCCGAGTGCGCTTCAGAACTTTCGCACTCGGCGGAACTGCTTTGCCACGCCCACCCGTGGGATCCTGTGACTTCTTAGAGCGTCGTTCAGAATGGGGCGGTGAGTCGACCTCCTCGCTGCTACCAGAGTCCTCGCTGTTCTCCTCACTGTCCTCTTCATTGTCATCCGCATACTGATAATCACTGCTTTCGCCATCAATCTCAACTCCTTCCTGGTACTATTCTCGGCTCGGCATCGACTACATCTTGGTGAAAACCTGCAAAGAGACAAGTTACAAGTATCAGTCGGGTTCAAGAACAATCGCAGATTGAAAGGAAAAACACTCGGCAAATGGAGCCTGACCTCCTCTAGTTCATTGTTGGCGTCGAATGGAAGAATCCTCCTGGACCCCCTGGGGTTATCCTTGTTGTCAGTAATGCTCCTGAGCCACTGAGCCAGCGTATCCTCGTCAACCTCCTCCGGGTGGGTTCGAGCGGTGTCTTCAGGACCCGAGTACATCCACATAGGGTGGTCTCGGGCCTGCAAGGGCTGGATGCATCGACTAAGGAATACTTCCAACAGATCCATACCTGTCACTCCACCCTGAACCAATGCAACGAATGCGTCGACCAACATACGCACCTCCCCCTTCTCTTCTGGCGCTACAACTAGTGAGAGAGGGGTGTAGAGTCTCTCCAGAGAGAAAGGTGGAAGGCCAGTCGACTTACTGGGAGTCGGAATGTCCTTGCAGTAGAACCAAGTCGACTGCCATCCCCTAACTGACTTGGGAAAAGTCATAGGGGGGAAAGTGCTTCTACCCCTCATCTGGATCCCGAAACTCCCGCACATCTGGATCACGTGCGTCTTTTCATCGTCTGGGTTGGCTTTCTTTACCGACTGGGATCGGCAAGTGAAAATGTGTTTGAACAAACCCCTGTGCGGCTGGCAACCAAGGAGTTTTCACACATGGAAACAAATGCAGCAAGGTACGAGATTTTGTTGGGGGGAAGTGGTGGATCTGAGCACCGAAAAAATTCAGAAAACCTCAGAAAAATGGATGCGGAGGCAGAGAGAAACCAAGATTGACATGAGTGGTGAGGAGGACGCACTCCCCCTCGCGCGGCTGGGGCTCGGATTCATTCCCGAGTAGCCTCCAGGACCCGTGAGCAATCAGGCCGTCATGGGCCAGATTCTCCAAGTCCTCCTTCACGATGATAGAGCGGATCCAGTCCCCCTGGATCCAACCAGGCGGCAGACCGCCCCGCGACAACGACCCCCTCGCCGTCAGACTCACTCCCACGAAAATAATATCCTCTAGTTTGCCAATTCTAGTAGAATCTTGATCTATCTTTTCGTTAACTATGGGTTCCTTTTCCCTAAGATTCTTTAAAGTAACTCCTACTTTAGATCCATATTGAGTAATCTAATTATGAATCTTTTTATCCAAATTTTCAATCAACTCAATGGTAGCAACCTTATTTTCAATAATATCAAGCCTTTGCATTACATGCTCCAAGGTTAAAACAGTTCCATTGACCAAAACAGGTAATGGGCCTAACAATTCTATCATGGCATTATAAGAATCACAAGTATGGCTACCCAAGAAATTCCCTCCAGTAATGGTATCTAGAACATATCTATTCCAAGGAGTAAGGCCCACATAAAATTGCGAAGAAGAACAGCAGTAGGTTGCTTTTGAGTAGATCTATTTTGAGCATTACAAATTCTATACCAAGCATCTTTTAAGTTTTCTCCCTCCCTTTGTTTAAAATTGAGAACTTTGTTATCAGGAGTGCTAACAATGATGGGAAGAGTGGCCATAGGAGCGAGACAAGCACACAAAAGGCAAACGAAGAAGACAAACGGAAGAGGGGCGAAAAAAAGGCAAATCTTTTCAAAAATCGTTTTAGAAGTGGGGGTGTGGAAAACGAGAGGCGAATGGCAAATAATGTAATGCGAGATATGAGAGTTTATGATGGTTACTTGGTATGTCTTGACTTGATGTAGATCTCCCCGGCAACGGCACCAGAAATTCTTCCTGCTACTTCTTGAGCTTGCGTTGGTTTTTCCCTTGAATAGGAAAGGCTGATGCAGCAAAGTAGAGTAAGTATTTCCCTCAGCTTTGAGAACCAAGGTATCAATCCAGTAGGAGACAATGCTCAAGTCACCGAATACTGCACAAACAAACACCAACTTGCACCCAACGCGACAAAGGGGTTGTCAATCCCTTCACGGTTATTTGCAAAGTGAGAACTCATAGAGATGGATAAACGGTAAAGTAATATTTTTGGTATTTTTGGTTTATGGAACAGAAAGTAAAAGATTGCAAAGGAAGTAAATTGGAAACTAAAATTGTAGATCATAAACTTATATGATGGAAAATAGACCCCGGGGGGCATAGGTTTCACTAGAGGCTTCTCTCAAGATAGAAAATATTACGGTGAGTGAACAAATTACTGCCGAGCAATTGATAGAAAAGCGCAAAGTTATGACGATATCTAAGGCAATGATCATGAATATAGGCATCACATCTGTATCAAGTAGACCGAGTCTTGTCTGCATCTACTACTATTACTCCACACATCGACCGACTCCTGCCTGCATCTAGAGTATTAAGTTCATAGAACAGAGTAACACATTAAGCAAGATGACATGATGTAGCGAGATGAACTCAAGCAATATGATGAAAACCCCATCTTGTTATACTCGATGGCGACAATACAGTACGTATTGGTTCCCCTTCTGTCACTAGGATCGAGCACCGCAAGATTGAACCTAAAGCTAAGCACTTCTCCCATTGCAAGAAAAACCAATCTAGTTGGCCAAACCAAATCGATAGTTCAAAGAGACTTGCAAAGATATCAAATCATGCATATAAGAACTCAGAGAAGATTCAAATAATATTCATAGATAAGCTGATCATAAATCAACAATTCATCGGATCTCGGCAAACACACCACAAAAAGGTATTACATCAAATAGATCTCCAAAAACATCAAGGAGAACATGGTATTGAGAATCAAAGAGAGAGAAGAAGCCATCTAGCTACTAGCTATGGACCCGTAGGTCTGTGGTGCACTACTCACGCTTCATCGGAGAGGCAATGGTGTTGACATAGAAGCCATCCGTGATCGAATCCCCCTCTGGCAGGACGCCGGAAAAGGCCCCTAGATGGGATCTCACGGGTACAGAAGGTTGCGGCGGTGGAAAAGTGTTTTCGTGCCTCTCCTGGTAGGTTTTGCGATATTTGAGAATATATAGGCAGAAGAAATAGGTTGGTGGAGTCACGAGGGGCCCACAAGGGTGGGGGCCGTGCCCTACCCCCCTGGGCATGCCTCCCGACCTTGTGGCCACCTCGTGGCTTCCCTGGCATGTACTCCAAGTCCTCTGAATGTCTTCTGGTCCAGGAAAAATCATCGCGAAAGTTTCATTCTGTTTGGACTCCGTTTGATATCCCTTTTCTTCGAAACTCTAAAACAAGGAAAAAACAGGAACTGGTACTGGGCTCTAAGTTAATGCATTAGTCCCAAAAATAATATAAAATAGGATATTAATGCATATAAAACATCCAAAACAGATAATATAATAGCATGGAACAATAAAAAATTATAGATACGTTGGACACGTATCAGACTAGGCTGAGCACAACCCACCAGAGCACGCCTGGGGGGCCAAGCGCACCCTGGTGTCTTGTGCTCCCCAGGTGGGCCCCCTCTGGTATTTATTTGCTCGAGTATTTCTTATTTATTCCATAAAAATTCCTTGTGAAGTTTCAGCTCATTTGTAGTTGTGCAGAATAGGTAGCCTGACGTAGCTTTTTCAGGTCCAGATTTCCAGCTGTCGGAATTCTCCCTCTTTGTGTGTACCTTGCATATTATGAGAGAAAAGGCATTAGAATTACTCCAAAAAGCATTATTATGCACAAAAACATTATAATAACAGTAGGTAAACATGATGCAAAATGGACGTATCAACTCCCCCAAGCTTAGACCTCGCTTGTCCTCGAGCGAAAACCGAAATCGAAAAACATGTCCACATGCTTAGAGAGAGAGAGAGAGAGAGGTGTCGATAAAAAATTACGGACATAGAAGCATCATGTATATTATTATAACAACAACAAACTTTAACATAAAACTTTTATCATAGACTTCTCATGAATAAGTAACAATTCATCACAACATCAAAGTATAAAGCATAAACTCTATTGGAAACCAACAAACTATGTTCTCAGTCAACTTTTCAACTACAATTCATCATCTTTTCAGGAAGGGTCACGTATCAGAGCCTTTAGGCAAGTCCACATACTCAACCATCATATAGTCTTCTATGATTGCTAACACTCACCGCATACACATGAGCAAAACATTTCAATCAGACACATAGAAAGGTAGGGGCTTATAATTTCGCCTCCCAACATATTCACCTCAAGGGTGAGTGTCAACAATAATAACTCATGCTACCCATATCCAACTGGATATACATGCCTAGATCTTTCCTCACCACATGATGCTTTCCAAAAGAGAAAAATAAAAAGGAATAGAGAGAAAAACTTTGACTCTTGCATGAAAGTAAATACATAAAAGTAGAAGATAGGCCCTTCGCAGAGGGAAGCGAGGTTGCCATGCGCTTTTTGTTTGTATGCTCAATCCCTTAGTGCAAAAGAACATCACGTTATATTGCCCATTATGATAGCACCCTTTATTATGAAGTCTATCGCTTTTATTCTTTGCCATCACAAGTTCATACAACGCTCAATTTTATCTTACACTAAAAGATCTAACACTTTTAGAAGCAATTTTTATTGCCTTATTGCACCGATGGCAACTTACTTGAAGGATCTTACTCAATCCTTAGGTAGGTATGGTGGACTCTCAAAACAAGATTTGGGTTAAAGGGTTTTTGGATGCACAAGTTGTTTCTCTACTTGGTGCGGAATTTTTGGCTAGCAAAGATGGGGGGCAAGCACCACATGTTGAAGGATCTATCACAATATAACTTCTATGTGAATATGAACAAACATAAATCATTACGTTGTCTTCCTTGTCAACGTTCGGCATCTAATATTTTGATGGGGGCTCACAATCACAAAAGATTTCCAAGATAGTGTATTTGCATTTGAATCTTCTCTTCCCTTATTAATTCTTTGATGAGTTGCATCATTAACCAATGCTATGTTTGTCAATCTCTAATAAATTTTTCTACTTATACTTTTCTTTATGTGGTGTCATCACCTACCATAAGATTAGCATATGAACGTTTTCATTTATTTCCTTTCTTTTTCTTGAAGCATGAGAGTAAAGAAAGCAAAAATTTGAACTAAACTTTATTATATATCTTGCACATGATTACAAGGATAGATCACTAAGCAAACTCTCGAAAAGAAAGGATCGAGCTAAACTTTTATTCATCTAAAGCAAAATATCGAACTAAAATAAGTAAAAGCAAAAGATAGTGGGGATGATACGATACCGGGGCACCTCCCCCAAGCTTGGGGGATGCCAAGGGGAGTGCCCATACTCGATACTCAATTTTCTTTTGATGATGAAGAAGGTGGTGGTGATGAAGAAGAGATCTTGTCCTTGGGTTTCCATGGCAGAGGTCCACCATCGTAAGAGGAAGAATGAGTCTCACGGGTCCTGCAACTAGCAGCCAAACTCATACCTTTAAACCTCACCTCATATTCAAAGACTTGGTTCTGAAGATCATAGATCTAGCTTTGGAGGAAGTTGATTTGCTCATTGAGGGTGAAGATGATGTCCTTCATGGGCTTGCCATCCACCTTGAGATCACGGCTAAGGTCCGTGATCATGAGGTGATTGGCATTGAGTCCATGTTCCACCATCCCCTTGCACCAGAAGACCTCCTGCTCCATAGCTTCAAGCCTGGCATCCATGGTTCCCGTGCCCTTGGGACTTTGCACATCGCGGATGTGTAGCACCCCCTCATGCATCTGGATTGCTTGAGGGTGCTGCACCACCTCCCACAAATATGGGTTGATGACGTTCTTGAAGAACTTGTCCTTGGAGGAGCTTGAAGCGGCCATGGTAGATGGGATCTGAAAGAATACAGCAAGTAAAAGAAAACATGAGATTTCTTTGCGATACGGTGGTCAATAGGTTCGGGGGGTATACAAAGATTTTTTTTTATCTTGGGAAACAAGCAAACGAAAAAAAACGGAGTCCGGAAGGTGTCCCAAGTGGGCACAACCCACCTGGGCGCGCACTGGTGTCTTGTGCCCACCAGGGTACGCTTCCTGGAAGTTTCTTATTTTCCTAATTTTCTAAATATTCCAAAACTGACAGAAAATATTTTTGCGGATTTTTCGAAGTCCGTTTACTTACCGTATCACGTACCTCCTTATTTTCACGATTCTGGAGTGTTCCGGAAGGACTCTTTTATGTGCTCTTCCGGTGTCAAAGTTTGGATAATATTGCTTTCAATATTAATGGGCATACCTGAGATATAATGTTTTATTCATTGCCCATTCACAACCTTCGGTTTAGTGCCTTCGGCATTTTTTTTATAGCTCCAGACCGATAAACCCCCTCGATGACATAGGGGCCTTCCCATTTGGAGAGGAGTTTTCCTGCAAAGAACCTGAAACGAGAGTTGTACAAAAGAGCATATTCTCCGACTTGAACTCACGCTTTTGGATTCTTTTATCATGCCATCTTTTAACTTTTTCTTTAAATAATTTGGCATTTTCATAAGCTTGGGTTCTCCATTCATCTAATGAGCTAATATCAAATAACCTCTGTTCACTGTCAAGTTTGAAATCATAGTTGAGTTCTTTGACTGCCCAATATGCTTTATGTTCTAACTCAAGAGGCAAATGACAAGCTTTTCCATAAACCATTTTATAAGGAGACATACCCATAGGATTTTTATATATTGTTCTATAAGCCCAAAGTGCATCATCTAATTTCTTAGACCAATTCTTCCTGGACCTATTGACAGTCTTTTGTAAAATTAATTTTATTTCTCTATTGCTAAGTTCAACCTGACCACTAGACTAAGGATGATAAGGTGATGCAATTCTATGGTTAACATCATACTTGGGAAGCATTTTGCGGAAAGCACCATGAATAAAGTGTGAACCACCATTAGTCATTAAATATCTAGGGACTCCAAACCTTGGGAAAATAACTTCCTTAAGCATTTTAATAGAGGTGTTGTGATCAGCACTACTGGTTGGAATAGCTTCTACCCATTTAGTAACACAATCAACAGCAACCAAAATATGTGTATACCCATTAGAGGAAGGAAAAGTCCCATGTAATCAAATCCCCAAACATCAAATGGTTCAACAAAGTGAATAATTCATAGGCATTTATTTACGCTTACCGATATTACCTATTCTTTGGCATTCATCACAAGATAAGACAAACTTACGGGCATCCTTGAAGAGAGTAGGCCAATAAAACCCAGATTGCAATACCTTATGAGCAGTTCTGTCTCCTGCGTGATGCCCTCCATAAGCTTCGGAGTGACATTTCCATAGGATTTGTCCCTGTTCATGCTCAGGTACACAACGTCTAATAATACCATCTACTCCTTCTTTATAAAGATGTGGGTCATCCCAAAAGTAATGTCTTAAATCATAGAAGAATTTTTTTCTTTTGTTGGTATGTAAAGCTAGGTGGTAAATATTTAGCAACAATGTAATTAGCATAGTCATCATACCAAGGAGTGTTATGAGCAACATTTATTGCAGCTAACTACTCATCAGGAAAACTATCATCAATAGGTAGTGGGTCATCAAGCACATTTTCAAGCCTAGACAAATTATCAGCTACTGGGTTCTCGGCTCCTTTCCTATCAGTGATATGTAAATCAAATTCTTGTAGCAAGAGAACCCAGCGAATAAGTCTACGTTTAGCATCTTTCTTTTCCATAAGATATTTAATAGCAGCATGGTCGGTGTGAACAATTACTTTCGAATCAACAATATAAGATCTAAATTTATCACGAGCAAACATCACTGCTAGGGATTCTTTTTCAATAGTTGCATAGTTCCGTTGTGCACTGTCTAGAGTTTTACTGGCATAAAGAATAACATTCAGTTTCTTATCAACTCTTTGTCCTAGAACAGCACCAACAACATAATCACTAGCATCACACATAATTTCAAAAGGCAAGTTCCAATCAGGTGGTTGAACAATAGGTGCAGAAATTAAGGCTTTCTTGAGTGTTTTGAAGGCTTCAAAACAATCATCATCAAAAACAAAAGGAACATCCTTTTGCAAAAGATTTGTAAGAGGCCTAGAAATTATAGAAAAGTATTTGATAAATCTCCTATAGAAACTAGCATGGCCTAAGAAACTACGAATACCTTTGATATCTTTAGGACATGGCATTTTCTCAATTGCATCAACCTTAGCTTTGTCCACTTCAATACCTCTTTCAGAAATTTTATGGCCCAAAACAATACCTTCATTAACCATAAAGTGGCACTTCTCCCAATTCAAGACAATATTTGTTTGCTCGCATCTCTGCAAAACTTGATCAAGATTGCTTAAACAATCATCAAAAGACTTCCCATAAACAGAGAAGTCATCCATGAAAACCTCAACAATCTTTTCACAAAAGTCAGAGAATATAGCAGTCATACATCTTTGAAAGGTAGCAGGTGCATTGCATAAACCAAAAGGCATACGTCTATAAGCATAAGTTCCAAAGGGACATGTGAAAGTGGTCTTTTCTTGATCAGGTTGAGAAACAGGTATTTGTGAAAAACCGGAATATCCATCAAGGAAGGAAAAGTGTGTGTGCTTAGATAATCTTTCTAGCATTTGATCAAAAAAAGGCAAAGGGTAATGATCTTTTCTAGTTGCTTTGTTTAATTTTCTAAAATCAATACCATTCTATAGCCTATAACAATTCTTTGTGGAATAAGATCATTCTTATCATTAGAAACAACAGTAATACCTCCTTTCTTAGGAACACAGTGAACAGGACTTACCCATCGACTATCAGCTATAGGATAGATTATACCTGCTTCCAGAAGTTTTAATATTTTCGTTTTTACCACTTCCTTCATTTTCGGATTTAACCGATGTTGGTGATCAACAACGGGTTTAGCATCAGGTTCCATATTAATCTTGTGTTGACATAGAGTGGGACTAATGCCCTTTAAATCATCAAGAGTATATCCAATAGCAGCTCTGTGCTTCCTTAGAACTTTTATTAATCTTTCTTCTTCATGTTCTGAAAGGTTAGCACTAATAATAATAGGATATATCTTCTTTTCATCAAGATAAGCATATTCAAAGTGTCTGGCAATTGTTTTAATTCAAACACAGGATCACATTTAGGTGGGGGAGGACCTCCTAGAGTTTCAATAGGCAAATTGTGTTTAAGCAGAGCATGTTGTTCAAGGAAAATCTTATCTATTTCATTTCTTTCATGCATATGTAAATCATTTTCATGGTCTAGAAAATATTGTTCTAAAGGATCAGTAGGAGGCACATCAATAGAAGCAAGACCAATTATTTCATCCTTACTAGGAAATTCCTTTTCGTGAAGCTTTCTACTAAACTTGGAAAAATTAAACTCATGAGACTCATCACCAAAGCTAACACCGACAGTTTGTTTCTCACAATCCATCTTAGCATTAACCGTGTTCAAGAAAGGTCTACGAAAGATAATGGGACAAAAGTCATCTTGTGGGGAACCAAGAACAAGAAAATCAGTAGGGTATTTTATTTTCCCACACAAGACTTCAACATCTCTAACAATCCCAAGTGGTGTGATGGTGTCTCTATTAGCAAGTTTAATAGTGGCATCTATTTCCTCAATTTCCGCGGGTGAAATATCACCCATAATTTCTTGATATAAAGTAAAGGGAATAACACTCACGCTAGCACCTATGTCACATAAACCATGATAACAGTGATCTCCAATTTTAACTGAGACAACACGCATGCCAACAACAGGTCTATGTTTATCCTCTTTATCAGGTTTGGCAATTCTAGTAGCTTCATTACAGAAGTAAATAACATGCCCATCCATATCTTCTTCCAAGAGATCTTTAACCATAGCAACGCTAGGTTCTACTTTGATTTGTTCATCAGGTTTAGGTGTTCTAATATAACTTTTGTTAACCATAGTTGAAACTTTAGCATGTAACTTTATCCTAACATGGAAAGGTGGTTTCTCAATATAAGCAGTAGGAACAACTGGATCAACATTATAAAGTATAGTTTCTTATTTAACTGGTATCGGTTCTTTAATTTCTTCTTTAATAGGTGGATGATATTTAAAAACATTTCACTTTAGGGATATCAACATGAGTAGCAAATGATTCACAAAAGGAGGCTACTATCTTAGAGTCAAGTCCATATTTAGTGCTGAAATTTTGAAAAGCATCGGTATTCACAAAAGATTTAACACAATCATACTTAAGCTTAATACCTGACTCTTTACCTTCGTCGATCTCCCAATCTTCAGAATTGCGTTTAATTCTTTCCAAAGGATCCCACCGAAATTCAATAGTCTTCGTCATAAAAGAACCATCACAAGAAGTATCAAGCATGGATCGATCACTATGAGAAAGCCGAGCATAAAAATTCTGGATAATAATTTCTCTTGAGAGCTCATGATTGGGGCATGAATATAAAATTTACTTAAGCCTCCCCCAAGCTAGAGCGCTACTTTCTCCTTAACGAGGCCAAAAATTATATATGTAATTCCGATCACGATGAACTAGATGCATAGGATAGAATTTCTGGTGAAATTCCAATTTCAATCTATTCCAATTCCAAGATCCAATATCATCGCATAGCCTATAACATGCCAATGCTTTCCCCTTCAAAGATAAAGGGAAAACCTTTTTCATAACTTCATCTCCTGGTAAACCTGCAAGCTTAAACAATCCACAAATTTGTTCCACATATATCAAGTGCGTATCAGGATGTTCTGTTCCATCTCCTGCATAAGGATTAGCTAGCAGTTGTTCTATCATACCCGAAGGAATTTCATATTCAATATTTTCAGTAGGTGCAGTAGGTTGAGGGGTAGCGACTTGTGGCTCTGGTCGAGGTGAGGATACCCCGAACAAACCCCTCAAAGGATTGTTCTCCATAGTAACAAGTGACAATAAATTTCAGCACACTATATAAATGTTTCCTTACCAAATTCCACTTACCAAAGGCGCTTCACTCCCCGGCAACGGCGCCAGAAAATAGCCTTGATGACCCACAAGTATAGGGGATCAATTGTAGCGCTTTTTGATAGGTAAGAGTGTCAAACCCAACGAGGAGCAGAAGGAAATGACACGTGGTTTTCAGCAAGGTAATGTCTGCAAGTGCTGAAATTGTAAGTAGCAGAGTAGTTTGATAGCAAATAGTTTGTAATGAGCAAGTAGCGATACTAGTAACAAAAGTGCAGTAAGATAGCCCAATCCTTTTGAGGCAAAGGACAGGCCAAAACGGTCTCTTCTAATAAGCAAAGCGTTCTTTAGGGTACATGTGAATTTCATCTAGTCACTTTCACCATGTTAATTCGATTCGTGTTCGCTACTTTGATAATTTGATATGTTGGTGGACCGGTGCTTAGGTGTTGTTCTTACTTGAACAAACCTCCTACTTATGACTAACCCTCTCGCAAGCATCCGCAACTACGAGAAAACTACTAAAAATAAATTCTAACCATACCATTAACCTTTTGGATCCAATCGGTCCCTTACGAAATAGCGCATAAACTAGGGTTTAAGCTTCTATCACTCTCGCAACCCATCATCTAATTACTACTCCACAATGCATCCCCTTAGGCCCAAATATGGTGAAGTGTCATGTAGTCGACGTTCACATGACACCACTAAGGGAATCACAACATACATACTATCAAAATATCAAACACATATCAAGTTCACATGATTACTTGCAACATGATTTCTCCGATGACCAAAAGAACAAAAGTAACTAATCACAAATGATAATCATGCTCAAGATCAGAGGGGTATTAAATAGCATATTGGATCTGAACATATAATCTACCACCAAATAAACCATATAGTAATCATCTCAACTACAAGATGTAATCAACACTACTAGTCACCCACAAGCACCAATCTATAGTTCCGGTAACAAGATTGAACACAAGAGATGAATTAGGGTTTGAGATGAGATGGTGTTGTTGAACATGTTGATGGAGATTGCCCTCCCAGGATGGGAGAGTGATACGTCTCCAACGTATCTATAATTTTTGATTGTTCCATGATATTATCTATTTTGGATGTTTAATGGGCTTTATTATACACTTTTATATTATTTTTGGGACTAACCTACTAACCCAAGGCCCAGTGCAAATTGTTGTTTTTTTTGCCTATTTCAGTGTTTCGCAGAAAAGGAATATCAAACAGAATCCAAACGGAATGAAACCTTCGGGAGAGTGATTTTTGGAACAAACATGATCCAGAGGACTTGGAGTGGACGTCAAGAAAGAAGCGAGGAGGCCACGAGGCAGGGAGGCGCGCCTGCCCCCCTGGGCGCGCCCCCACCCTCGTGGGCCTCTCGCAGCTCCACCGACCTACTTCTTCCTCCTATATATACCCATATACCCCGAAACCATCCAGGAGCACCACGAAACCCTATTTCCATCGCCGCAACCTTCTGTACCCATGAGATCCCATCTTGGGGCCTTTTCCGGTGCTCTGTCGGAGGGGGAATCGATCATGGAGGGCTTCTACATCAACACCATAGCCTCTCTGATGATGTGTGAGTAGTTTACCACAGACCTTCGGGTCCATAGTTATTAGCTAGATGGCTTCTTCTCTTTCTTTGGATCTCAATACAAAGTTCTCCTCGATCTTCTTGGAGATCTATTCGATGTAACTCTTTTTTCGGTGTGTTTGTCGAGATCCGATGAATTGTGGATTTATGATCAAGATTATCTATGAACAATATTTGAATCTCCTCTGAATTCTTTTATGTATGATTTGTTATCTTTGCAAGTCTCTTCGAATTATCAGTTTGGTTTGGCCTACTAGATTGATCTTTCTTGCAATGGGAGAAGTGCTTAGCTTTGGGTTCAATCTTGCGTTGCTCGATCCCAGTGACAGTATTGTTGCCATCGAGGATAAAAAGATGGGGTTTATATCATATTGCTTGAGTTTATCCCTCTACATCATGTCATCTTGCCTAATGCATTACTCTGTTCTTATGAACTTAATACTCTAGATGCATGCTGGATAGCGGTCGATGTGTGGAGTAATAGTAGTAGATGCAGAATCGTTTCGGTCTAGTTGTCGCGGACGTGATGCCTATATACATGATCATGCCTAGATATTCTCATAATTATGCACTTTTCTATCAATTGCTCGACAGTAATTTGTTCACCCACCGTAATACTTATGCTATCTTGAGAGAAGCCACTAGTGAAACCTATGGCCCCCGGGTCTATTTTCCATCATATAAGTATCCAATCTATTTTATTTTGCAATCTTTACATCCAATCTTTATCATAAAAATACCAAAAATATCATCTTATCATCTCTATTAGATCTCACTTTTGCAAGTGCCCGTGAAGGGATTGACAACCCCTTTATCACGTTGGTTGCAAGGTTCTTATTTGTTTGTGTAGGTACAAGGGACTTGCGTGTGGCCTCCTACTGGATTGATACCTTGGTTCTCAAAAACTGAGGGAAATACTTACGCTACTTTGCTGCACCACCCTTTCCTCTTCAAGGGAAAACCAATGCATGCTCAAGTGGTAGCAAGAACGATTTCTGGCGCCGTTGCCGGGGAGTCTACGCACAAGTCAAGACATACCAAATACCCATCACAAACTCTTATCCCTGCATTACATTATTTTCCATTTGCCTCTCGTTTTCCTCTCCTGCACTTCACCCTTTCCGTTTTATTTGCCCTCTTTTTCCGTTCGTCTCTTTTTGCTTGCTTCTTGTTGCCTATTTTCCCTAATGGCCCTGGCTAAAAACGTTGATCCTTACCTTAAAAGGTTGGAAGAAATTGAAAACAACGTCAGAAGCTTTATGACTTTGCAATTTGAGCATAATAATTTCTTTAGAAACGAGCTTAAAGAACAAAATAGCTTTATGGAGTACATGAATAAAGAGCTTGATGATATGTCTAAAGAATTTTATGGTTTGAAATCTCAGTTTGCTCATCTTGAAAAATTAATAGCCCAAATTTTGGATAAGCAGACCACCTTAGTGAATAAGATGGCCGCCAAAACCGGAAGATCTAGAAGATAATAAGGATGAAGATCTAAAAGTGATTGATGTGTCTCCTATTAAATCTTTGTTTTGCAATATGAATCTTGATAATGATGGGACTGGAGATGAGTCAACTTTAGTTAAAAGGCTTCCCAATGATTCATAGTTTTTAGATCTTGATGCAAAAATTGGTAAAAGTGGGATTGAAGAGGTCAAAACTTGACATAGCAATGAACCCACTATTTTGGATTTCAAGGAATTTAATTATGATAATTGTTCTTTAATAGATTGTATTTCCTTGTTGCAATCCCTACTAAATTCTCCGCATGCTTATAGTCAAAATAAGGCTTTTACTAAACATATCGTTGATGCTTTAATGCAATCCTATGAAGAAAAGCTTGAATTAGAAGTTTCTATCCCTAGAAAACTTTATGATGAGTGATAACCTACTATTAAAATTAAAATTAAAGATCATTAATGCTATGCTTTGTGTGATTTGGGTGCTAGTGTTTCCACGATTCCAAAAACTTTGTGTGATATGTTAGGTTTCCGTGAATTTGATGATTGTTCTTTAAACTTGCACCTTGCGGATTCCACCATTAAGAAACCTATGGGAAGATTTAATGATGTTCTTATTGTTGAAAATAGGAATTGTGTGCCCGTAGATTTCATTGTTCTTGATATAGATTGCAATTCTTCATGCCCTATTATTCTTGGTAGACCTTTCCTTAGAACGATTGGTGCAATTATTGATATGAAAGAAGGAAATATTAGATTCCAATTTCCATTAAGGAAAGGCATGGAACACTTCCCTAGAAAGAAAATAAAATTACCTTATGAATCTATTATGAGAGCCACTTATGGATTGCATACCAAAGATGGTAATACCTAGATCTATCCTTGCCTTTATGCCTAGCTAGGGGCGTTAAACGATAGCGCTTGTTGGGAGGCAACCCAATTTTATTTTTGTTTCTTGATTTTTGTTTTGTTTAGTAATAAATAATTAATCTAGACTCTGTTTAGATATGTTTTCATGTTTTAGTTAGTGTTTGTGCCAAGTAGAACCTTTGGGAAGACTTGGGTGAAGGTTTTTTGATCTTGCTGTAAAAAACAGAAACTTTAGCGCTCACGAGATTAGCTACAACTTTTTACTGGAGAGTGCTATTTAGTTGATTCTTTGTGCAGATGATTAATATATAAATTACTCACGTCAAGAAATTTATTTTAGAATTTTTGGAGTTCCAGAAGTATGCGTTTGATACAGATTACTACAGACTGTTCTGTTTTTGACAGATTCTGTTTTTCGTGTGTTGTTTGCTTATTTTGATGAATCTATGGCTAGTATCGGAGGTTATGAACCATAGAGAAGTTGGAATACAGTAGGTTTAACACCAATATAAATAAAGAGTGAGTTCATTACAGTACCTTAAGATGGTGGTTTGCTTTCTTTCGCTAACGGCGCACATGAGATTTTCTGTTAAGTTTTGTGTTGTGAAGTTTTCAAGTTTTGGGTAAAGATTTGATGGATTGTGGAACAAGGAGTGGCAAGAGCCTAAGCTTGGGGATGCCCAAGGCACCCCAAGGTAAAATACAAGGACAACCAAAAGACTAAGCTTGGGGATGCCCCGGAAGGCATCCCCTCTTTTGTCTTCATCCATCGGTAACTTTACTTGATGCTATATTTTTATTCACCACATGATATGTGTTTTGCTTGGAGCTTCTTGTATGATTTGAGTATTTGCTTTTTAGTTCACCACAATCATCCTTGCTGTACACACCTTTTGGGAGAGACACACGTTAATCGGAATTTATTAGAATACTCTATGTGCTTCACTTATATCTTTTGAGCTAAACAATTTTGCTCTAGTGCTTCACTTATATCTTTTAGAGCACGGTGGTGGTTTTATTTTATATAAATTATTGATCTCTCATGCTTCACTTATATTATTTCGAGAGTCTTTTAGAACAGCATGGTACTTTGCTTTGGCTATAAAATTAGTCCTAATATGATAGGCATCCAAGATGGATATAATAAAAACTTGCATATAAGTGCATTGAATACTAAGAGAAGTTTGATACTTGATGATTGTTTTGAGAGATGGAGATAGTGATATTAAAGTCATGCTAGTTGAATAAGTGAAGTTTGCAAGTCCCGTAGCATGCACGTATGGTAAACGTTGTGTAACAAATTTGAAACTTGAGGTGTTCTTAGATTGTCTTCCTTGTGAGTGGCGGTCGGGGACGAGCGATGGTCTTTTCCTACCAATCTATCCCCCTAGGAGCATGCACGTAATGCTTGGTTTTTGATGACTTGTTGATTTTGGCAATAAGTGTGTGAGTTCTTTATGACTAATGTTGAGTCCATGGATTATACGCACTCTCACCTTTCGATCATTGCTAGCCTCTTCGGTACCGTGCATTGCCCTTTCTCACCTTGAGAGTTGGTGCAAACTTCGCCGGTGCATCCAAACCCCGTGATACGCTACGCTCAATCACACATAAACCTCCTTATATCTTCCTCAAAACAGCCACCATACCTACCTATTATGGCATTTCCATAGCCATTCCGAGATATATTGACATGCAACTTTCCACCATTTCATTTATTATGACACGCATCATCATTGTCATATTGCCTTGCATGATCATGTAGTTGACATCGTATTTGTGACAAAGCCACACTACAAAAAAAAAGACACATCCGTGACATTTTGGGCCGAACGAAAATTTTCTCTGTCATACTTATGACACTTCTATGACGATAATTGTGAAAAAACCCAGTATCATCATAGATGTGATGGGCTCCTACTTCTATGACAAAAAATCATGACAAAAAATGGGCTTTTCGTCCTGGGCGGGCCGGAGACGCAGCTTCATGACATTCTTTGGGCCGTCCATGACGGAAAAAACCGTGGTAGAAGCGAGGGCGAGGAAAATATCGGGGTGTTCCCGGTTACGGTGGGTGGTCGGGGCCGAGCGATGCGCGTTTCTCTCGTACACGCACGCGCGTGGGTGCGAGGCGTTGGGCTCTAACTAAACCCGAGCGAGGCGTTGGGCTCTAACTGAACCCGAGCGATTGCACTACAGGCTACGCGTTACGGAACCCGAGCGATCGATCGATGGCTGTTAACTGAACCCGAACGAGCGATTCCTTCGCTACTGCTGCTAACTGAAGCCGATCGATGCTGCCTCTGGATGAACAGTGAGCGTTGCTGGGGGGTTTGGATGAACAGTTCCCGGTGGGGGTGGATGAACAGGACCCCATGGTGTTGCCTCTGGATGAACAGGACCCCGATCGATCGAGCCGGTTGGGGCTGGATGAACAGGACTCCGTGGAGGGCTGGATGAATAGTAGACGGTGGAGGGCTGGATGAACAGTAGCCCGTGGAGGGGTGGTTGAATAGGAGCCCGTGGAGAGGGCTGGTTGAACAATAGCTGGTGGAGTATAGCGCGGTGGAGGCTGGATGAACAGGAGCCCGTGGATGAACAGTTGCAGGTGGTGGTTGGAGGACATCGACGGTGGATGAACAGTAGCCCGTGGAGGCTGGAGGGGGTCGACGGTGGAGATGAACAGTATCCCGTGGAGTCCCGTTTTGCGGTACGCCACACCCCTCCCGATGAACAGGACCCCTATTTCGACCGTAGCGCTCCAACACAAGTCCGTTTCCTCCGTTTTGCGGTATGCCACACCCCTCCTGATCAACAGGACCCCCGTTTCGACCGTAGGAGGTCCGTTTCCTCCATTTTGCGGTACGCCAGACCCCTCCCGATGAACAGAACCCTGTTTCGAACGTGGCTGGTCGAACACAAGGCCGTTTCCTCCATTCTGCGATATGTCAGGCCTCGTTTCCATCGGCTGTTCCGTCCAAGCCCTCCCGATGAACACGACGACACATTTCGTTCCGACCCAGCAGGTTGGCTCCCCATGAACACGATGACGACGCAGTTTCTCCGTTCCGACCCAGCCATGTACACGAGCCCTGGCCGTACGTACGCGTGAGTAGGCATTCGAGACCCCGCCCGTATGTACGTACATGGTCGTATTTACTTTCTTGCACCCTGGCCGCTGTACGTACGTGTAGATGCTACGTGCGCGCCTCTACTACGACACGTGCGCGCCTCTACATCGACCAGTATGTACGTACATGTTCGCGACCAGAATGACAACGCTACGTACGCTTCGACCAGGTGGGTCCCGACTGTCAGGCACTTCGTTGCGTGCGAAGATGTAGCTGGTGGGTCCCAGCAGTCAGGGGGGTGAATCATTTTTTTTGCCCGCTCGCACTTCCTTGCGTGCGAAGATGTAGCTGGTAGGTCCCAGCCATCAGGGGGGAAAGTTTTTTTTCATGAAATACGGTGGCCCGTCCGGTGGGTCCCTGCTGTCAGGTGGAGGAATCATTATTTTCCCCGTAATAAGGAGGCACTTCCTTGCTGCGTCCGTGGACCCAGCTGTCAGCCTCTCCACGTACAGTCCACGTCTGATGGAAGCCGTTCCTTGACCACATTGACCACGCCGCGCCGAGAGCACCAGGGCGGTGGACGACAGCGAGGCCTAGGAAGGGGACGACGCGGAGCCGGGGAAGACGCGGCAGTGGATGCCCATGCATAGAGGAGTATGAGGGTTCACTGGTTCGCTGCGGTGTGAGGCTGTCGTCGCCGCAGAATAACAGGGGGTGTGGGTGAGTAGAGGGATGGCCTGGCCAGCGATGGGAGTAGAAGGGGCAGTGAGGCCTCCGCGGCATCGCAACCGGCCACGGGAGGCAGGAGCACGAGGCACGATCGACGCTGGTTTGGGCGGCTGGAGCAAGAAGACCAGAGGTTGAAGAAGCACTACGGCCGTTGGATGGACATTGTACGGTCACTGGAGCTAGAATCGTGCATATTGACTAAGTTGACAAAGCCCTCCGTCCCCGTCAACTTAGTAGGCCCACAAGTCAGCCTCCCACTATACTGGGTCCCAGCTAGCAGGGGGAGTATTCATTTTTTATGCGTAATAGAGAGGCACTTCCTTGCATGCGAAGATATAGCTGGTGGGTCCGAGCTGTCAGCGGCAGTAACATTTTTTCGCGAAATACAGAGGCCCTTTTGGTGGGTCCCAGATGTTAGGTGGAGGAATCATTATTTTGCGCGTAATAAGGAGGCATTTCCTTGCATGCGGCCGTGGACCTAGCTGTCAGCCTCTCCACGTACAGTCCACTTCAGATGCATGTCAGTCGTTGACCACGTTGACCAGGCCGCGCCAAGAGCACCAGGGCGGTGGACGACGGCGAGGCCTAGGAAGGGAACGACACGGAGTTAGGGAAGACTCGGCAGTTGTTTCCCACGCGGAGGGGAGTACGACTGTACGAGGGTTTACTGGTTCGTCTGCCGTCGCCGAAGAATAACAGCAGGCGTGGTTGAGTAGAGGGATGGCTAGGCCAGCGATGGGAGTACGGTGGGGCAGTGAGGACTGCGCGGCAGCACAGCCGACTGCGGGGAGGAGGGAGCAAGCAGTGCCGCCAGTGCTTGTTTGAGCGGCTGGAGTAGGAAGAGCAGAGATTGAAGAAGCACGACGGTCGTTGGATGGACATCCAACAGTCACTGCTTGTGCGTCAACCTTTTTTAGGAAAGCCTCAAATCTGTGGAAAATAGCATACAACCCATCTGCCATTATTTCTAATAATTTACAGCCCATTTGCTAATTCTTAAGGTTTTTTTGGAGCCCATATTCTTTTTGTTAGCATTACAGCCCATATTGTGGCCACGGTTAAAAAATTATATGAAATTTTGCATATTTTTGTGCGGTCCGAACTGTTTTTAATCCCGAAATTTTGAGTCACATTCAAACTGATTTTAAAAATAAATTTATATCAATATAAAATCCAACAAATTGTCCACGCATAAATATTAATGCAATTTAAGATCTTGAAATGAAAAAAAGAAATTTGAAACTAATTCCGATTTGATGTGTTTTAAAAATGTACATCCCATTACTCACTACGGATAGGCCATTTTCTCGGCCAGCCGAATGAGGCTCTCCTCGTCTTGAAAGATTTGCAGCCCAACAGTCCTGAGAAAGCGACTTACTTGGCAAATCACAAAAAAACTGGGCTAGCCATTTTCAGAAAGAAAAAAAAACTACTGGGCTGGTCTGTGGTAAACATAAAAGAGAAGGTTGTCTAGACAGGCCAGAGTGCCCCGCACAACCCAGTTGACACCCTGCTTCCGTCTCAAAAACAAATTAGATAAATGCCACTCCAATTATGGCGATTCATAAAAATGCCACTGCAATTTCCAAACTTTGAAAAATGCCACTGCAATTTTTGCAAACTTTGGAAAACGCCACTGCAATTTGCAAACTTTGAAAAATGCCACTCCAGACTTCGAAAAATGTCACTGGAAATGGCAGGAAATGTCATTTTTCAAAGTTTGGAAATTGCAGTGGCATTTGTCGGAAACACCAGATTTGGAGTGGCATTTATCAAATTAACCCGAAACAAAAAAACTGGGCGAGCTGCTGGGTCCCTGGTGTCAGCCGCTCGTTGTGCAATTCTCTCGTTTATTGACTACGTTGACAATGGCATGGGACCCAGATGTCAGAAATCCATTAGGAGGAGCCATTTTTTATTGGCTTGAAATAAGGAGGCACTTACTTGCGTACTGCCATGACCTTGGCGGGTCCCTGCTATCATCCTCTTCACGTACAATCATCTCCTGATTGTGTATGCGTCAACTTGGTAGGCCCACAAGTCAGCCTCTAAACCCGTGGAGGACAAATACAACCCATTTAAAAAAAATAACAGCCCATTCCATACGTTCAAACGGAAAGTTCAACATTCAGAGCAAAGTAACAGGTCTGATCCACATATAGAGTACTGAACTTCCACGTTGACAACCATCATAGCCAAGTTAACTATCTACTCCCACTAATACTCTAGTAGCATACAAGTACTAACTTACTCTTAGCTAACTAGACGATGCCGGCCGTCATCTGCGGTACATGCTAAACGCCGGCACCGGCGTCCTCCGCCTCGCCTCGGACTTGCCAGGGGTGCGATAGGGCGCGTTGCTCGCGCGCGTTGGCCCTTTCCATCCCGGCGTGGTCCACCGAAGCTTCGGCTTCTAAGAGGGAAACCCAATTGACGAGCTGGTAGTAAAAACCGGCGTCGCGAATGCGTGCGTGCCCGACAGCCTCCAGGGCTATTTGCCGGGCGCCGGCCTCCATGTAGTCAGCCCAGTTGCGGGCGCTCTGCTCACGACTCAGAGCGTTGGTGCGCTGCTGCTCCATGTCCCGCTGGCGACGCAAGTCGGCGATACGCTGCTCCTCCGCCAAGCGGTCGCGCTCCAACAACTCCGGCTCCTCCGCTAGGCGGTCGCGCTCCAACAAGCCCTCGATCTCCGCATTGCCATCTAAAGACCGATAGAATGCCTCCTCCCTCCGTCTGCCTTCCGGTGAAAAACCGAACACTAGTTCCGGTGGTGACCGCCTCCGGCCTCGCCTATCGCGGACGGGCGGGGCATGGCGGACATGGCGAGAGCGAGAATAAGTGTTGAGCGACGTCGGGCCGGTGGGGGCTTATGAGGATAGGGCGAGTTGGGTCATGGTGCCACTGGAGAAGGCCGGGAAACAGTACTTATAGGCGGAAGGTAGCGCGACGGTCATCGGAATTCAATGCATAATTAAGCAGGCATGGCTTAGCGCGCCAGCTTGCCGTGGAAAACTAGAGAAACTGAAATTATGACTGTGTCGTCCCGTCCCGTCCGTGCTGGGTCGCACGCCGGCATGACGGTCAAACGAGTGCACTGGAATCATCTCCCTCCTTGTTAATAATGATTCCACGGATTTAAAAGGCCCGCAACAATTAAAGTGCATCTTTTTCGCATCAGTTAGCTGCCTTAATTACGGCCGGCTGCATGCAGGCACTCAAAATCGCTCGCAGCCATGGAGCAGCATGCAACGAGTCGCAGCCGAGGGCATTAGTTGATGAACTTTAGCTGGGAGATAAGGCATTTGCGAACGTTTTCGCTGGCAGTTTCTTCAGATTCGCATGGCATTTTCTTCAGAGTAGCTTGTCAGTTTCTTCAGAGGTAGGCATTTTTATTCAAAAAACTGCCACTTCGGATCTTGCGTCGCAACTAAAACTGCCAGGAGCGCATTAGTAGGCTAGCTAGTGATCGATCAGTAACTTGTAAACACTGAGCGAACTGAAATAAGGAACTGTTAATGCATCTCAATGATTCACAGATCATATACAAATATGTAGCTCCAAAAGCAAAGATCAGCCACTTCGGATCTTGCGTCCCAACTAAAACCAACTAGTACAATTCCCATACATAAGGTCAACATGTTAATGTATCTCAATGATTCACAGATCATATACAAATATGTAGCTCCAAAAGCAAAGATCTAGAAAAAACATCTGTTCTTCCTACTAACATGGATGCTTCTCTTGGCCAACATTCAGTACAGACTGAAAGACAAATTTGTTTGTGAAGTCTACAATTCCTCTTACAAACGTAAGTGGTTTCACCAACAGCTGGAACCATGAGAATGAACCACACATGATGGAGGAACATCCACTGCAATATGATTTGGTCTTCTCTCGATCACACGACGAGACTATTTTCGGAATACAAACTTTAACTTAGGCAAAATGATGCCCATTGTATAATCAGACCAAAGCAATGAAGCACCTAGTGTTTGCCAATAAATAGTACAGTACTACTTTTCTGCAGTCCATGAAGTGACTATCCAATCTTTCTGTGTCTATTTTCAAATGGCACCGCATGCAGTGACTATACTATTCTCTTGTGCAGTTCAACCAAAATTGCGGTCACTTTGTGTGTTTGCCAAATAGCAACGGGCAGACATCTCTGTCTGCACAAATATCAAGCAGCTAGTAAACATATACCCCACCTTGTATTTTCGGTTTAAACATGTCTCTTCCGCTTAGCATCTGTCATGTTTTGCACTGGACAATTTGATACAGTCATGTTTTGCCCTGGACAATTTCATACTGAATTGATTTGCTGGTTCAGAGCAGAAATATAGCGCCTATTCTTCATCAGACCAAGGATATCCATGTTCGCAGTGATGGAAGAGGTGAAATCGATACAACCGAAATTGAGCATCCAATCATTGAATCCTGTCCTGCACCTCCAATGTAGGTCCACCCTGCCAATAAATTCACATGCAAACCACTATTATTACTATCTAATGACAGTACAAAAAGAGTAGCAAGATAGTAGAAAACCATGTACCTTCGTAATGAACAACTCATAGTGCCACCAATTAGATATAAAGGTTTGGAAGAAAACATGCTCCTAATGTTGAACTAGTTGGACTTTTTGTGCAGTTCCACTAAAATCGAGCATCCCTGTTTGCATAGATATTGAAAGTGTGATTACTATAAAGGTGGCACTAGTTGAAGCATAGACTCACAAATATAAGCATTCCAATTTCTTAATGGGAAAAGGTACCAAGACTGTTTCTAACCACCTGTTTGAAGGAATAAATAAGGCAACAGCGGCTGATGTCAGAAAGGCCTATATAGTTCTTTCTGAAAGAATGATCGATTCCTGACCTTTCCTCTTCTTTTAAGCATATTTTGTGCAGTTCAACTAAAATAAAATGCCGTCACTGCCTTGACAATTCAGTGACACTGTACAAAAGGAAATGACTTAACATTACATCATGATGTTAGGTATGTAGTCGACAGGCATTAGAGACAAACATACAGACCTCCTCCGATAACATAATGACCATTAATTTTAACAAAGGTGTGACTAGCTTTACCGGGATAATTTGAGTGAACTCTACACCCTCTGTTCCTTAATATAAGACATTTTCGCGGTTCAATTTAAAGTACCCAAACGTCTAGTATTTAGAAAAACAGGTAGTAGTTTTCTTGAGCCCATATCTGGGAAAGCTTGCCACACTTTATTTATGTCCATACGCTAATGCAACACCATTCGAATACTACAAATATACACTAACCCAGTGGCTAGTGCAACAGTAGAGTAGTTATTTTATTACAGGGTACAGTACAATGGTTTTACTGAACAGATTTCAATAAACTCTAGCACTGGAAGATTTCTATAAGAATTAACAATACAAATGTAAAGGTAACCCGTTTCAGCATTGGTATACTAGCTGTGCATGAGCATTAAACCAAATACAAAAGTCTGAAGGTAACTAGCATTATTAACTAATGACAGTATAAAAAAATTGCAAACCATGTACCTCCAAGGTAAATATCATTTCGAACTCGGGGGGACCTTAAAAATTGCTATCCCAATCTTGATAATCGATCAAACATAAAAACTTGATTGAAAATCAAGAGAACAGCCGGAGGAGGAGGTGCCCACTCTTGACCTTTCCTCTTGTCTTCATAATTTTTTGTGCAGTTTAACCAAAATAAAATGACATCAGCGCCTTGGCATTTTGCTGACATTGTACAAAAAATTTAACTTACCTCATGAAAGTGAGGTACGTAATCTATAAGCATTAACAGTGCAAAATTCTGAAGGTAGTAACAAGTTTCATCGTTGGTACTGGCTGTGCAATAGCATTAGAATGCCTTAGCTGAAAAATATTTAATACATCCACAATCAACAGCTAACCCTAAAATAATCCAATGACATTAAATGGCATTGCTTAAATTTATCGGTGGCATTAGACTGAGTGCGGCATTAGTTAAATGTGGCATCACTTTAGCAGTAGCATTGCTTGACTTGACTGCTGGCGTTATATTAACAGCAAAAAAGTGACAATAAGAGCATGGGAGGCCCATTCGGACAGTGGGCGCACCAGTACGATGTACCTCCACGGACGCATAGAGTGGTGAGGGAGGTATGGTTGCCCAGAGCAACAAATATCCAGGCAGCATATGTGGATTACATCCCATTTTTGTTCTGTTTAGCCACCTTTTTCCTATGTGAGGACAACAAACCGATCGACCTGGTCATTCTCTATTGCGTTGTCATGCCTTTCTACCCTTCTTCAACCAAGAGACACGAGACTCGTTCCTTAGCTACTGATTTTCCCCTTTTCAACCTAGCTGTGGGTTCGATGCCTACTCTCGTAGATAGTACAGTCTCCCTTCCTTTCCTTATTCAACCTAGACATGGATTAGTCTGCATGAAGTAGGGTTTCCTTTAATAGTGCAAATTAAGGTTTTCGTCCGCGTGACCAGCAGAGCAGAGGATAGCAAATTGGGAAGATGGTGGAGTGGAAAAAGATCCACATGCAGCGCTGTGGCAGATGGGGCAATAGAACAAGGGTATGGTTCGAAAAGAGGTAGCATACCTGAGGGTCGGCGGGAAGTGGCTTCGCTCGTGGTCGTCGTCCTCCGCATTCACTACGGCAACGAGCTTGGGGACGGAGGCCATCCCGCGCGGGCGCTAGGTCTGAGAGGACGGCCTTGTCGTCAGTGCATGACCTCGCTCGCCGATGACGAGTGCGTCAACGCTGCACGTCCTTTTCTTCCCCGGCGGATCTGTGACCACCGGTGAGGAGGGAGAGAGAGGCCATCTTTTTTAGATCTGGAGAGAGGGTTATAGTGTGAGAAGCAAGTGGGCAGCCCTTTGCAAGAAAGCTCTGAAGCTCCAGCCTATATATCTTTTTTATACTACTAGTACTAGAGCTGGAGTAGTGGTAGAGTAGTTTATATTTTCTCTGCTAGTACCAGTTAGTCGTGCTTCAAAACTGAACGGCACGCCATTAAAAAAAAGGTCGATAACTAATGCGGCACCTCGCGCCAACGCGGCCAGATCGCATTTTGCACGAGAAATTACACACCATGTTTCATTGACATGTGGTCCCATTCCAACATGTCAGTGAGACGACGGCGAGTCCTTTTGTACAATTTCCGAAAGGACGTGTAGGCCGGGGCGCCTCTTCGTGTACCGTGGCAAACTGGCAACCGTCTACCGACTCTTCGCCTTTCCCTCTCAATTTGGAACTGCTGTCGCACACTCTTCCTCCCTCCTCCATTTGCCTTCACCCTTCCTTCTGCCATTGTTCAATCGTCTTCTCCATGGAGGGAACAAGCCGGAAACGACCCCGTTATTCTTGCCCCGATCTGAAAGATGACGTGGTGGGGGAACTCATTGATCGGTGCGACGTCATCACCTCAGCTAGCATGGCAGGTTCGTTCAAGACCATTTTTGACTCAACTGATAACATCATTACAAGGAACCCAAGGGTCCAGGAGCGGTTTGATCTCCCTTATCTTCTTCGCTATAAGCCTGTTCGCATGGGCGCGGACGACGGAGGCCTCGCCTTGTGCAAGTTGATGCCGCTTGATAACGATACGTGTGATGTCAAGATGCCATCGCTTCAGGGTAAGGCCTGGGCTGGCGCAAATGGAGATTGGGTTGTTTATATTGGGTACAATTGCGAGTGGGAACTTGTGAATGTGTACACTCGTCAGCGGATTCCACTTCCAAAAATCTCCGAGTGCCCTGAGGTTGAGCACACAGATGATCTATGTACGTTCAAATACGATCATGGTGACTGTTGCCTACGGAAGACAGCAATTTCTCGAGTTCCCAACCGCTCTTGGAATTACAAGAACTATCAAGTTGTTGCTATCTTCAACAAGCTTGTTGCCGTCCTTTGTGGTTCGACTGGATGGATATTGCTCAAAAATCAGTTTCTGTACACGGATGAGTATTGTGATGCAATTGAATACGAGGGTCTTGTGTTTGCTGCCACCACTCGTGGCACTATTTTTGCATGGGATCCTCGTAGTTTTGGTACGTTTGTCTTCCACTGTAATTATAATTGTTTCATCCACATGCATGAGGGTTAGCAAGTTTCCCTTTACTAATTAACCTTCTTCTTGTGTTTCCAAGGTCCTGTGAACATTCCACCACCTATACTTGAAAAAATTTATAACCAAGGGGGAGATGACGATGGTGATGATCACGAGCATGAGGACGAGCAGGGCCCATATGCTCACTGGCGGCTGGCAACTAATTTCGATGGATCACCCCTTCTTGTCTGTATACAGCCCACTGCTGATGTTACTACTGAGGGAGCAGGTGTTGTCTCCCATTGTCGCACTCTCCGGACCTATTCCAACACCCGTTGCATGGTATTTGGGATGGATACTAGTGTGCTAGCGCCAACACCTTCTCCCAGGTACAGTATTGATAGTCTTGGAGCAAACTCGCTCTTCCTTGGACAAAACTATCCAATGATGGTGAAAGGCCATCCAACTGTTGTTGACACAACGTTACTACCATTTATGAGAAGCAACTGTATCTATACGTCGGACATTGTGGTGGTTCCCTACCCTGGTCGTGATATAGTAGGCCGCTTCAGCCTGGATTGATCTTGCGTGCTTCTTTCTTCTTCGAGTGTAAAGAAGTAGACGTGTCTAGCCTCTATTCTATCAACAAGTGCACTAGTCTCATCTCTAGCCTCTATGCTAGCTAAAAGTGCTAGAACATCTACTAAATTGTGCTCAATCAATATATCGTTGTACTCTTCTTCCCAATACCAAAACTTGCATCCATTCTACACAATAAAATTATAAGTTAGCACAACTAGTCTAATCCGAGAGCACAACCGAAGATTTGGTCGAGTTCTTCCTTCTTTTGCCGACACGTGGGACATCCAGCATCCAGGTCGTGTCATGCAAGAAAATAGAGTGGTAGTTGAAGCCACGTGATGTGCATCTTGGGTTAAACTGTAAATAGAATCTTACTACTCTTGAGTAACTCCAAAAGCGGCCACCAAAGATCTTTATTGGATTTGTTTTTCATCACCAGCACGTCGAGGTGAAAGATGTGCAGGTTTAGTGGGTCCTCTTGCATTTTCACTGACATGTGGGACCGCATATGAGCAAACAGACGATGGGCTCCGCGCGTCTACTGGCTGGCTGAGAAGAGAGATGAGGAGGGCTGAGCACGGACTCCAGGAAATTTGTTCTACGTAACCAGCACCTCGATATAGTGGAGTGGCATGGGCCATAACTAGCATTCATGTCTAGCTGTACGGCACACGCCACCCACACGAGTCCCATCCGACACCAATTTTCATGGAGTCCATGCTACAGCCATCTCTTCTCCCTCCTGTTTTCTCAGCCATCGCGCGGTGGGTGGGGTGGGGGTTTGCTGATAGTCGGTTTGCTCAACTGCGGTCCCACTTGTAAGTGAAAACGCAACACAGCACGCATTCCCCCATGAGCGGCGTGCCGGACCAACCATGTGGGGGTGCGACTGATAGATAGAAATAACGATTTTCCCTAGAGTAATGAGAAGTTTGGTTCTAGCGCGGTTCATGCATGTGGTACGTACGGAAATTATGAAGTTGATGCGAAAGGTAAGATAATTACTAGTAGTACCATATACTACTACATGGATTTGACGGAAAGATAAAGATACATACGGATCCATCAATGACATCCTCATGCCCTAGTGCACCGGGTCACCAACCGACGTGTGAGGAGCAGTGGCGTTGGCGGCAAGCTCAATGTGCTTCTGAACAATGCCGTCCAAGGTTGCCCTGCGGTCCAAGAAGGCCAGCGTCCTATCGTCCTCTTCTTGCATGTAGTAGTCCTTGTGGACGATTTGCGGGTAGACGTGGGTGATTATGTCGATGGTGTCTTGCTGCGCCAGGCGCTGCGTGGCGAGCGCGACCTCGAGGTGGACATTCTCCGGCGCGACGGCGGGCAGTCGCAGGGCCACCAGTGCGTCGAAGAGGTTGTCACCATGGAGGCGGTTGAGGGTGGCAGGCATCACAGAGCCTGGGCGCGTGGGCTGGAGGCATACGTCAAGGTCGTCCGCGAGCTTCTTGACGACGGTGAACTTGTCGAGGAAGCCAACGAGGACCTCGTCGAACAAGGAGACGAAGTTGTCGTCCAAGCGGCCCCTTGCCCTGGCGGCCTCAAGCACTACCTGGAGACGTTCCTCGGTGCCGGGCCGTAGGCCGGCGTCGTGGACCATATGGCACAGCCAGCTGATGCTCGCGCTCATCGCCTCCATGGGTCTAGCTTCTAGTCAACTGATCTTGCGATTGGAGTGATCACTCTTGCCCTTGGGTGCGTAGGTGCGTAGGATTTCATAGATTGGACTAGCGGGAGCCTTTATATGAGAAGTGCAGACTGCGTTGAATTCACGTGCGTGTTGGCCATCTACTCCTCGCCCCTCTACTGCACCTGCCTTTGGCTGTATGACAGGTTGGCCAGCTACCCGTTGGGCCCACGTGTCATACACCCAAAGGCAGGTGCAGTAAGTCAATAAAGTTGCGTCCCCCTCCGTGCCGGTGCAGTATAGTCATCTCACCAGACCTCTAGTTGGGGCCAAACGAGAGAACTTTGATGTTTACTAGTTTATTGGTCCCCTTTGCATTTTGCGCCAAATTTTGACCCTTAATTTAACTAATAAAATGTTAATGCATGTAACCAAAACTGTTGTGTAAGTCACCTTACGAAAACCAAATAATCCCAAAACAGTTAGGCACGGTACATTAACTCCCTCCTCGTTTCTTATTTCGTGACATATCAACCAATGAGAGATGTGGGTCGTGCATGCTTTCAATGACTTGAGACTAGCAAACATCACATGCAGTGGTGAATTGTGCGCGAGTGCGTCCTCCACGTGGAAGAAGTGTGTCCTCAATGCGCCCTCAATTTACTAGCGTGCGGGGTGCTGCCCCGAGTGGTTTCAACTTTGTTTACTTCACCGCGTGTCAGATGGGCCTCTAGTTTACTTATTTTCACCCACTGCCACATGGGCCAGCACACGAAGATACAAAACACGAGCTGACAAGGCAGCACGTGGACTGGTTGACCGGTCAACTAAACAATATACGGAGCTATACGCTGACACAGTGAGCATATAATCCATCGGTATAGAGTGTTCGTGTGAGAGGGGAGGCCCGTGAGAGATAGCAGAGAGAGAGAAAGAGCTACTCCTCCATTCGATAATGTAGTTCCAACATTTTTTTAAAAGTCAAACTTTTGAAACTTTGACCAAGTTTATAAACAAATTACTTATATCTACAATACCAAAGATAAATGATAGTATGAAGTAATTACATGTTGTGATGAATCTAATGATCGTTCCAGATGTAAATGTTTTTCTCCACATATACCTGGTCAAACTTTTCTGAGGTTTGACTTTTCAAAACATCCATATGCTTATGGACGTGAGAGAGTCCCTAACTAGAGAGAGAGAGAGAGAGAGTGAAATAGAAAGAGTGAGTGAAAAAAGTGTGTGTGCGTGTGTGAAAGAGACATGGACAACACTCGATAAAAGTCGAGAAAAAACGTGTGTGTCTTATGCAAACATATCACACATGCATCTTGGACAACGGAAGCAAGGTGAGGAGATAGTGTGTGGTTGTTTGCAACCGAGAGAGCAAGACCCCTAGCACGTGGCCAAGAGGGGTCTGACAAACAAGGGAGAGAGGTCGAGAGAGACGTACGGAGAAAATGCAGACATGGGGAGGAGAGAGTGTATGTTTTTCATAGAGAGATTCCCTGGAGATCGTGATGGGACTACATGGGTGGGATATCGAGTGACAAGATGTGTGCACGATAGAAGATACCCCGAGAGATATCGAGATAGACGTATGGATGGAAGGAGACAATACGTGTGTTCCTGATGGCTAGTGAGAGATAATCATACTTAGGAGGGGGTGGGGGAGTGCTTGCGCCTATGATGGAGTGAGGGATTATGGTACTTATTAGGGGGTGCGTGTCACATAGAGAGAGAACAAGGGTGGAGAGTGTTGGATGGTCTATATGTATAGCGCGAGCGAGACATGTGTATGTGTGAACCAGGGAGATATAAAGTTTGAGAGAGATTGAGGAGACCCGATAAGGCTAAGTGGTGCGTCAGATAGCTGAGAGGGGGAAAGAGATATTCCATCCGCTCGATAATGCAGTGCATGTAATTTTTTTAGAAGTCAAACTTTGGAAACTTTGATCAGGTTTACACAAATGTTATTTATATCTTCAATACCGAAGATACATCATACGAAACTACATCTCATGGTGAATCTAATGGTATATGTTTGCCGTTCTAGATGTAATTGTTTTTCTCCACGTACATGGTCAAACTTTGTGATGTTTGACTTTTCAATAAATCAATATGCTATGGACCGAGGAGAGTGCCTAAGTCGAGAGAGATCAAGTGCGTGTGACGAAGAATGAGTAAGTGTGCAAAAAGAGTATGTGTGTGAAAGAGAAAGTGACAACAAACGATAAATTAGAGAGAGTGTGTGTTTTTTCGTTTCTTAGGCGAACATATCACGCATGCACCTCCGAGATAGAAAAGCGAGGCGAGGAGATACACGAAGATAGCTAGTGTGTGATTGTTTGCAACGGAGAGAGAAACCCCCATAGCACATGTCCAATAGAGGTCTGGCCAACAAGGAACAAAGGTCGAGACATGGACGCATGGGGAGGGCGAGAGGGTGTGTTTGTGATAGAGAGACCCCCTCGAGATCGTGAGGGGACTATATGGGTGGGAGATCGAGGGAGGTGCATGCGTGATAGAAAGATGCCCCGAGAGAAATCGAGATAGACCATGCACATGTTTGTGATGGAGACTAAGATTAGCTAGTCATATACATATAGGGGGGACTGCGTGTGCCTACAATTGAGTGAGAGACCATCATACTTGGCTAGCTAGGCATGAGATTGTGTGTGTGTGCGTGTGAGATGGAGAGAGAACGAGGGAGAGAGATGGAGTTTTAGATGGGCCTATCGAGTGCGAGTGAGATATGCATGTGTATGTGTGACCCAGGTAGATGGAGAGTTTGAGAGAGAGGGGGAAGAGCTCCGAGATGACAGAGTAGTGCCTGAGAGAGTTACGGGCAACGAGCCAAGGAATTTGTGTGCGTACGATGAGTGCACCCAAGACAAAGATTTGTTGGACCAGTTCCAGTTGCTGTGACAACTGTACGTCTGGTTAGGAGGCTGAGATTTAACTCAGAAGACCGTGTCTTCACCTTATTCCCCTTGAGCTAAGGACACCCAGTCCTTGCCCAATCACTCTGGTAAGTCTTCAAGGTAGACTTCCAAACCTTCACAGACTTCGTTCACCGGCGATCCACAATGACTGTTGGATGCTCAGAACATGACGCCTAACCGGCTGGAGGATTCACAGTCCTCAAGTGTAACAAGTCTTCAAGTCACGCGGACAGAAAGACTTCAGTGATGCCTAACACTCTTTGGCTCTGGGTGTTTGGGCTTTGTCCTCGCAAGGATTTCTCTCTCTCAAAAGCTTCGGAGGTGGGTTGCTCTCAAACGACAAAAGCCGTGCACTAACTCTGAGCAGCCACCAATTTATGGTGTAGGGGTGGGCTATTTATAGCCACTAGGCAACCCGACCTGATTTGTCCGAAAGGACCCTGGGTCACTAAGGAACTGACACGTGTTCCAACGGTCAGATTTCAAACACACGCGGCAGCTTGACTTGGGCTACAAGTAAAGTTGACTCATCCAGCTCTGGATAAGATTTGCTCTCATTGTCTTCGCTCGAAGACATAGGATTTGGTTGAGCATCACTTCAGTCACTCTGACTTTGTTCACTGGGACCCCACTTAACAGTACGGTGGTTCCTATGACTCAACAAAGAAGAAAAGGAAACAAGGAAACAACTAAGTCTTCGCACTCCATAGTCTTCATGTGATGTCTTCTCTTGTCATAGTCTTCAATGTGAATATCCTCACATACCACCACTGTCTTCAATGTCTTCATACATTTTTAGGGGTCATCTCCGATAGGTAAACCGAATCAATGAGGGACTACTACCTGTGTTATCCTGCAATTCTCACAAACACATTAGTCCCTCAACCAGGTTTGTCGTCAATACTCCAAAACCAACTAGGGGTGGCACTAGATGCACTTACAATCTCCCCCTTTTTGGTGATTGATGACAAACTGGTTGAAGTTTTCAACGGGGATAAAAGTATGTGAAATTGTAAAGGATAAAGGTATTGTCTCCATAAGTAGCAAAAGGCTCCCCCTGAAGATGTGCATATAAGTAATTTGCTTTTGGAATGCAAATGCACATGGCAGGTTGTACTTGTGGAGATCCTCTTCAACTTATGAAGACAATTCATCATGCATGATTAGATATAACAACGATAATGACATGCATAATGAAAAATGGACGTCTACAATATGACTTCGTGCGGGATTTATCATCGCACATGCGGAATTTATCATCGCATCACAGAATAGCAGAAAAAGTAGCAGACGACCATCAAGTTTAAGTGTTACAACTCAAAGAACCAAATGTATCAAAAGCGAGAGTTGTAAACACTAGACAAAATATAAAGCAACCGCCCATATGGACCCGCTTGAAGACTATCAACTCATATGCTTCTCCCCCTTTTGTCAGTAATGACCAAAAAGGTTTGAAGACATAGAGCCTCTACTCGTTCCCAGAAGGAGTAGGAGAAGCAGCAGGGTCAGCGTCGGGGTTTGGCGGTGTAGAAGAACTTGGTGCAGTGTCGACACGCGCTGAAGTTGGAGGTGGTGAAGTAGCATCATCTTGATCATCTATGACTCTGGCATTCACCGTTGCAGTTGAGGAGGAATAGTCAGAGTCTTCAAGAGACGGAGTTCGACGCAAGACGGCATTCCTTGGAGGAGTGGAGTCAAACTTGAATCTTTCAGTGAAGCCATCATCTTGAAGATCTGCTTCAGCACTAAGCAATGTCAAACTCTTCCATGACCTCCGACAGGTTTCATGTGTAACAAAGGCATTCTTGGTGGCAAGATTGCGAATGCGATTAACGTCCACCAAGAGGCTTTGCATCTGCCGCTTCAGCCAGTAGTGATGCTTATCCTATTTCTGATGCAGGGCAATGAGAAGCTCTCGGTCATTGAGAACACGAGATCGCTTCCGAGGCCTTTGAGCAATAGTGCTTTCAGTGGCTTCAGTTTGACCACGGTGAGGTAAGCGTGTATTTCCTGCCAAAGGATAAACACGAGTGACTGCCTGGACTCGTTCAATGGGCTGTGTGAAGCTTTGGTGATCAGCATTGTGAAGACAAACAGGCTCCTTGGCAGGCTCTGGGTATATGGCTTCAACTGACATATCAACCTCAGGCAGAAAGATCAGATGGTTGCGAGCAGAGGGCTGATAGTTGACAGCTGAATGAAGCTTAATGAGGCGCATAACCCACGGAGCGTAGAACTTCAGTCCAAAGAGATCAGAGCCTGATGCAGCCAACTGCCTGATGAAGAAGTCTTGAGCATTGAAGCAGATGTCGTTGAAGATATAAAAGACCAAAGTCTTCATTGCTCCTTCAAGTTTCGCTGCTGAAGAATGTCCTTTGACAGGCCATAGAGTTCGCCTGATGATATGATAAATAGTGCGCGGCAGATACTCTAGGTCTTCAACAAAGAACTCCTTTGGGTAATCAGCGTCATGTGGCAGAGGCTTCATCATGCTCAGCATTTGGCTCATGTTGGGCTCTGGCTTCTTAAAGATGCTCTCCAATGCATTGCGGTGAAGCTGACAACCAGGCTCATATAGTTCTCCTGGAGTGGGCAGGCCAGTTAGCTCAATGATGTCAAGAGCTTTGGCTTCATGATGGATATTGCCTATCATCCACTCAAGGACCCAAGTCTTCGGATCCCTGTTGTAGCCGCGAATGTGGAGGGTAGCATAAAATTGAAGCAGAAGCTCTTCATTCCAATGCTCCTTATCAGTCACAAAGTTCAGCAGTCCAGCATCACGGAAGCAGTCACGGGCTTCTTCAAGGCATGGCAATCCAGCAATGGCTTCACAGTCTAGACGCATATGGGGAAAGATGCGCCCTTGGTCATAAAGAATACAAGAATAATAACTGCGCTGCTGATAGCTCCAGAACCGATCTGATGAAATCCTTCGCTTGGAATAGGGGTTCTTGGCACTATCAAAGAAAGTGTTGTGCGCAACGAAGCCATTTGCATTGAAGGATCCTGGTGAAGTGGCAGTACCTGGAAACCTGGGCACTCTTGGCATAGGCTTCTGGACCTGAGGCCTGTGCTCGACATGGTAATCAAATTGCGGACCAGCAGCAGGCGGAGGAACCAGAATAAGCCATCTGACAGTGACCAGCTGGCTATAATTGTATGCTTGCTCGATAGTATGTGGCCTAGGAGGCGGTACAGGAGCAGTGGCAGTGGTAGCAGCAGTGACTTCAGGCTACAGATTTGCATCAGGTGCAGCATTGGCTTCAGATGCTATCACTTCGGGCACCACATTGACTTCAGGCGCCACATTAGCGTCAGCCATGACAACGTCATTGGCTTCAGTGTTGATGTTGGTGGTCGCCTCAGTGTTATCAACCTCCACTCGAGTAGCTGGAGGGTCGTACACGTTCTCCTCGAGAACAACTTCAGGATTGGTTGGGGGTGTAGCAACCTGTTCTTCTTTAACTCGTGGTTCTTCTTGGTCATCGGCTGATGCAGCCGGAATATCTTCAGCCATGTTGGCTTCAGTCTCGGGGTTGTTCATAGTTGGAGAGGCTTCAGGAAATACCTGGCGAGATACTGATTGCCGCTCTTCTCCTTCTGGAACACTTGACAAAGCGACCTGTGGCCTTGGTCCTTTGTGAAGCCTGCGGAACACTGGCGACGCTTGTGGAGATGGAGTTGGTTGGGCCACAAAGTCTTCATCTTCAAGCACCGGAGTGGTGACTTGAGTTGGGGGAGTAAATGGTGTTTTTGCTTGACGGGGGGAGTCTTGAGGGTGATCAGCCCATGAGTCATCCTGAGCAATTGGCGTCAAAGGACGACCAATGCTGATGAGTTCGCTGTTCGTGAGAACAGGCGATGATACCACATTATGCTCGATCTGAGGAAGGACTTCATCATCTTCAACATTGTCTTGATGACCAATGTCTTCAGCTGCGGTGGGGTCAACAGCTGGAATGTCTTCAGCTTCAGGAGCCTCTGGGGAAGCAGGCTCATGAACTATCAAATGGCGTTCTTGTTGTGAAGATGCAGGACGAGCAACAGAAATTGGCTCGACGATAAGGGGCTCTGTGGGAGCAGCCCGATCTTTCTTCTTCGTCTTGCACTTCCTGGTGGGTGGAGCATCTTTAGTGGTGTTCTTGGTCTTGCGCTTCCTGGCTTTGGCTTCAGCTGCCCTTGTCTTCTGAAGCTCTGAAGCCACTATGGGGACCTTAGGCTTCACGCCTGTCATACTGGCTGGGAAGACAATGCGAGGTTCTTCCCGCCTGGATGGTTCAGCTTGGTCCACAGTAGGCTTCTTCTGCTTGGCAGCCATCTTGGGGTCGATGCCAGGACGCCCAAGTGTCTTGCGCTTCTCAGCTTCATTGTAAGCTTGACCACACTTTGCAGCCAGAAGCTTCATTCGCTCTCGAGAACCTTTGGCTTCTTCACGTTTCTTGTGAAACGCTTCTTTGAGCTCATGCAACATAACCTTGAAGTTCTGGACGTCTGTTACACTGAGCTTGGCCACATGCTTCTTGAACTGAGCCTTTTCATAATCAATCTTGTGCTTCAGCTCAACAATTTTCTGAGCAAGAGCCGGCTCAGAAGCAATGGCTCCATGGAAGGAGACGCTGAGGCCAATCGGAAGTTGAAGATCATCAACGCTGAGATTTGGGCTATCAAACCACTCGTTAATGAACTTGTTCAGAATGTCCACATCGAAGAGGGGAAGATAATTGAAGATTTCCGCCTCTTTCTTACTCTTTATCAGCAGTTCAAGAGCGTCATCAGCAAGATCGTCGTCACTCGACAGATCAATGGCTTCGTTCTCATTCCTCAGAATGGCAGCAGGGGTCAGAGCTGGACCAGTTGTGTGCATGGGCTTCTTTTTCTTCTTCTCAGACTTGGAGATGCAAGAGAGATCTTCTAACTGCACACTTGGTGCAGGAGGAGCAGTTGCCTGAGGCTTCGCTCGCGAAGCTTTTGGTGCAGGGGAAGGCTTCGAAGCCTTGGGTTTCTTCAGCTTCCTAGGCTTCGGTGGAGCAGGCGCTTCGTCAGAATCAGCGTCATCTGCAGGTTGATCCACAGCTGTCCCTTGAACCAAAATGTGAGTGATGAGACCTTCTAGGTTGTAGAAGGGCCCAACAAGATTGGGTTCAGCTTCGCGTGTGCCATCGGCACAAGGAGCAGAGGGACCGGGGTTGAAGTCTAATCCACGCGACTTCTTGATTTCTTTGGCCGAGTTCTTGGCAAACTGAAAGTTGCGCTTGAACAGATTGTCGTCACGACACCATAGCAATGAAGATGGGTCGGCATCAGCTGGCTGTGGTCCACGAACCATGCAAGGGTAGAAGGCTTGCTCAATGGCTTCAGCTCTGGACCTGGGTGGAAGATTTTTGTACAAGATGTCTCCCCAGGGTCGCTTGATGGCATTCTTCTCAGCATACTCCTGGGTCATGAACCTGTACTTGTACCATTGTTCTGCCCAATATCTTCGAATCTGGATTCGGGTTTTTCGCTGATTGTAGTCCTCCTCTGGATCTGTCTTGTACAACTCATAGAGGTCTGGTGGCAAATCCTTTGATGTCTTCCCACGGCGCTGTCTGCCACCCTTCCTTGCAGACTTATCTGTTGCCATGAAGTTCAGACTGAATGGCTTAGTTCAAAAGATTCGAACAAGAAGACATAGCTATAAGTGAATGCTGTAGAGGACAGAACACTAATACATGTATATATCAGAATACAACCAAATCAACATAGTGAAGATAAACATGAAGACATGTTGATATTGAAGACAAACCAAATGCGAAGACATAGCAAATGTAACACCATGAGCAGAACACTTCAAAAATAAGAATTTGGTGGTGGCGTTACCCACCGTATAGGAAGTATTAGACCCAGACACGGCGCACAATTATCGTGGCGCTCCGAAGTCAAATTCCGCATTAATGTATTCACACTCAGAGTGTAAGTCTTCATTGAATTGAAGACATACATTACTTCATGTGTTGCACATCTAAGTCATCAACATGCGTAAGTGTTAGGATGTGTGCCTGATCACAGGACATTTGAGGATTCCAAGATATTTAGCTCACACCGCAACTTGCAAAACCTTTTCTCATCCAAGGGCTTTGTGAAGATATCTGTCAATTGCTCTTCAGCGTTGACGTGTATGATATCAATATCTTCCTTCATGACATGATCTCTGAGAAAGTGATGACGAATTTCAATGTGCTTTGTCTTCGACTGCTGAACTGGGTTGTTGGCAATCTTGATGGCGCTCTCGTTGTCGCAGTAGAGTGGAACTTATTTCAGATGGATGCCATAGTCCTTGAGTGTTTGCTTCATCCATAGAAGCTGAGCGCAGCAAGATCTAGGAGCAATGTATTCGGATTCAGCAGTGGAGAGTGATACACAGTTTTGCTTCTTTGAAGACCAACAGACAAGTGATCATCCCAGAAAGTGACATGTGCCTGATGTAGACTTCGATCCACCTTGTCACCAGCATAATCAGCATCCGAGAATCCAACCAGATCAAACTCTGAGTCCTTTGGATACCATAATCCTAGTGTTGGGGTGTAAGCCAAATATTGAAGAATTCGCTTCACAGCTAAGTGATGTGATTCCTTTGGTGCCGCTTGGAATCGAGCACACATGCAAACACTAAGCATGATATCTGGCCTAGATGCACATAAATAAAGTAAAGAACCAATCATGGAGCGGCATACCTTTTGATTGAACTCTTTACCATTGGCGTCAGGACCCAGATGACTCTTGGTTGGCATTGGCGTCGTATAACCTTTGCAGTCTTGCATTCCAAACTTCTTCAGGCAATCTTTGAGATATTTATCTTGAGATATGAAGATACCATTGCTTTGCTGACGAATTTCAAGACCAAGGAAGAACTTCAGCTCACCCATCATGGACATCTGATATTGCTCTTGCATCATGTGTCCAAACTCATCACTGTATTTCTGGTTGGTGCAGCCGAAGATAATGTCATCCACATATATTTGGCACACAAACAGTTCACCATCATATGTCTTCGTGAAGAGTGTGGGATCCAGGGAACCAGGTTTGAAGCCTTTGCTCTTCAGGAAGTCTTTGAGTGTGTCATACCAAGCGCGAGGGGCTTGTTTGAGGCCATACAGTGCCTTGTTTAGCTTGTACACCATATCATGATGTTTTGGATCTTCAAAGCTAGGAGGTTGTGCAACATACACTTCTTCTTCAATCTTGCCGTTGAGAAATGCACTCTTCACATCCATTTGATACAGCAAGATGTTATGATGATTTGCATAGGCTAGCAGTATGCGAATCGCTTCAAGCCTAGCCACCGGAGCAAATGTTTCATCGAAGTCAATCCCTTCAACTTGAGTGTATCCTTGAGCAACGAGACGAGCCTTGTTTCTGACAACTTGACCATGCTCATCTTGCTTGTTGCGATATATCCATTTTGTTCCTATTATGTTGTGCTTGCGGGGGTCAGGACGCTTGACAAGTTCCCAAACATTGTTCAGCTTAAACTGTTGAAGCTCTTCTTGCATAGCTTGAATCCATCCAGGTTCCATGAAGGCTTCAGCAACTTTCTTAGGTTCAGATATTGAGACAAATGCAAAGTGCCCACAGAAATTTGCTAGCTGTGTTGCTCTTGAACGAGTGAGTGGACCAGGCGCATTGATGGTGTCAATTATCTTCTCAATATGTACTTCATTTGCAACACGAGGATGAACCGGACGAAGATTTTGCTCTTGCTGATCATTGTCATCATTTGGAGGATTGTCTTCAGGCTGAGCATTGTCTTCAGGTTGATTTGGTGCAGAAATGATAAGTTCCTCTTCAGGTTGTGCTTCATTTGGTATGATTTCTCCAGTTCCCATGAGCTTGATGGATTCACTAGGTGGAACTTCATCTAGCACATTTGGCAGGTGCTCTCTTTGCGAGCCGTTAGTCTCATCGAACCGCACATCCACAGTTTCAACCACTTTATAGTGAAAGAGGTTGAATACTCTGTAGGACTATGAATCCTTTCTGTAACCAAGCATAAAACCTTCATGTGCTTTTGGTGCAAATTTTGAAGTGTCATGTGGATCCTTGATCCAGCACCTAGCACCAAATACTCTGAAGTAACTGACATTTGGCTTCTTACCAGTGAGAAGTTCATAGGATGTTTTCTTCAGAAGCTTGTGAAGATAAACACAGTTGATGACATGGCATGCAGTATCAATAGCTTCAGGCCGGAACTTTCTTGGAGTCTTGTATTCATTGAGCATCGTCCGAGCCATCTCAATGAGTGTTCTGTTCTTGCGCTCCACGATACCATTCTGCTGAGGTGTGTACGGAGCGGAGAACTCATGAGTGATTCCCAATGTATCCAAGTAAAGGTCGAGGCCAGTGTTCTTGAACTCAGTGCCGTTGTCACTCCTGATATGCTTGATCTTGACGCCATAGTTGTTCATGGCACGGTTGGCGAAGCGTCTGAAGACATCCTGCACTTCAGTCTTGTAGAGAATTATGTGCACCCACGTATATCTTGAATAATCATCAACAATGACGAAGCCATAGAGACAAGCAGTAGTAGTGAGAGTAGAGTAGTGAGTAGGGCCAAATAAGTCCATGTGTAGCAGCTCGAAGGGTTGAGATGTCGTCATGATTGTCTTCGAGGGATGCTTGGCCCTTGTCATCTTTCCAGCTTCGCAGGCACCGCACAAGTGATCCTTCTTGAACTTGACGCCCTCGATGCCTTTGACATGCTTCTTCTTTGTGAGAGTGTGCAAGTTCCTCATGCCAGCATGCCCTAGCCTTCGATGCCAGAGCCAGCACTCTGAAGCTTTTGCTAGAAGACATACGGCAAGCTGTGGTCCTGCTGAGAAATCTACCATGTATAGATCATCCTTCTGATACCCTTCAAAGACTAGAGACTTGTCAGATTCCATTAGTACAAGGCAACGATATTTTCCAAATATCACAATCATGTTCTAGTCAAAGCATTGAGACAGACATTAAGTTGAAACCAAGGGATTCAACAAGCATCACTTTATCCATGTGCTGATCCTTTGAGATTGCAACTCTACCTAGACCCAATACCTTGCTTTTACCAGTGTCAGCAAATGTGATGTGACTCTTGTCAGATGGACGTAAGGTTGAGTCCATGAGAAGACTTCGATCACCAGTCATATGATTAGTGCATCCGCTGTCCATAATCCATTCTAAAGCATGAGGTGTCATACCCTACAGTACAGTTAGGGGGATAGGCTTCACCAAGAGTATTGTGAAGCATAAACATTTGACGGGCAAGAGGATTATCAAAGCTCAGATCAAGATTAGGACTGATAGGATGATTGGCAAACGATTCAGGAACAAAATACATACTGAGACCATTTGGGCATTTGATCTTGCGCCCTACAAGATGTTTTAGGTCCCCAGCAATAGCATCAGACGCCTTTGATTTCCGGCTGGAGACCTTTCCCTGCAAAATAAAGTTAATTCTTCTTAACCACCCACATCTTCAGGGGTGGCTTAGAAGCAATGAGTCTAAGTGCAGCATCTGAGAACTTCGGCTTTGGAGCCCTAGCAAATAGCCTTGCAGGAGATGAATGATACTCATATGAATAAGCAGAAAAGTTCTTAGTTTTATGAACATAGTGGTTTGAAGACACACGCTCATATTCCTAAGATTGAGTATGATTTCCCTGCAAAACATTGGCGTTAGGGTGACTCAGTTGAGTCCTGTATCTGTATGAAGCCTTTGGACCATATGAAGCTTTTGGTCCGGGATTTGTCTTCTTCCCAGGCGGTGTCATGATGACATTCACAGGAAGATTCTCAAGACAACTTTTGGGAACCCATATCTTCTTCATAGGTGGCCCATTCCTGCAGTTAGTACCAATATACCTGGCAAACACTTCACCATTCTGATTCTTAAACAGTTTATAGTTTGCATCAAAGGATTCATCAATGATAATAGGGTTAGCACAGGTGAAGCCGGATAAGGTAGATGGATCCACTGAAGGTCCCTTTGCAGCAACCCATGTGGTTTTGGGGTACTGCTCAGGCTTCCAGTAGGAGCCATCAACATTCATTTTCCTCTCGAACCCAACACCCTCTTTCCTAGGGTTTCGGTTCAGAATCTGCTTTTTGAGGACATCGCACAGTGTCTGATGCCCTTTGAGACTTTTGTACATCCCTGTTTCAAGCAATGTCTTCAACCTAGCATTTTCATCAGCAATAGTAGTGGTATCCTCAGCAGAGGGGTTAGTTACCACATCAACAGTTGAAGATGTTGCAACAGTAGCAGCAGTAGAACATTCAGCAACAGAAGTAGCGTTATCACGCTCAAGGCATTTCATACATGGTGGGTCAAATCCTTCCTGAGCGGGACTGATATGTTGAGCGCGAAGTGATTCATTTTCTTTTTGAAGATCTTCATGAGCCGCTCTCAATTTCTCAAGCTCTTGCTTCCTTTGAAGATAATCATAGGAAAGCTTTTCATGAGTGGTTGAGAGCGTTTCATGACGACTTTCAAGTTCCTGGTACTTAACATGAAGATTTTTTATGTCTTCAATTAAGGACTGAGAACGGGTCATTTCCGCGTCCAACAGGTCATCGCTTTTGTCTAACAGTTTTTGAGTATGTTCCATAGCTTTCTGTTGTTCAGTTGCAATTTTAGCAAGTGTTTTGTAGCTGGGTTTAGATTCACAATCAGAGTCATCTTCACTTGATGTTTGAAAGTAAGCATCGCGTGATTTTACCTTGGCACCACGTGCCATGAAGCAGTAGGTGGGAGCAGAGTCGTCCTTGTCATTAGCATCAGCGTTGGTGACGGGGTCATTGTCTTCAGTGTTGAAGATAGACTTGGAAACGTAGGCTATAGCTAGAGCCAGACTTGCAACGCCAGGGTCAGACTCCTCCTCAGACTCCACCTCCGCCTCCTCAGAAGCAGACTCCTCCTCTAAATCCATCTCCTTGCCAACAAAGGCACGAGCCTTGCCAGATGAGCTCTTCTTATGAGATGAAGACTTGGATGAGGACTTGGAAGAAGACTTTGAGGATTTCTTCTTCTTGTTGTCACCAGAATCATATTCCTTGCTCTTCTTCTTCTTGTTGTTCTCATTGTCCCACTGTGGACACTCAGAGATGTAGTGTCCAGGTTTCTTGCACTTGTGACATGTTCTCTTCTTGTAGTCATGAGTGGAAGCTTCATCATTTCTTGAGCTGGATCGTGAAGACTTTCTGAAGCCCTTCTTCTTAGTGAACTTCTGGAACTTCTTCACAAGCATAGCAAGTTCCTTTCCAATGTCTTTAGGATCATCAGAACTGTAGTCAGATTCTTCTTCAGATGAGGAAACAGCTTTTGCCTTCAAAGCACGAGTTCGGCCATAGTTGGGACCATACATATCTCTTTTCTCAGATAGCTGGAACTCATGTGTGTTGAGCCTCTCAAGTATGTCAAACGGATCGAGTGTCTTGAAGTCAGGGCGTTCTTGTATCATCAGGGCAAGGGTGTCAAACAAGCTGTCAAGTGATCTCAGGAGTGTCTTGACGATTTCATGCTTGGTGATCTCAGTGGCGCCGAGAGCACGAAGCTCATTTGTGATGTCAGTGAGGCGATCAAACATGAGCTGGACATTCTCATTGTCGTTTCTCTTGAAGCGGTTGAAGAAGTTGCGAAGAACACTGATCCTTTGATATCTCTGGGTTGAGACACCTTCGTTGACCTTGGAGAGCCAGTCCCAGACTAGCTTCGACGTTTCCAGAGCACTCACACGGCCATACTGTCCTTTGGTCAGATGACCACAGATGATGTTCTTGGCAGTAGAATCCAGTTGAATGAACTTCTTGACATCAGCAAGGGGTGACACCTTCACCAGTCTTGGGAACACCATTCTTGACGACATACCAGAGGTCGACATCAATGGCTTCAAGATGCATGCGCATCTTATTCTTCCAGTAGGGATATTCAGTTCCATCGAAGACGGGGCAAGCAGCGGAGACTTTGATTATCCCTGTAGTCGACATAGCTAAAACTCCAGGTGGTTAAACCTAATCACACAGAACAAGGGAGTACCTTGCTCTGATACCAATTAAAAGTGTTAGTTATCGACTAGAGGGGGGTGAATAGGCGATTTTTATGAAAGTCTTCAAAACATGGGAGTTTCGAAGAAAAACGATAGAAATGAACCTATAAACATGCAGCGGAAGGTAGACTACACTAGGCAAGTCATAGTCAAGTATTCAATGAAGTGAAAGCATGAAGACTAATAGCAGCTAGGTAGTAAAGATCGGGATGGAAGATAGTATGAAGCCAAACAACAAAAGTAGTCACACAGTGAAGTCAAACAGGTAGTGCAAATAGGCAATGACTTTACGAAGACAAACTATAAGTAAAGAGAGGGAGACGATAGAACCAGTCGCTTGGCGAAGACAAAGATTTGTTGGATCAGTTCCAGTTGCTGTGACAACTGTACGTCTGGTTGGGGAGGCTGAGATTTAACTCAGAAGACCATGTCTTCACCTTATTCCCCTTGAGCTAAGGACACCCAGTCCTTGCCCAATCACTCTGGTAAGTCTTCAAGGTAGACTTCCAAACCTTCACAGACTTCGTTCACCGGCGATCCACAATGACTCTTGGATGCTCAGAACGCGACGCCTAACCGGCTGGAGGATTCACAGTCCTCAAGTGTAACAAGTCTTCAAGTCATGCGGACAGAAAGACTTCAGTGATGCCTAACACTCTTTGGCTCTGGGTGTTTGGGCTTTGTCCTCGCAAGGATTTCTCTCTCTCAAAAGCTTCGGAGGTGGGTTGCTCTCAAACGACAAAAGCCGTGCACTAACTTTGAGCAGCCACCAATTTATGGTGTAGGGGGTGGGCTATTTATAGCCACTAGGCAACCCGACCTGATTTGTCCGAAATGACCCTGGGTCACTAAGGAACTGACATGTGTTCCAATGGTCAGATTTCAAACACACGCGGCAGCTTGACTTGGGCTACAAGTAAAGCTGACTCATCCAGCTCTGGATAAGATTTGCTCTCATTGCCTTCGCTCGAAGACATAGGATTTGGTTGAGCATCACTTCAATCACTCTGACTTTGTTCACTGGGACCCCACTTAACAGTACGGTGGTTCCTATGACTCAACAAAGAAGAAAAGGAAACAACGAAACAACTAAGTCTTTGTGCTCCATAGTCTTCACGTGATGTCTTCTCTTGTCATAGTCTTCAATGTGAATATCCTCACATACCACCACTGTCTTCAATGTCTTCATACATTTTTAGGGGTCATCTCCGGTAGGTAAACCGAATCAATGAGGGACTACTACCTGTGTTATCCTACAATTCTCACAAACACATTAGTCCCTCAACCAGGTTTGTCGTCAATACTCCAAAACCAACTAGGGGTGGCACTAGATGCACTTACACATAGTGTGCGAGAGAGACCTATAGATGGAGTATATATGCATGCGAACTAGAAAGACCCCCCCCCCACACACACACACAGAGAGAGAGAGATGGAGAGAAAGCGAGAGGGACCAACAAGGCTTGTGTGTTGCATGCGTGCGACAGAATTGAAGATTGTCGGCGAGAGAGAGAGAGAGAGAGAGAGAGAGAGAGAGAGCAGGAGTCTGGGAGAGGGGGAGGTCGCGTTTTATGCATCAAAGACTGGTATAAACCATGTTTCGATATAAACTTCCATTCAAATATTTAAATTGGAGAACATGTTGTCTGCAATCCACACATGAACGGATATATGCGTATATCAAACAAGTTCATTAATTTGACTTTCAACATGTTCATGGAGTACTATAATACTGTACAACATGCTACTCAATTGAGGTGTTCAATTTTGGATTTAGTTCGCTATTTTGACCTGGTGAACGAGCTATTTCATTGAATCGAGATATTTCATTTTGGGTTTGATTCCCGTTTTTGAGTGGGTCAACTATTTGTCATATAGTAAATCGCTAACAACGAGCATGTAAAAACACATTACTCCCGAGCATCATCTCTCCATCTAAAAAAGAAGTGACAAGCTAATATTTCAAAATTTGATTCGAATCGACTTGGTAAGGTAGACGTGGATGCTCGTTCTCCCAAATTTTGAACGGACCGTTAAACATCCTCTGCTCGGTGGAATTCGCCCGAGCAAATTAATGGGAGACGCGAAATTACCGTCCTATGTGGGACACACATTAATTGGCCCATTGTACATCGAGGGTAGGTTCGTAACTTCATCCAAGCGCGCCTTCTCCTCGGCCGAAATGACATGTGCCGAATAATTCATAAACCATGGTCGGCAAAACACGCTCTCCTCGCCCGAAATAGCTCGCGCCCACTATTTCAAAACACGCTCTCCTCGCCCGAAATCGCTCGTGCCCACTATATTTCAAAACACGCCCTCCTCGCCCGAAATCGCTCCCGCCCACTATTTGGGGAGAAGCAAAGTTACTCTACTATCCCCGACCCTCAGTACACAGACCCAAGCCGAGAAGCCTAAAGGCAGGGGTAGAACTGTAACTCCCCCTCACATTTCAGACAAATGCGTCCGTAAAACATGGTTCCACTCCCCTCCCAATCCCCCCCCCCATTCATACCTCGTGGGCGCCAAATCACCTTCTCCCCGAAAGCTCCCTTCTCCCGAGCCACGAAACCTCAGCCCCTCCTCCATGGCGCCCCCCACCGCACCAATTTCACAGCCGCCCTCCTCCCTAATGCCGGAGACGCTGTCCATTTGTCGTCGTGCACTGGGCCGTGTGCCTCTTACTCCGTGCTGCTGGAGTTGCCTCGACGACGGCCGCGTGAACCGTACCGGAGCCGATTCACCCCCGCCGTTGTTCACGGCGCCAGAGCGGCTCCAACTTCGGATCCGTCCAGAGTCCCGGCGTTGCTTCCCCGTAGCTGTCGACCGTCGCGACATCGTTGTTTCCCTGCCGCCGGTCACCACCGCAACCGCGCCGGCCTCACCGACTCGGCAGCTGGACCTGCCTACTTCACCATGCCGCCAGATAGGTCGCACCCTCATCTCAAATCACTTTATTTAGGCGTCAGTTGTCTGAATTTTTATTCTGGGCCAATCGATTCCCAATGGGAAGCAGCACCCCTCATGGCGGCGGAGCTCCTAGGATGCCGGTTGGCTGGTGTCTAACGTAAGGGTGCGGGGCCGCAAGTTCGCCACGGAAGCAGCGCTTAGATGGCTATCTTAGAGTTGCGTGGGTTTAAGGTACTGCCACCGCCGGATATGGATGACGGGGAGTCTTTCTGGATTGGCCCGAGGGTGGCGCAACCACGGCAGTGCAGTGGGGTGGGGAGCAGGGTTTTGGCCGGGGCCACGGACGGCGGAGGCAGGCTGCTCTGCCGTTGGTCGCTGGCTCTTCGGGGAAGATTCCTAACAGTGTCAGCCGGGAGGCACAAGACGGCCATCAAGCCATCCGGCGTAGATCGGATAGTACCAAAATAAAATAAAATCGTGTGACCCCAATTTAGTCTTCAGTCAATAGACGTGTGACCACTCTCGTACCTTGCTGTTGATCTCTTAGTGTATTTCTTCAGATCAAAGAGATGTGTCATTCTTAACATTATGTGTTATCTGCATCTTCAACCACACCGTCTTCCGACTCACCGTAGCTGCTCCAACAAGGGAAGCATACACCAGAAGGGAGATATAGTCCCCACTCAACAGTTCCCTGCATCGAATGCGCGTGCCCGACATGGATAGCCACAACAACTGCAGGGCCATCGACAAGTCAGCACATGATGCTCACTCCTATGGATGGCGGCCAGATAGGTTGTACCCTCATCTTACTTGTGTGCAACATTTATGGCTTTGTTATTCATCTAAGCATGGAAAATAGATTATCACATTTCACTATATATTCATGTTGATCTCTTACGGGTCTTGTTCAGGAGTTAACGTTGTTCCATAGTTCAGCTAAGATACTTGTTCTTTAGGTAACGTTGTTCCATAGTTATCATCCATCAGCCAATGCTATCCCACAGGCTGGTTATTATAGTATTATACCACTTCTAGTATTACCTATGTTGTTCTTTAATACTTTTGTGTGCCATATAGTTAATCTCGAGTACAAACGATACATATTCTGTAGCTTTCATCTGTATTCTCCCTTTAGTTTTTGAGACCTGTTGCTGCTAGTTAACCCCGGTCCTACTATTTATGTCGTCTCCTACAGGCACTCATTACATAAATCTAACTACTAGTTGTCTTCCATGCATGTCAGATGTAATTGCACACACTGATATATCCACAGGAACCTCACGGAGCAATGTAAAGGCCAATAAACTTGATGTCAATGATACCCAATATGATGGAACATGTAAAGGCAGTTCTTCAGAAGACTTGCAGAAAGATGTTGAATCCTCTTCACCCCACAAGGTCCTTGCTCTAACTTGACCCGTGATATGGGTACAACATGCATATAATGTCCTTGAGTGTATCTACTCTGTTGCAATGCCATGTGCTTAGCATGCTGATCATGCATGTAAATATGTCATGCCTTCCTGTTTTTCAGTACCTATTCCATTCATGATAACATGTTTTCAAATTCAAGTACTATCATTCTACTCTATCGCAATGCCATCTGCTTAATTTGGATATCACGCTTCTGAATATCTTATGCATTGTTATTCATCAGTATGTACTTCATATGTCTACCATACCATGTTTTTTTACATTGAAGTGATGTTCTAGTGCTTTGTTGCAATGCCATCTTAGTTTCCCAATCATACACGTGTATGTTGCCTTAGTTTTTTCTGTATGTATTCCGCTAGCATACAGTTTTACATTCAACTAGTGTTTTTTTTACTGTGTTGTCCTGTCGTATCCCTAGCTCTTACACCATACTCCCTCCGGCCGAATTACATGTTGCCGAAATGGATAAAAAAGGATGTATCTAGAACTGAAATACGCCTAGACCCATCCATTTTATTCCGGATGGAGGGAATACATGTCAATATGTCATGCCTTTCTATTCTTCAGTACCTATTCCATCTCTCTGCTGTAGCATGTTTTATAATTGAAGCACCATTCTTCTATACAAGGCATGCAAGGGGAAGACGACTATGTTAGAATCTGAAGGGTTACAAACCAGGTCTTTGCAAAAGATCCAAACGCCAGGAGATAGTAAACCAACTCCAATTTTTATAGATACTGCTCCAGCACAGAGAAACCCAACTCCTACTAATAATAAGCAGATTCCAGTGGCCAAAGAACTAGTCCGCTCCAGTCCAGCAAAAATTATGTCAACTCCATTCTAAGAAGCGTGTGCGTATCCTCACATCATGAAATTTCATAGCATTCTGATCATATTTTCTACATGTTTCTCACCCATCTCTATTTTAGAAAATAAGGTTAAATGATAGAAGACTTCCTTCATTGGGATTGTATTCGAGGAAAATATCTTGCGGGAATTCTCTGTGCTCCAATGCTGATGTAAGTACCTGTTGTATATCACTATATTTTTACATCAGCATGTATTTTGTTAATCGTCGTGAATCCAACCTTTATCTGATCTAAAATTAGTTGTAGCAAAATGTTAAAGGCGCCAATGTTGATTTTTGTAAAGAAAACTGCCTGGTAGTTTTGCATACTGAGCTGCATGAGTGTACTATCTCATATCATGCACATTACTGAATTGTAGTGCTGCTCTGGTTGCCCATTCATTCATTGTGTCAATGTTGCTTTCGTATTACCTTACTTGGCTGATGATAGCTGTGCCATATTGTGTTAATTTGGTGTTGGCTAGTTGCCCAAACGTTCGTTGTGCCAATGTTGCTTTCCTATTATCTGACTTGGCCAATGATAGCAATGCTAGTGTCTTAATTTGGTGCAGGCTGCTGAAGATAAGAAGACAAACTCTGAAAACAGCAAGGCAACCCCATTATTTCTTTCCAATAAATCTAGGCCAGGTAATATGCCAATAACTCATGATTAATCTGTTTGGTTCCCCTCCTAATTTATGTTATGATGCAGTGGTCGAGACACTCTCCACTATCAATAATACAAGCCTGCCAAAATCGCCATCTGAATCTGTTCAGTATCCTCTGTCTCGAATGCAACGGAAAAAATGTATGTTTGTGAACCAATTAATGGCTGAAGGAATGATGGAAATGGTGGAGGAATCAGAGGTGCAGAGTCGTGCGACACAACAACTGATCAATGTTTTCAGAGACAGTGTAGCAAAGCAGCAAGAACTTGCCCACATGCTTATGGGTGTCATCTATGCTGAGGTTGCAGATTGTGACGTTGTAGATCATTAGGTTCTGTTCATTTATTTGCACTGGCATCAATCTTTGATTTCCCAGTGGATGTAATTTCCTGTAATATATGCTGGATGTGCAACGTTTTTCCCTGTATGCCGTACCTTTGCTTGATCGGTTTTGGTTCTGTGCATAATTGCTTGTCGTAATGGGCTCAAATTATCTAATTTGGCCTAAAGACATGTACAAACTTTAGTGGGCCCATTAAGTTAATGGGTCGTTACTAGGCCGAAAGTTAATGGTCGGCCCTCTTAACTCCCGGGTCGTTAACAGGCCAACATCGAAGCGGGCAACAGGTGGGCCCAATTGATTTCACGGGCCGTTAATAGGCCGTTACTAAGTTCGGGCTACATATGGCCCAACTATACTGTGGGCCTTTAGCAGGCCGAAAGAGACAGCGGGCTTGTACTGGACCATGAAGAGCATGGGCCGCTAAGAGGCCGAAAGTCGGGTTGTATTGTAAATGGCCCAACTGTGTTGTGGGCCTTTAGCAGGCCAAAAGAGAAACCGGGCTGGTATTGGACCATGAAGGGCATGGGTCGTTAAAAGGCCAAAACTTAGGTTTGACTACAAATGGCCCAACTCATTTATGGTCCGTTAACAGGCTGAAAGGCACACAGGGCCAGGAATATGCCCAACACTTAAATGGGTCGCTAAAAGGCCAAAACTCAGGTCCGACTACAAATGGCCCAACAGATATATGGGCCGTCACCAGGCTGAAAGACACACCGGGCCAGAAATTGGCCCAACACTTAAATGGGTCGCTAAAAGGCCGAAACTCAGGTCTGACTACAAATGGCCCAACTGATTTATGGGCCGTCAACAGGCTGAAAGACACACCGGGCCGGAAATTAGCCCAACATTTAAATGGGTCGCTAAAAGGCCAAAAGATGTACATCGTGAAAATTGGCCCATCCACTGAATGGGCCGTTAACAGGCCGAAATCTCATCCGGCCGATATTGAGCCCAAATATATAGTGGGCTGTTAACAGGCTCGAACTGACGATGGGCTGCAATGGTGTCAAATCTTTAACAGGCCGTTGACGGGCCGAATTGGCACATCTCGTATGGGCCGTGGGCTTAAATGGACCTGACACAAGTAGGCCTTATATGGGCCGGCCTGCTATTTTTTACTCGGCCGGCCTTTTTCACTAGAATGGGCCACTGTTGTGCCGTGCCACGTGTCGACCTATCATAGGCGCTTCCTGTCCAATGAGTGGATGACATCTGTCCCAACGGTGAGGCAACACGTGTTTCCTCCGGCCAATGATGATTTTACACGTGGAAAATCCCCATTGGTCCGGGCTGTTAACGGGTTATCGGATCCAAAAACCGGACCCGATAGCTTAACGGCGTTCCGTTACGGTGGATGCCACATGTCGGTCACCCTTGACGAAAGCACTTCTGTGACGCGTGATTTATCGTCATGGAAGTGGACACTTCCGTGATGATAATTTTGGTAATGTCATGGAACACTTCTATGACAGCACAGGTATGACTATCTTGATTCTGTCATAAAATCGTCATGGATGTACATGCATGACAAAAAACGCGACCTACTGTGACAAACACGTATCATCACGGAAGTGTATTTTTTTGTAGTGCCACCATGCATAATTTTTCATACATGTCACTCTTGATTCATTGCCCATCTCGGTACACCGCCGGAGGCATTTAGATAGAGTCATATTTTGTTCTAGTATCGAGTTGTAATCATTGAGTTGTAAATAAATAGAAGTGTGATGATCATCATTAATAGAGCATTGTCCCAAATAAAAAAAGAGAAAGGCTAAATAAAAAAAGAAAGGCCCAAAAAAGAAAAAAAAAAGAGAAATAAAAAGGGACAATGCTACTATCCTTTTTCCACACTTGTGCTTCAAAGTAGCACCATGATCTTTATGATAGAGAGTCTCTTGTTTCGTCACTTTCATATACTAGTGGGAATTTTTCGTTATAGAACTTGGCTTGTATATTACAACAATGGGCTTCCTCAAATGCCCTAGGTCTTCATGAGCAAGCAAGTTGGATGCACACCCACTTAGTTTCTTTTGTTGAGCTTTCATACATTTATAGCTCTAGTGCATCCGTTGCATGGCAATCCCTACTCCTTGCATTGACATCAATTGATGGGCATCTCCCTAGCCCGTTGATTAGCCACGTCAATGTGAGACTTTCTCCTTTTTTGTCTTCTCCACATAACCCCCATCATTATATTCTATTCCACCCATAGTGCTATATCCATGGCTCACGCTCATGTATTGCGTGAAAGTTGAAAAAAGTTTGAGATTACTAAAGTATGAAACAATTGCTTGGCTTGTCATCGGATTGTGCATGATGAGAGCATTCTTGTGTGACGAAAATGGAGCATGACCAAACTATATGATTTTGTAGGGATGAACTTTCTTTGGCCAGGTTATTTTGAGAAGACATGATTGCTTAGTTAGTATGCTTGAAGTATTATTATTTTTATGTCAATATTAAACTTTTATCTTGAATCTTTCGAATCTGAACATTCATGCCACAATAAAGAGAATTACTTAGAAAATTATGTTAGGTAGCATTCCACATCAAAAATTCTGTTTTTATCATTTACCTACTTGAGGACGAGCAGGAATTAAGCTTGGGGATGCTTGATACATCTCCAACGTATCTATAATTTTTGATTGTTCCATGCTATTATATTATCTATTTTGGATGTTTAATGGGCTTTATTATACACTTTTATATTATTTTTGGGACTAACCTACTAACCCAAGGCCCAGTGCAAATTGCTGTTTTTTTGCCTATTTAAGTGTTTCGCAGAAAAGGAATATCAAACGGAATCCAAACGGAATGAAACCTTCGGGAGAGTGATTTTTGGAACAAACGTGATCCAGAGGACTTGGAGTGGATGTCAAGAAAGAATCAAGGAGGCCACGAGGCAGGGAGGCGTGCCTGCCCCCCTGGGCGCGCCCCCACCCTCGTGGGCCCCTCGCAGCTCCACCGACCTACTTTTTCCTCCTATATATACCCATATACCCCGAAACCATCCAGTTGCACCACGAAACCCTATTTCCACCGCCACAACCTTCTATACCCATGAGATCCCATCTTGGGGCCTTTTCCGGCGCTCCGTCGGAGGGGGAATCGATCGTGGAGGGCTTCTACATCAACACCATAGCCTCTCCGATGATGTGTGAGTAGTTTACCACAGACCTTCAGGTCCATAGTTATTAGCTAGATGGCTTCTTCTCTCTCTTTGGATCTCAATACAAAGTTCTCCTCAACCTTGTTGGAGATCTATTCGATGTAACTCTTTTTGTGGTGTGTTTTTCGAGATCTGATGAATTGTGGGTTTACGATCAAGATTATCTATGAACAATATTCGAATCTCCTTTGAATTATTTTATGTATGATTTGTTATCTTTGCAAGTCTCTTCGAATTATCAGTTTGGTTTGGCCTACTAGATTGATCTTTCTTGCAATGGGAGAAGTGCTTAGCTTTGGGTTCAATCTTGCGGTGTCCTTTCCCAGTGACAGTAGGGGCAGCAAGGCACGTATTGTATTGTTGCCATCGAGGATAACAAGATGGGGTTTATATCATATTGCATGAGTTTATCCCTCTACATCATGTCATCTTGCTTAAAGCATTACTCTGTTCTTATAAACTTAATACTCTAGATGCATGCTGGATAGCGGTCGATGTGTGGAGTAATAGTAGTAGATGCAGAATTGTTTCGGTCTACTTGTCGCGGACGTGATGCCTATATACATGATCATGCCTAGATATTCTCATAATTATGCACTTTTCTATCAATTGCTCGACACTAATTTGTTCACCCACCGTAATACTTATGCTATCTTGAGAGAAGCTACTAGTGAAACCTATGGCCCCCGGGTCTATTTTCCATCATATAAATTTCCAATCTATTTTATTTTGCAATCTTTACTTTCAATCTTTATCATAAAAATACCAAAAATATTATCTTATCATCTCTATCAGATCTCTCTTTTGCAAGTGGCCGTGAAGGGATTGACAACCCCTTTATCGCGTTGGTTGCAAGGTTCTTATTTGTTTGTGTAGGTACGAGGGACTTGCGTGTGGCCTCCTACTGGATTGATACCTTGGTTCTCAAAAACTGAGGGAAATACTTACGCTACTTTGTTGCATCACCCTTTCCTCTTCAAGGGAAAACCAATGCATGCTCAAGAGGTAGCAGATAGTTGTTGGTGATGATGATGACGAAGATTTTCCCCTCCGGGAGGGAAGTTGCCCTGGCGGAATCGCTCCACCGGGGGGCAAAAGTGCTCCTGCCCAAGTTCCGCCTCGAGACGGCGGCGCTCCGTCCCGGAAGTCCTCTCCTTGTTTTTTCTAGGTCAAAATGACTTATATACCAGAAGATGGGCACCGGAGGTGGGCCTGGGTGAGCACAACCCACCAAGGCGCGCCTGGGCTCCCTGGCGCGCCCATGTGGGTTGTGCCCACCTGGTGGGCCCCCTCTGGTACTTATTTGCTCCAATATTCATCATATACTCTATAAAAATTCTCTGTGAAGTTTCAGCTTCTTTGGAGTTGTGCAGAATAGGTAGCCTGGCGTAGCTTTTTTAGGTCCAGATTTCCAGCTGCCGGAATTCTCCCTCTTTGTGTGTACCTTGCATATTATCAGAGAAAAGGCATTAGAATTACTCCAAAAAGCATTATTATGGATAAAAACATCATAGATAACAGTAGGAAAACATGATGCGAAATGGACGTATCATGGACCAGTGCTTACGTGTTGTTCTTACTTGAACAAACCTCCTACTTATGATTAACCCCCTCGCAAGCATCCGCAACTACGGGAAAAGTATTAAGAATAAATTCTAACCATAGCATTAAACTTTTGGATCCAATTGGTCCCTTACGGAGTAGCGCATAAACTAGGGTTTAAGCTTCTATCACTCTCACAACCCATCATCTAATAACTACTCCACAATGCATTCCCTTAGGCCCAAATATGCTAAAGTATCATGTAGTCGACGTTCACATGACACCACTAAGGGAACCACAACATACATACTATCAAAATATCAAACACATATCAAGTTCACATGATTACTTGCAACAACATTTCTCCCGTGACCTCAAGAACAAAAGTAACTACTCGCAAATGATAATCATGCTCAAGATCAGAGGGGTATTAAATATCATAATCGATCTCAACATATAATCTTCCACCAAATAAACCATATAGTAATCAACTACAAGATGTAATCAACACTACTAGTCACCCACAAGTACCAATCTATAGTTTCAGTACAAAGATTGAACACAAGAGATGAACTAGGGTTTGAGAGGAGATGGTATTGCTGAAGATGTTGATGGAGATTGCCCTCCCCAAGATGGGAGAGTTGTTGGTGATGATGATGACGATGATTTCCCCCCCCCCCCGGGAGGGAAGTGCCCCCGGCAGAATCGCTCCACCGGAGGGCAAAAGTGCTCCTGCCCAAGTTCCGCCTTGAGACGGCAGCGCTTCATCCCGAAAGTCCTCTCCTTATTTTTTTTCTAGGTCAAAATGACTTATATACCAGAAGAGGGGCACCGGAGGTGGGCTGGGTTGAGCACAACCCACCAAGGCGCGCCTGGGGGGCCAGGCGCACCCTGGTGTCTTGTGCTCACCAGGTAGCCCCCCTCCGGTAGTTATTTGCTCCAGTATTTCTTATTTATTCCATAAAAATTCCTCGTGAAGTTTCAGCTCATTTGGAGTTGTGTAGAATAGGTAGCCTGACGTAGCTTTTTCAGGTCCAGATTTCCAGCTGCCGGAATTCTCCCTCTTTGTGTGTACCTTGTATATTATGAGAGAAAAGGCAATAGAATTACTCCAAAAAGCATTATTATGCATAAAAACATTATAAATAACAGTAGGTAAACATGATGCAAAATGGACGTATCACATGACCTTGGAGACCTATCAAGTTCGGTCAGCATACATGTTAAAGCCTAGGAGGGTAATCAATAAATACACACCTGAAGACTTCACCGAAAGAGGCAAGAGGACGGTCGGCACCTCACGGATGGCGGCTTTGGATGACTATGTGGATGAGGTGGAGGAATTGGAGCCGGAGCCGGAGCCGGTTGCTCGTGCTAAGAAGAACAAGATATCCGTCAGGAGGGGGGCAAGAGGCGGCAGTAAGCGTGGAAGGAACTAGTCGTCTTCCTCTATTTGTTATGTAACTCGCCTAGTGGGCATTTTCTTATGTCAAACTTGTTATGTCGTTGAAACTGAAGTGATGGTAGCTCTTAGTAATGTTGAACTTGAAGTAGTTGTATCTCTTAGTAATGTTGAACTTGAAGTGATGGTCACTCTTAGTAATGTTGTCTTTGTTGAAGTTGAAGATGTGTTGAAAATGTCATAATGATGATCATTACTATTTTTTCCGTGATGCAAGTATACGTATAACTATTGAAAATGTGCCTGAAATTACCTAGTTTGAGGGCCAAAGAAACTAAGTGTTGGTGTGGCGCCTAGCATAGAGGCGCCACACTGTATTGTGCAACGCCTCAGAGCTAGGCGTTGCACAATATAGTGTGGCGCCTCTGTACAAGGCGCCGCACCAACACTTAGCGAAATTTTGGCCCTCAAATTGGATGAAAAGCTTCTGTTGCTCTCTGGATAGCTCTACCCAGACGTGCAACGCCTCTGAGCTATGCGCCACACCATGAAGTGCAACACCTAGCTCTGAGGCGTTGCACGTCTGGGTAGAGCTATCCAGAGAGCAACAGAAGCTTTTCACCCAGTTTGAGGGCCAAAATTTTTCTAAGTGTTGCACGAGGCACAAGTTAACCCTGACGGTCCGGCGGGGAACGAGGACTCGAAGGATAGTAACTATCTACCACCCTCCAAAGATGAAGTGAGCCTCGGCGACGAAGACTACATCATGCCAGAGGAACCACTTGAGCAAGAGCGCTTTAAGCGCCAGCTAATCGCTACTGCGAGAAGCCTAAAAAAGAAGCAGCAGCAACTTCAAGCCGAAAAGGATACGCTCAACGACAGATGGACCAAAGTCCTGGCAGCCGAGGAATATGGCCTCAAACGCCCAACAAAAAGCTACCCGAAGCGCAAGCTGCTACCACAATTTGACGATGAGGCCCTTGAGCCAATACCGCCAAACCATAACACTGCAGACGAACCTGACCGACCACCACGTGGGCGGGACAGAGCAGCAACTCAAGCCGAACACCAGCCTGCACCACCCCGCCGTAGAGGTAGGGGAACAGCGGCCCCAGGATACACTTACGACCTACGACAGGACCTGGACAATAGAGCCGGTCAGACTAGATCAATCTACAGATCAACGGGACGTGCCCCAGCACGAGAGGACGGACATCAAGCCCTGCGTGATAAGCACAACCTCGTCCGGGCCGAAAACCGCATACGGATATCATTCGAACTCCGTCGCGACATCGCCCGATACAGAGGCGTCGCACACCCCTTATGCTTCACCGATGAGGTAATGGAGCACGAGTTCCCAGAAGGGTTTAAACCCGTAAACATTGAATCATACGATGGAACAATAGATCCCGCGGTATGGATCCAAGATTTGCTTCTCCATATCCACATGGCCCGCGGTGACAATCTCCATGCCATCAAGTACCTCCCATTAAAACTAAAGGGACCAGCTCAGAACTGGCTAAACACCCTCCCAGAAAACTCCATCGGCAGCTGGGAAGACTTGGAAGACGCCTTTCGAGAAAACTTCCAGGGTACCTATGTCTGGCCTCTGGACGCCGATGACCTTAGTCACATAGTCCAGCAACCCGGAGAGTCAGCCCGGAAGCTCTGGACCAGGTTCTTAATTAAAAAGAACCAAATTGTTGATTGTCCGGACGCCTAAGCCCTCGCGGCCTTTAAACACAGCGTCCGGGATGAGTGGCTCGCCCGACACCTCGGCCAAGAAAAACCTAAGTCCATGGAAGCTCTTACTGCACTCATGACCCACTTTTGCGCGGGAGAAGATAGCTGGCTAGCTCGCCGAAGCAACAGCGCCAGCGACCCTGGCACCTCCGAAGCCAGAGACTGCAACAGAAGACCTCGACACAACAAACACAAGCGCCGAAGCAGCAATGCAGATACCGAAGATACGGCAGTCAACGCCGGATTCAGTGGCTCTAAACCCGGTCAGTGGAAGAAGCCATTCAAAGGAAACAAAGACAGTCCATCTAGCTTGGACCGAATACTCGATCGACCTTGCCAGATTCACGGCACCCCTGACAGGCCTGCCAATCATACCAACAGAAATTGTTGGGTCTTTAAACAGGCCGTTAAACTAAACACTGAACATCGGGGGAAAGGGCCTCCCAGCAAGGACGACGATGAAGAACCTCGCCCACCGAATACAGGGGGACATAAGAAATTTCCCCCCGAGGTAAAAATGGTGAACATGATATACATCACACACATCCCCAAGAGGGAGCGCAAACGTGCGCTAAGGGACGTCTACGCTGTAGAGCCGGTCGCCCCAAAATTCAACCCATGGTCAGCTTGTCCGATCACCTTCGATCGAAAGGATCACCCGACCAGTATCCGTCATGGAGGTTCGGCAGCTTTGGTCCTCGATCCAATTATCAACGGATGCTACCTCTTGAGCACTGCGTTGGTTTTCCCTTGAAGAGGAAAGGGTGATGCAGCAAAGTAGCGTAAGTATTTCCCTCAGTTTTTGAGAACCAAGGTATCAATCCAGTATGAGGCCACGCACGAGTCCCTCGCACCTACACAAACAAATAAATCCTCTCAACCAACGCGATAAGGGGTTGTCAATCCCTACACGGTCAATTACGAGAGTGAGATCTGATAGATATGATAAGATAATATTTTTGGTATTTTTATGATAAAGATGCAAAGTAAAATAGAAGCAAAATAAAAGGCAATGGAAATAGCTTGTTGATGGGAGATTAATATGATGGAAAATAGACCCGGGGGCCATAGGTTTCACTAGTGGCTTCTCTCAAGAGCATAAGTATTACGGTGGGTGAACAAATTACTGTTGAGCAATTGACAGAATTGAGCATAGTTATGAGAATATCTAGGTATGATCATGTATATAGGCATCACGTCCGAGACAAGTAGACCGACTCCTACCTGCATCTACTACTATTACTCCACACATCGACCGCTATCCAGCATGCATCTAGAGTGTTAAGTTCATAAGAACAGAGTAACGCTTTAAGCAAGATGACATGATGTAGAGGGATAAACTCATGCAATATGATATAAACCCCATCTTGTTATCCTCGATGGCAATAATACAATACGTGCCTTGCTGCCCCTACTGTCACTGGGAAAGGACACCGCAAGATTGAACCCAAAGCTAAGCACTTCTCCCATTGCAAGAAAGATCAATCTAGTAGGCCAAACCAAACTAATAATTCGAAGAGACTTGCAAAGATAACCAATCATACATAAAAGAATTCAGAGAAGATTCAAATATTGTTCATAGATAAACTTGATCATAAACCCACAATTCATCGGTCTCAACAAACACACCGCAAAAGAAGATTACAACGAATAGATCTCCACGAGAGAGGGGGAGAACATTGTATTGAGATCCAAAAAGAGAGAAGAAGCCATGTAGCTAATAACTATGGACCCAAAGGTCTGAGGTAAACTACTCACACATCATCGGAGAGGCTATGGTGTTGATGTAGAAGCCCTCCGTGATCGATGCCCCCTCCGGTGGAGCTCCGGAACAGGCCCCAAGATGGGATCTCACGGGTACAGAAGGTTGCGGCTGTGGAATTAGGTTTTTGGCTCTATATCTGGTAGTTTGCGGGTACGTAGGTATATATAGGAGGAAGGAGTACGTCGGTGGAGCAACAGGGGGCCCACGAGGGTGGAGGGCGCGCCCAGGGGGGTAGGCGCGCCCCCCTACCTCATGCCCTCCTGGTTGATGTCTTGACGTAGGGCCCAAGTCCTCTGGATCACATTCGTTCCGAAAATCACGTTCCCGAAGGTTTCATTCCGTTTGGACTCCGTTTGATATTCTTTTTCTGCGAAACTCTGAAATAGGCAAAAATACAGCAATTCTGGGTTGGGCCTCCGGTTAATAGGTTAGTCCCAAAAATAATATAAAAGTGTATAATAAAGCCCAATAATGTCCAAAACAGAATATAATATAGCATGGAACAATCAAAAATTATAGATACGTTGGAGACGTATCAAGCATCCCCAAGCTTAATTCCTGCTCGTCCTCGAGTAGGTAAATGATAAAAACAGAATTTTTGATGTGGAATGCTACTTGGCATAATTTCAATATAATTCTTCTTATTGTGGCATGAATGTTCAGATTTGATATGATTCAAGATAAAAGTTTAATGTTGACATAAAAACAATAATACTTCAAGCATACTAACTAAGCAATTATCTTGTCAAAATAACATAGCCAAAGCAAGTTATCCCTACAAAATCATATAGTCTGGCTATGCTCCATCTTCCCCACACAAAATATTCATATCATGTACGACCCCGGTTTTGGCCAAGCAATTGGTTCATACTTTTAACGCGCTTCAGCCTTTTCAACTCTTACGCAATACATGAGCGCAAGCCATGGATATAGCACTATGGTGGAATAAGGTATAATGGTAGGGGTTATGTGGGAAGACAAAAAAGGAGAAAGTCTCACATCAACGAGGCTAATCAATGGGCTATGGAGATGCCCATCAATTGATGTTAATGCGAGGAGTAGGGATTGCCATGCAACGGATGCACTAGAGCTATAAGTGTATGAAAGCTCAAAAAAGAAACTAAGTGGGTGTGCATCCAACTTGCTTGCTCACAAAGACCTCGGGTATTTGAGGAAGCCCATCATTGGAATATACAAGCCAAGTTCTATAATGAAATTTCCCACTAGTATATGAAAGTGAAAAAATGAGAGACTCTCTATCATGAAGATCATGGTGCTACTTTGAAGCACAAGTGTGGTAAAAGGATAGTAACATTGTCCCTTCTCTCTTTTTCTCTCATCATTTTTTTATTTGGGCCTTTCCTTCTTCTTTTTATGGCCTCTTTTTTTTAGTCCGGAGTCTCATCCCGACTTGTGGGGGAATCATAGTCTCCATCATCCTTTCCTCACTTGGGACAATGCTCTAATAATGATGATCATCACACTTTTATTTACTTACAACTCATGAATTACAACTCAATACTTAGAACAAAATATGACTCTATATGAATGCCTCCGGCGGTGTACCGGGATATGCAATGAATCAAGAGCGACATGTATGAAAGAATTATGAACGGTGGCTTTGCCACAAATATAATGTCAACTACATGATCATGCAAAGCAATATGACAATAATGGAGTATGTCATGATAAATGAAACGGTGGAAAGTTGCATGGCAATATATCTCGGAATGGCTATGGAAATGCCATAATAGGTAGGTATGGTGGCTGTTTTGAGGAAGATATAAGGAGGTTTATCTGTGACAGGGCATATCATATCACGGGGTTTGGATGCACCGGCGAACTTTGCACCAACTCTCAAGGTGAGAAAGGTCAATGCGCGGTACCGAAGAGGCTAGAAAATTGCGGAAAGGTAAGTGTGCGTATAATCCATGGACTCACATTAGTCATAAAGAACTCATATACTTATTGCAAAAATTTATTAGCCCTCGAAGCAAAGTACTACTACGCATGCTCCTAGGGGAAGGGTTGGTAGGAGTTAACCATCGCGCGATCCCGACCGCCACACAAAGGAAGACAATCAACAAATACTTCATGCTCTGACTTCGTTACATAACGGCTCACCATACGTGCATGCTACGGGAATCACAAACTCCAACACATGTATTTTTCAATTCCACAATTACTCAACTAGCACAACTATGATATTACTACCTTTATATCTCAAAACAATTATCAAGCATCAAATTTCTCATGATATTAATTAAAGCAAATTGCCATGCTATTTTAAGGCTCTCAAAATAATATAAGTGAAGCATGAGAGATCAATAGTTTCTATAAAAACAAATCCACCACCGTGCTCTAAAAGATATAAGTGAAGCACTAGAGCAAAAACTATATAGCTCAAAAAATATAAGTGAAGCACATAGAGTATTCTAATAAATTCCGAATCAAGTGTGACTCTCTTAAAAGGTGTGTACAGCAAGTATGATTGTGGTAAACTAACAAATAAAGACTCAAATAATACAAGACGCTCCAAGCAAAACACATATCATGTGGCGAATAAAAATATAGCTCCAAGTAAAGTTACCGATGGAAGTAGACAAAAGAGGGGATGCGTTCCGGGGCATCCCCAAGCTTTGGCTTTTAGGTGTCCTTAGATTATCTTGGGGTGCAATGGGCATCCCCAAGCTTAGGCTCTTGCCACTCCTTGTTCCATAATCCATCAAATCTTTCACCCAAAACTTGAAAACTTCACAACACAAAACACAGTAGAAAATCTCGTAAGCTCCGTTAGCGAAAGAAAACAAAAGACCACTTAAAGGTACTGTAATGAACTCATTATTTATTTATATTGGTGTTAAACCTACTGTATTCCAACTTCTCTATGGTTTATAAACTATTTTACTAGCCATAGATTCATCAAAATAAGCAAACAACACACGAAAAACAGAATCTGTCAAAAACAGAACAGTCTGTAGTAATCTGTAACTAACGCAAGCTTCTGGAACTCCAAAAATTCAGCCAAAATAGGACGACCTAGAATTTTTTTATTGATCAGCAGCAATTGGAATCAATATTTTATCACGTTCTGGTGATTTTTAACAATTATTTTCGTGAACAGAAAGTTTCTGGATTTTACAGCAAGATCAAATAACTATCATCCAAGAAGATCCTATAGGTTAAACTTGGCACAAACACTAATTAAAACGTAAAAACACATCTAACCAGAGGCTAGATCAAAGATTTATTCCTAAACAGAAGCAAAAAGCAAAAAACTAAAAATAAAATTGGGTTGCCTCCCAACAAGCGCTATCGTTTAACGCCCCTAGCTAGGCATAAAAGCAAGGATAGATCTAGGTATTGCCATCTTTGGTAGGCAATCCATAAGTGGCTCTCATAATAGATTCATAAGGTAATTTTATTTTCTTTATAGGGAAGTGTTCCATGCCTTTCTTTAATGGAAATTGGAATCTAATATTCCCTTCCTTCATATCAATAATTGCACAAATCGTTCTAAGGAAAGGTCTACCAAGAATAATAGGACATGAAGGATTGCAATCTATGTCAAGAACAATAAAGTCTATGGGCACATAGTTCCTATTTGCAACAATAAGAACATCATTAATTCTTCCCATAGGTTTCTTAATAGTGGAATCCGCAAGGTGCAAGTTTAAAGAGCAATCATCAAATTCACAGAAACCTAATAAATCACATAAAGTTTTTGGAATCGTGGAAACACTAGCACACCCAAATCACACAAAGCATAGCATTCATGATCTTTAATTTTAATTTTAATAGTAGGTTCCCACTCATCATAAAGTTTTCTAGGGATAGAAACTTCCAACTCAAGTTTTTCTTCGTAAGATTGCATCAAAGCATCAACAATATGTTTGGTAAAGGCTTTATTTTGACTATAAGCATGAGGAGAATTTAGCACGGATTGCAACAAGGAAATACAATCTATCAAAGAGCAATTATCATAATTAAATTCTTGAAATCCAAAATAGTGGGTTCATTAATATCTAATGTTTTGATCTCTTCAATCCCACTTTTATCAATTTTAGCATCAAGATCTGAAAACTCGGAATTTCTGGAACGCCTTCTAGGTAAAGGTGGATCATATTCAGTCCCATCATTATCAAGATTCATATTGCAAAACAAAGATTTAATAGGGGACACATCAACAACTTTTAGATCTTCATCTTTATTTTCAAAGTTCTCCGGCTTAGCGGCCATCTTATTAACTAAGGTGGCCTGCTTATCCGAAATTTCAGCTATTAACTTCTCAAGATGAGCAATTTGGGATCTCAAACCATCAAATTCTTTAGAAATATCATCGAGCTCTTTATTCATATAACTCATAAAGCTTTTTTGTTCCTTAAGCTCGTTTCTAAAGAAATTGTTATGTTCAAATTGTAAGACCATGAAACTCCTAACGTTGCTTTCGATCTCTTCTAGCCTTTTAAGGTGGGGATCACCAAATCTTGGTAGAGCCATCGAGACAAACAAGCAATCCAACACACGAGCAAACAAGAAGCAAGCGAAAAAAAGGCGAACTGAAAAGAGAGGGCGAATAAAACGGCAAGGGCGAAGTGGGGGAGAGGAAAATGAGGGGCAACTGGCAAATAATGTAATGCGGGAGATAAGGGTTTGTGATGGGTACTTGGTATGTTGACTTTTCCGTAGACTCCCCAGCAACGGCGCCAGAAATCCTTCTTGCTACCTCTTGAGCACCGCGTTGGTTTTCCCTTGAAGAGGAAAGGGTGATGCAGCAAAGTAGCGTAAGTATTTCCCTCAGTTTTTGAGAACCAAGGTATCAATCCAGTAGGAGGCCACGCACGAGTCCCTCGCACCTACACAAACAAATAAATCCTCGCAACCAATGCGATAAGGGGTTGTCAATCCCTACATGTCCACTTACGAGAGTGAGATCTGATAGATATGATAAGATAATATTTTTGGTATTTTTATGATAAAGATGCAAAGTAAAATAGAAGCAAAATAAAAGGCAATGGAAATAGCTTGTTGATGGGAGATTAATATGATGGAAAATAGACCCGGGGGCCATAGGTTTCACTAGTGGCTTCTCTCAAGAGCATAAGTATTACGGTGGGTGAACAAATTACTGTTGAGCAATTGACAGAATTGAGCATAGTTATGAGAATATCTAGGTATGATCATGTATATAGGCATCACGTCCAAGACAAGTAGACCGACCCCTGCCTGCATCTACTACTATTACTCCACACATCGACCGCTATCCAGCATGCATCTAGAGTATTAAGTTCATAAGAACAGAGTAACGCTTTAAGCAAGATGACATGATGTAGAGGGATAAACTCATGCAATATGATATAAACCCCATCTTGTTATCCTCGATGGCAACAATACAATATGTGCCTTGCTGCCCCTACTGTCACTGGGAAAGGACACCGCAAGATTGAATCCAAAGCTAAGCACTTCTCCCATTGCAAGAAAGATCAATCTAGTAGGCCAAACCAAACTAATAATTCGAAGAGACTTGCAAAGATAACCAATCATACATAAAAGAATTCAGAGAAGATTCAAATATTGTTCATAGATAAACTTGATCATAAACCCACAGTTCATCGGTCTCAACAAACACACCGCAAAAGAAGATTACGTCGAATAGATCTCCACGAGAGAGGGGGGGAACATTGTATTGAGATCCAAAAAGAGAGAAGAAGCCATCTAGCTAATAACTATGGACCCGAAGGTCTGAGGTAAACTACTCACACATCATCAGAGAGGCTATGGTGTTGATGTAGAAGCCCTCCGTGATCGATGCCCCCTCCGGCGGAGCTCCGAAACAGGCCCCAAGATGGGATCTCACGGGTACAGAAGGTTGCGGCGGTGGAATTAGGTTTTTGGCTCCGTATCTGGTAGTTTGGGGGTACGTAGGTATATATAGGAGGAAGGAGTACGTTGGTGGAGCAACAGGGGGCCCACGAGGGTGGAGGGCGCGCCCAGGGGGGTAGGCGTGCCCCCTACCTCGTGCCCTCCTTGTTGATGTCTTGACGTAGGGTCCAAGTCCTCTGGATCACGTTCGTTCCGAAAATCACATTCCCGAAGGTTTCATTCCGTTTGGACTCCGTTTGATATTCTTTTTCTGCGAAACTCTGAAATAGGCAAAAAACAGCAATTCTGGGCTGGGCCTCCGGTTAATAGGTTAGTCCCAAAAATAATATAAAAGTGTATAATAAATCCCAATAATGTCCAAAACAGAATATAATATAGCATGGAACAATAAAAAATTATAGATACGTTGGAGACGTATCAACGGATTCCACCTTACGCGAGTCCTTATGGACGGCGGCAGCAGCCTTAACCTGCTTTATCAGGACACAGTTTGCAAAATGGGTATTGATCCGTCAAGAATCAAGTCCACTAAAACTACCTTTAAAGGAGTAATACCTGGTGTAGAGGCCCGCTGCACGGGCTCAATAACATTCAAAGTAGTCTTCGGTTCGCCGGACAACTTCTGAAGCGAAGACCTGATCTTCGATATCGTCCCCTTCCGCAGTGGTTATCACACATTGCTCGGAAGAACCGCCTTCGCCAGCTTCAACGCGGTCCCGCATTATGCTTACTTAAAGCTTAAAATGCATGGACCCCACGGCATTATTATAGTTAATGGAAACACGGAGCGCTCCCTCCACACCGAGGAGCACACTGCGGTCCTGGCAACCGAGGCAAAAAGCGGCCCTATCAAGCCGCACACCTCATCAGCAATCAAGCCTCCGGACAATGTTAAACGAGTCCGGTCCATCCTGCACGATGATAGCTCGGCCACGCCAGAGCTCGACTAGCAGTTTCGCCTCCGTCGATTGCCTCACACATCCGCGGCATTTGTACCGCGGGTGCATAACTACGCACTGAAAATACCTTGGGCATCAACGGAGGCACAATACGGACAGGTCTATAGTACGGTTCGACCCTATATGACCTTGCTCCTTTTTCTTAGATCATTTTTTCCTTTCTCCATCAATACCACAGGTGCATTAAAACCTAGCTACTCTACGGACGTACAAGGACTCTTTCCGAGCCTGGTTTCATAAAGACAACCGCGGGCCGTTCCTCTCAAGGAATCCTCCTCAAAGGCGAAAGCGACGCAGACGTGCGGCAGGGCGCGCAAGGGATCTTCAAGACCACCTTTTCTTTCTAGGACCTGTATAGAGCTTTCCCTTGTTCACCAATTTTTGGCATGTTAAATAGCCTTGGTGCTTATAGCATCCTCTGTAAAAACACGTTTTGACGTATCTGTTCGACTGTAATGGAAACAGTTTTGCTCAACCTTAGCTCGTATCGGCTTGTTCCCTCATTTGTATTCCATTTTTACGGCAGATCGGCATTTTGCACCTCGGCACGATCAAAATCGCCAGGGGGCTTTATTCAGCCATATATATTTTCGAAAACAGAAAGTCCGAACACTCTTAGAGTAGACTTCGGCGTCCCGAATACTGCATTATATGCATCGGCTCCAAATCATGTCTTTGGTCAATAGTTGGGTTGCCTGGCTCCTGTGGTTACCACCTTACGTTCTGTTTATTCGGCTAAGGTAGTAAAGGGGGAACTACTGCGATTGTGTTTCTGGTTTGTCCGGTCAAGCACCTCAGTAGAGAAAGCAGAAAACTGACTGTCATGATGCGGTGAGAGCTGATCAGCAATTCGGCGACTTAATATAAATCTCTTGTGATTTTTTCTGTATTATACGAAGGACGGGCTTCGGTTCGGTCACGCGCCTAAAGCTTCCTAGTTCGGACTGCCGCGCGTGCACCAGGGGCTAGCTCTTAGCCCCACTGTCAAACTCCTCTGGCTAAGTGAAAGTGCTAAAGCCGCATAGTCTGATTGCCTGGTTTGCTACGTAAGTCACCTCCTTTACGGACCAAGACGTTGGATCAAGAGTGACTACACGTTATCCCGAACACCCCCGTAGCATCTACGTGCATCTACGTGGGGGCTGAAGCCGACGACTGGCAAACTTTCGGAATAATAAGATACGGCCGCACAGGAGGCCTCTGGGCAGGCCCTTAACTGCTACGTCGACGGCCTTCATCTTCGCCCGGTGCATCTTCACATGGGCAAAGGCCATCCGCGCACCCTCTATGCACGCCGAGCGCTTCACAGCATCAACTCGGGATAAGGCGTCGCCGAACCGCTTGACCAGGCCAAAGTAGCTGCTCGGAATGGGTCCGGCTGGCCATAGCCAGACTATGATGTCCTTCATGGCCAGACCAGACATCCTATGTAGCTCAGCCAACTGCGTCATCTGGTTGTTTAGCAGTGTTGGCCGCTCCGGCGCCAAGTACTGCAACCAAAAGAGCTTCTCCGTCGTGTTCCCTTCTTGGGCCCGAAAATGTTGTGCGGCGTCGGCAGCACTCCTTGGGACATCCTCAAATGCGTCTGGAACACTCCATAGTCGATTCAATAAAATATATCTCCGACCGGCGAATATACTCTGTAAAAGAAAAGGCTTACCAGCCGCTATTTGTTCGGCTTGCTTGATCTCCTCGCGAGCCGCCCGGGACTCAGTCTACGCCTCTTTGGCTTCTTGGAGAGCCGTGGCAAGTTCGGCGGCCTGAGCCTTATTTTGCTCTTCCAAGGACTCGCACTTATTGGAGGCGTCCTCAAGCTCTTTCTCCACTTCGGTCACCCTCTCCTCATATGGCGGCGGGTGACCTGTTCGGCCTTTAAATCTGCAGCCGCTTTGTCTGCGGCCGCTTTGTTTGCCTGCGCCTCCTCCTTGTCTACGGCAAGGGCACTCTTAAGGGTCTCGACCTCGGTCGCGCTACCTACATTCGTACATATAGCAACACATGGGCTTACACTCTAAGTTTGTATTGCAATTCAGGCTTGTACTAGATTTTTTCAAAAACAACATACCCTGTGCCTCATCGAACCGCTTGTTAACGCGGTCGATCTCATCATCCACCAGCTTCAGCTTTCGCTTGAGCTCGGACACTTCGGTGGCCTGGGCGGTCGCCGCTAACAATGACGCATGTTAATCAAAGTAGACAAGTATGTTATTTCCTGCAAATATTTGATCCTCTATTCGGCCCTTTTTCAAAGAACCGAACTGTGTCTCAGGGGCTACTATATATATACAGGCATATTTTTCCATATGAAAAGTGGCTAAAAATATTGCACCGCATACCTCAAAACCTGTTAACAGGCTGGCGAAGGCTTCATTCAGCTCGCTTTTAGCGAACTAAATCTTGTCAACCACCGTACTCATTAGGGTACGGTGTTCATCCATAATGGAAGCACGGTGAAGTGCTTCCCTCAATGCATCTGGCGCCTCTGGATTGAAGGAGGTCGTCGGTGGAGCCGGCATTCCCCCCTCTTTCAAAAGGGGCTGCTCGTTCGGCTCCGGAGCCGTGTGAGTCTCCGAAGCGGTATCCGGCCGGGGGCCGGATTGGTCAGGGCCCCCGCCGTCAGTCTCCATGGGGATCGAGCTCCCCATGTTTCCGGTAGCCGAGGTATTGCCCTCTGGCGTCGTCTTTTCGGCCTCCCGCACCTCTCCGTGGCCCGGAGAGGCCCTTCGGGACAGCACCTCGGCGTCATCCGTGGCGGTTGGCGGGGAAGCTCGCGGAGGCGTCTCGCTCTCCATCATCCGTGGATCCAGAGAATTCCCCTCCGATGATGATTGTTGGGGGAGAACGCGGGCCGGACTGAAATGCATAAATAATATGTAATCCTACAATCCGTAGAAGGTCGGGTATGTGTATGGTATCTTTGATTACTTACGACTTGGATAGGGGCTTCACCCTGGGGCGCTGCTGGGGGGTGACTTCGGTATCCGAACCCGAATCATCCGAAAGGGATACTCTCCTCCTTTTTTATGCCTCCGCCTCTAGGTCTGCGAAGTCCGCCCTTCTCTTCTTCCTCCCCTTAGGAGGAGAATTGCTTTCTTCTTCCTCCTCCTCCTCGTCTTCGTCTCCCTCGGGGGAGGAGTGAGTCTCGGTCTCTTCAGATATCGCTTCCGAAGTGCCTTTGAGGCGGAGGCCACTTCTGGTCTCCTTGGCCTTTTTCTTCGCCTTCTTCTCCGGTGCCTGGTATGGCGCCGGAACCAGCATCTTCGTCAGCAGAGGAATGGCTGGGTCTTCGGGCAACGGAGCCGGACATCGGATCCGCTCCGCCTTCTTTGTCCAGCCCTGAGGGAAGAACAGAAGGCTCAGCATACCCCTTGGATCTACAAGTGGAAGTTGTGTTCAGAAATCGGAAAACTTACTAGACTGGCCGGATGAGTGCAGTCGTGGCTGATGTCTTCGGTCGTCTCCGGCCATGACTTCTGGGCCTTGAAAAGCAGCTTCTAGATGTCTTCGTGCGTCGTGCCAAAGAACCGCTGCAGGGTCCGAGGGCCGGCCGGATCAAACTCCCATAGGTGGAGAGATCGGCGTTGGCAGGGGAGAATCCGGCGAAAAAACATCACCTGAATCACATTGGCAAGAGTGGTGTTCTTCTCTATCATATTCTTGATGCGCTTCTGCAGTGTCATCACCTCGTCAAACGACGCCCAATCCAGGCCCTTGTTTATCCACGATTCAAGCCGCATTGGAGGCCCGGATTTGAACTCGGGAGGGGCGGCCCATGTGGTGTCGCGAGGTTCCATGATATAGAACCACTCCTGTTGCCATCCCTTCACGGTCTCCACAAAGGTCCCCTTGGGCCTGGTGACATTGGGAAGCTTGCTTACCATGGAGCTGCCGCACTCCGCATGTTGACCTTCGACCACCTTTGGCTTCACATTGAAGACCTTGAGCCATAGGCCGAAGTGGGGGGAATGCGGAGGAATGCTTCACACACGACGATGAACGCCGAGATGTTGAGGAAGGAATTTGGGGCCAGATCATGGAAATCTAGCCCGTAATAAAACATGAGGCCGCGGACGAAAGGATGGAGGGGAAACCCTAGTCCCCAGAGGAAATGGGGGATGAACACTACCCTCTCATTAGGCTCCGAGGTGGGAATGATCTGCTTTTTGGCAGGGAGCCGGTGGGCTATATCCACGGCCAAGTACCCCGCTTCCCGGAGTTCATTGACGTTCCCCTCCATGATGGAGGAAGCCATCCACTTGTCCTGTGCTCCAGATCCAGACATGGCTAGAGTGTTTGATGGGGACGGAAAGGCTTGAGACTTGGGCGCTGGAGCTCGAAGGCGGATGGGCTAGGGAAGAAGGCGTGGGGTAGAAAGATGGATCATTATCCTCTTATAAAGGCAGTGAATATCAGGCGCCCCCTCACGAGCCTTAAAGCTCGCCTATTCCCAAGGGGTCGTGCGAACGACACGTTTGGATTACCCAAACCCGTATTGATGAAAACCCCGCAATAAGGGGATGCGATCTCTGCTTTGACAAGACGTGTCAATGAAGACCTCACCTCGAAACGCGAAGCGAGAGGCTAAAAAACGGTTCGAAATAATAATAAGGCCAGGCATAACGCATCGCTGGAAAAGTTGTCAGTAGGCGTGACTTATTTTGTTTTAAGTATTTTGCCCTTGCGGTTCAGGGTTGTAACTATTGTACAGAGTCGTATACAGTTCTTTTGTGTAACTTCCTTGGAGTATTCGGAGAAGGAACCCGCCTTGCAATGCCGAAGACAATCTACGCGCCGGGCACATCGTCATTGAAGCCTGGTTCAGGGGCTACTGAGGGAGTCCTGGATTAGGGGGGTCCCCGGGCGTTCGGGCTATGTGACATGGGGCCGGACTGATGGGCCGTGAAGATACAAGATTGAAGGCTTTCCTCCGTGTCCGGATAGGACTCTCCTTTGCGTGGATGTCAAGCCTAGCATTCGGATATGAAGTTTCCTTTCTCTGTAAACCGACTCTGTACAACCCTAGGCCCCTCCGGTGTCTATATAAGCCGGAGGGTTTAGTCTGTAGAGGCAATCATAATCATACAGGCTAGACATCTAAGGTTTTGCCATTATGATCTCGAGGTAGATCAACTCTTGTAACCCCTATACTCATCAAAGTCAATCAAGCAGGAAGTAGGGTATTACCTCCATCAAGAGGGCCCGAACCTGGGTAAACATCGTGTCCCCTGCCTCCTGATACCCTCGATGCTCAGATGTACAGTTCAGGACCCCCTACCCGAGATCAGCCGGTTTTGACACCAACAACCTCTTTCTTGGTTTGGTGCATTTTCTTTTGTTGTGGCCACGACCTTTGCATTCCCCACAACGGGAGCTCTCACGAGGCTCTTGGGATTGGTCGTTGCCCGATTTGCGGCGGCCACCGTGGCCCCATCCGTCCATGTCGCCTCGAAGATGCTTTGTCTTACGTCTACCCCGTTTAACAACCTTCAACTCCGAATCCGGCCATAGTTGAAGTCCATGGTACTCCAGCCATTGTGATTGGTCAAAGTATGGGTGAAAGCGGGGAGCCCATGTATTCTTGACCGTCATGATTGAGAACTCCGACTCCCTCACAGTGAGGGGGCGATTGACGTTCACATTCCTAACGCGGCCGGCAGTATACAAGTGTGAGCATGGGAGATGAAGCAACAATGGCCTCCCGCAAGAGCAATCACACCGTGTTAACGAGACCTTGAAAGCCAGACCTCCATGTTGGCGGCCATCGTTTGTGGTTCCTCCTGGCTCTTTCACTTCGTACTTCGTTGTCATATAGTATAGCTTCTTGTGAGTCCGCCTTCCGTGATTGAAATTCCAACCATTCATCAACCTTGGGTGGGAACTTGTACTTGTACTTGCGCTTGTTCTCACCCGCTATCCGTGCATCCGTTTCCATTGAGTACTTTAGAAAGTACACATTCATCTTGTCAAATGTGTATTGAACTATTGTTGTCACGGGAAATGCACGTGCACCTTTGAGCACCCTATTGAAGCATTCGGCCATATTGGTTGTCATTTGACCATATCTCCGGCCATCTTCATCAAAAGCATGTGCCCACTTGTTCTGGTATTGAATGTGCCTATTGAGAAAGTCTTGACCCCCGGGATCAAGTTTTTTGTGTGCGAGCAATTTGTTGTACTAAGTGGCGAACCACTTGTCGGAGAAAGCGAGACAACAATCTTGAAGATCATCGGCCAACTCCTTAAGGCCACATGCCCTATAGAAGTTCGAACAAAAGTGCCTCATGCACCATCGATGGTGCAACGGAGCATGCCCGGGAATGTCAATCTCCACCGCGTTAAGAATTCCTGGATGCCGATCCGATATGACACAAATTTCCCTCTGAGCAGGTAACACCTTCGTCCTCAAAAGACGCAAAAACCACTCCTAGTTTTCATTGTTCTCCACCTCAACCAAAGCAAATGCCAATGGCAACACCCGGTTATTGGCATCAGTTGCTATCGCAACCAACAAGGTGCCCTTGTATTGTCCAGTCAAGAACGTGCCATCAATGGCGATGACCGGCCTACAGCGTTTGAAAGCCCTCACGCATTGCTCGAACGCCCAAAATGCACGGCTAAATACTCAGACTTTCCTTCCATCATGAATCGTTGTTGTTTTTTTCCATGAGGCTCGACCACATGAACCATGCCCGGGTTTGTGGCGGCCATGGCTAACAACAACCTAGGGATTCAGTTGTATGCTTCCTCCCAATTACCATACAACATCTTAAATGTGGCTTGCTTCGCCTTCCATGCCTTGTCGTATTTCACCTTGTAATGAAAGATGGCTTTCACAAGGTCTATGACATGTTGGATGCCCATTGTTGGAAGTGTGGATATTGAGTTGGAGAGCCTGTAAGCGATGAACTCGGACGTGAGTTGTCTGTGGTCTTGGGACACAACCTTGCCATCCACCCTTTTGCCTCGGCACATGTGAGTTGGTACACAACTCACAACGTGCCAAGTGGGACCTCCTTTCCATGGTCTTGCATGCACAATCCATGGGCATTTTTCATCTTCACATGCAACCGTGTAGCGCACATTGACGTCCGAGTTCACCACCTTGTGTGGACGATAATGTGTAACTGAGTAGTTGTCGAGCCACATCTTCAATTCCAAGAAGGTTTCGAACTTAGACCCGCGAGCAATCCCGTTCTTGCCGTCTTCCAAATCACGGTGAGATCTTGGCCTAACCCCAAGAGATATACCTTGGCCACCATCTACCACGACTTCATCCGCGAGACTAACATCCTTGAACAATGTAGTCTGATGATCCCGCCCGAATACCTTCTCGAAAGCTTCGGCCTCCTTCACCGTGAACCCCTCATCATCAACTTGTTCATCGGGACCTTCATCATCCGAATCCGATGCATAGCCACAGGAATAAGGGATGGAATGGTCCATTGTCTCTTGCAAATGATATTTGTCGAGATCACGCACATTGTTGTCATGGAGATCAACTTCATTGTCATCGTCCGCATACTCATCATTCTCCTCTTGCAAAGCTTCATTTTGGTTGTTTGGAAATGGGCTCAATGTTGGCCTCACTTGTTGGGTCAAAAGAGGTTCAACAATTTCATCTCGGTTCAAGGGTGGGGGCTACTAGCAACCAAAGGGGAGGTGTTCCGGTTCAAGTTCAAATGCAAACTTGAATCAACCTTCTTCGTTGCAAATAACTCAAGAGCCTTGTCTAGTGATTCGGCCACCGTCTCCTTGTATGCAACCCAACGTTGCTCCGAGTTCACACGCATTGTCTTCCAACGGATGTGCATTCCAAAACCAACATTATGCCTTCCCTCCAACTCAACGATATCACTAGGGTCCATCCAATTCAAATCTTTTTCCAAGAGCTCTGCATAGCTAGGACTATTATCAGACAACATGTCAAGCTCATTCGAGTCCGGTTCAATATTGCCTTTCAAGAAGACGTCTTTGTCCCCATAATGAACAAACACGAATGTTCTTCCCATCCCTATAAGCATTCAAACAACAAAATGTAACACTTCTTCCATGAGTACTAATCCAATGATTAACACAAAATACAAACCCTAACATAGATATGAAACAACAACCCTAACCCTTGCCCAACATAACAACACCCATAACCCTAACCCTAACATACTAACAAGCCTAACCCTAGCACCAACATAAGAACACCCATAAGAATAACCCTAACATACTAACAACCCTAATCATAGGAAATTGGCAAACAAGCATCTCATATCTCCATACAAATATCTAGATCCATAAAAAACTAGGGTTTCCCCAAACTAGCAACAAATGAGTAATTTGTTAACATTACTTGGATCAAAACAAGGGGGTCGGAGAAGATTGCCTTGAGGGAGGGTTGAGTTCAAAATCCACGGACAAATTCTTTAAATTTGAAAGATTTGGAGAAGGATTTGAGAGGGGGAGAGAGGGAGAGAGGGGGCAAATCTCGGATGGGGATGCTTTGATGGTTGGGGTGTGTGGGGGGAGTGGGGGAGGGGGGCCAGCCAGCCAACTCGACATACATTGCGGCGCCTAGGGGCTAGGCGCTGCACATTACATGTGTGGCGCCTAGCTCTGAGACGCTGCACTGCTGGGTGCGGGCCCCGGGGCTGCCATGCTGGACAGAAGTGCAACGCCTCAGAGCTAGGCGCTGCACCGTAGGGTGTGGCGCCTCTGTGTCAGGCGCCACTCAAAAAGGTTAGCTGAGTGGAAATTTTTTAGGGCAGTTCATTTTGTAAAATGATTTCGTCCACAAATTAAAATTGTCAAAACTGCCTATGCATGTCATGCCTTGCCGCCTTGTGTTCGTGTCTGTAACTTTTATATAGATGGAGAGACGTCTGTAACTTTAGGGGCCGTGTTAATGTTACGCGAGTCTTTTTCTGCGCTAGATCGATCGCCTAGCCGCTGGGTCAAACGCCGCACTAAATCGATGCTTGGTCAAGACATGAGGTTTGTCTATTGTTCATTTCCTGTTTGAGGGTGTCGCTGGTGTGTGGTATCCTACTGTAGGGTGATTCGTTCGCCCCAACCGACACATTAAGAGGCTGTTTGGTTCGGAGCCTCAGCTCGCCACGCCTAAGGTGAGGCGTGCCACGACTTCGTAGGCATGTTATGGCTACGTGGTGCACCTTGACCTGTTCTGCGCTGACAGCTTGGGATCTTTGTCATCAGGCGATCATGCATATGGGCGACGGCGATCATAATTAATCTACAATGGGTCAAGGAAAAGCTAAGGCCTCTTTTGGCTCATAGGATAGAATTACCGTAGGAATAGGAATTTTGTAGAAAATGAGATGATATGTATCTCAAATCCTATGAGTAGAAATAAGAAACGAGATGTCATTTGGTTGACATCAAAGGAATTTTTTCATTGAATCTAGGTTCATTTTTATTTTCCTATGAAATATGAAGGATAGGAACTAATCCTATGTAGGAATAGAAATCCATTCTTATAAACCAAAGGGCTCTAAAAGAAAAAAAAAATCCTATAAAAATTATATCCTCTAGAATTCCTATGAAATTCCTCCAAACCAAAGGCGTAAAGGTTGCCCTGGCTCGGGCATGCATTTGCCGACCTAACGCATGCTAGCTTGCTAGTACCAGTAGCTTATCCTCCCATCGACTGGCATTAACTTTGGCAATCTCACTCGTCTCAGATTAATCTTACTCGCTACGTTAGCCAGCCGTGGGGACGGACGACCGCCACCCAACATTTCGCACGACGATTTCAATGCCAATGGCGACATGCACGTGCTTCCACATACCACTGGAAAACCAAGAGCGGGAGTAACACCGGGTGCCACAGGGGAGGGGAGCGGGGCGGCGGCGAGTGGGAGCCGGGGTGACCAATGGGCGATACCAAATGATTGTCCGAAACGTCCGTGGTCGCTGGATTATTGTCCAAATAATTCCGTGCTGGACGACAGATCCACGATCCAGCACGCGGATATCCCACATGGCCCGGTCTCCGCCCGGTCAACCACCCGAGTTATTCCAACACTGATACGCTCAGGTTACAGTTACGGTTAGCGGCAAAAAAACTGGTTACTGTTACGGCGCGCATCAATACGTACACTTGATTGGCGCGACCGCCCGGCCGGCGAGCCTATAAATTCGCACCCGCCCTGCTGCATTTTCACTCACACTGACTACTCAAACGCACAGCAAGCGCTTGCATTGCAGAGAAGCCATAGAGCAACCTGAGATCAGTTCCAGCACCAGGCGCCGCAGCACAAGCAGCTCGAGAGCTAGAAATGGCGCCGGCTTCGTCGTTCCCGATCATCGACATGGGGCTGCTGGCCGGGGAGGAGCGGCCGGCGGCGATGGACCTGCTGCATGACGCATGCGAGAACTGGGGGTTCTTCCAGGTGAATAAGCAACTACATAACTCGATCAACAACTTGCATGAATAGTTTCGTGCCCTTCTTATTGAGCTGTACGTTGATTTTGCTCTGCTCTTGTGGTGCGTGCGATCGTGCGAGCAGGTCCTGGACCACGGCATCTCCACGGAGCTGATGGACGAGGTGGAGAAGATGACCAAGGAGCACTACAAGAGGGTGCGCGAGCAGAGGTTCCTCGAGTTCGCCAGCAAGACGCTGGAGGACGGCGGCAGGGCGGCGGAGAACCTGGACTGGGAGAGCACCTTCTTCGTGCGCCACCTCCCGGAGCCCAACATCGCCGAGATACCCGACCTCGACGAGGAGTACAGGCGGGTGATGAAGCAGTTCGCGGCGGAGCTGGAGAGGCTGGCGGAGCGGCTGCTGGACCTGCTCTGCGAGAACCTCGGCCTCGAGAAGGGGTACCTCACGCGGGCGTTCCGGGGCTCCAAGGGCGTCCCCACCTTCGGCACCAAGGTCAGCAGCTACCCTCCCTGCCCGCGCCCCGACCTCGTGAAGGGCCTCCGCGCCCACACCGACGCCGGCGGCATCATCCTGCTCTTCCAGGACGACCGCGTCGGCGGGCTCCAGCTGCTCAGGGACGGCGAGTGGGTGGACGTGCCGCCCACGCGCCACTCCATCGTCGTCAACCTGGGCGACCAGCTGGAGGTGATCACCAACGGCCGGTACAAGAGCGTGCTCCACCGCGTGGTCGCGCAGGCCGACGGCAACCGGATGTCCATCGCCTCCTTCTACAACCCGGCCAGCGACGCGGTGATCTTCCCGGCGCCGGCGCTGGCGGAGGCGGAGGCGGCCGGCGGGGCGTACCCCAGGTTCGTGTTCGAGGACTACATGAAGCTGTACGTGCGCCACAAGTTCGAGGACAAGGAGCCCAGGTTCGAGGCCTTCAAGTCCATGGAGAGCCAGAGCACCAAGCTCATCGCCACCGCTTAGAAGCAACCCTTGCTCTGCTCTCCGTACGTGGCCTCGGTTAATGGTTGAGGACGATGGCACATAGGATGCTCCAGAGTTCGTACGTACGTACGTGCTAGACCACTGGCTACTGTTTGGTGCCGAATAAACGAGCCTGTGCTGGCTTGTGTGCTACGCCTAGCTAGGATCTGTAGTAAGTAGGAGTGTTTGTCATTTTCGCTGTGTTGTGCTGCTTCCGACCAGCATGAGAGCTGTATTGTTCTGTGTCTGTTCTTATTCCCAGGGGCATCGTATCGGTTGTCTCTTTTAATATGTACTACGTGCTGCCTCCTTGTGTGAGAGTACTACCGCTTCTATGAGTGTTGCCAACTTGCCACCATCACGCCAACACGGCAGCATCGCAGCGAGCTGAACTTGCCACCATTTGTGTTATTCGCGCAGAACATGCCTTGCCAATATTTCCCGGGTCAGGTTTGCCCCACCGCATAATGTAGTTCAGTGTGCACAACGGTGCCGGAATTATTACTCTTCCCAGAAGTGGTCACCACTTTTCTCGCGCTAAGAAAGCCTAGGGCCGTAGTACTTCCGTACCACTCAACACCAGTATGCATTACCTTGATTGGTTGTACTGTTCATAGTGCTTCCTCTCGCTGGCCTTTGAGCATCTACAAACGCAACTCACAAATGTGTCTCCACGTCATCTTGAGCGCAGAATCTTATTAGTGCAGATGACCGCTTCTTCATGTCCGCAACGCCCCCTCAAATCCATGCTACGCATGCAACATGATCAACTTAGGTAGATCGAACTTGAACATAGCAACTGGGATAACAAGTTTCATCATCACATAGATACAACCGGACACAAAATGGTCATCATCACCTAGGTACGGTAAGCCTAAACGATAGATAAACTAGAACTTTTCAAATTTCAAGTATTTTTGGGAAATACATGAACAATTTTTTAAAACATGGACATTTTTCAAATTTTCAAGTATTTTAAAAAACAAAAAAATAGAAGAAAAAAAACCCGGATAGAACGGTAAAAAAACAGCAGTTCACGAACCTTCCAACAAGTTCCTAAACCCGTTCGGTTTGCTCGCTTCACCTTGATTTGTAATTGGCCAGCCCATCTATCTAGCACTAGCAACCGATCGCTAACAAACGATTGTTATCAGCTGACATATAGTAGTCGTGAGGATCTGCCCCCGTTTTCAGGAGATCATTAATTAAGGTGCATCCCTTGCAAATTTCACTGTATGTGTTGACAAGTGAAACACTGTATGTGTGGCACCTTTTGCAATCTAGGTGTTTTCCCTTTTTTGGTTGATACTTTTACTTATAATATTTTATCTCTTGAACCGCGCGTCCAAACCATGAACGGTTGGATATCTTGTGTTGAGATCTTCGAAAGTAGATCTCATGTTAATAGGTTTCGATGAACTTTTTTCACGAAAAATTCAAAAAGAGGGGATAAAAAATGAAACCCTAAAAAACGAATAACTAGTTCAAAACGAAAAAAATGAAACCTGAAAGTGTGCTTCCTGGGCAAGCACAGACTATGTTTTCCCTTTTTTTTAAGAAAGCATTGTTGTGTTTTCGTTGAAACACAGGCTATGCTTTTCTTTCTATGGAAGCACAGTTACGCTTCTCATGGAAGCATAGTTGTGCCTTTTCTTTTTCAGAATGCATAATTGTGATTCTCGTGGAAGCACATGCTCTGTTTTTTCCTTTTTGAGAAGCACACATTGTGCTTCATGCAGAAAAGCACTTCTTAAAAAAAAATCCATCCAAACCTAGGGAATCAAGCAAAAAACAAAAACAAAAACATCTAAAATCCGAAAACACGTATAGAAAAGAAGACGAAATCCAGAGGAGCGCCCAACACGCGCATGTGCGACGGCTGGGCACATCAGTTGACGCGCTTCCTGACTAAAAAGATGACCCTTGAAGTAGCTCCCTAAGGGATGACCGTTAGTTAGTTGCATCCTTGTTTTAGTATAATCTTACTCTTGACAAGATCATCAATACAGCAAAAACAAGAGAAAAAAGTCCACCAACACGGCTGAAGCGCACCGCCCACAAATTCGAACAAGAACACGCCCGAGGCCCATATGTGCGGGCGCGCGTATGTCTCGCTCCAGCCACCTGATTGGGCCGGCCCATCTCGGGCACATGCCATTAGCGCATTTTTCCTTTCATTTTCTTTTCACATTTTGCACTGGTTTTTTGTTTTACCTTTTTCCATTTTCTTGTATTTCGAAATATTCTTAGTATATCTATTGTGAAATCACTTTACATGCAAAAGTCAAACAATGTTCATCATGCATTTAAAAAATGTTAATTAAGTATAGAAAAATACTCCCTCTGTCCCATAATATAAGAGTGTTTTTTAAACTAGTGTAGTGTCAAAAACGTTCTTACATTATGAGACGGAGGAAGTATTTTTGATGTATAAGGAAAATGTAAAAAAATATACAGTACGCTTTAGAAAAAATTAGAAATAAATAAAGGTTTTCAACTTTTTCCTGAAAATGCTAATCATGATTTTATAAAATATTAAATGTGTCTAGAAAAAATGTTTCCGATGTATAAGAAAAATGTACAGCATTTATAGAAAAAGTAGACATAGAAAAAACACTTTTAAACATGGTAATCATGTATTTGGACAATGTTAAACGTGTATATAAAGAAAAATATAGAATGTGTATGAAAAAAGTAGTCATGAAAAAATATATGTTTAACGAAAAATAATCATGCCTGCCAAAAATGTTAGATATGTATATAAGAAATGTCCTGGTGTATACGAACAATGTTGAATGTGTATAAAAAAAGCAGTCAAAAAATTATAAGTTTCAAAAATGTTAATCACGTATATGGAAAATGCTAAACGTGTATATAAAAAATGTTCCTAGTGTATGCGATAAATCTACAACTGTGTATGGAAAAATTAGACATTAAAAACATATGTTGGAAAAAAAATTAAAATGTTCACAGAATTTTAAAAATTAATTATTGCAATAAATAAATATTCAGCGTGAATTTGAAAAATATTGACAACGTATTCGAAATGATGTTCATAATGTAATTTAGAAAAAAAAACATTGTGCATTTGAGAAATATAGAATGTGTATCCAGAAATATTTCACGTGTACTAAAATGTACACCGTGCATCGAAAATTATTTAAGTTTGAAGAAAGAGGAAAAATGGTGAAACATGACAAAGAAACATAAATAAAGAGAAGAAAACATGAAAAAAACAAAAAATGCGGAAGAGGAAAAAAAGAAACTAGAGGAAAACCAGTGCCGAAAAGAAAAAAAAACCAAGGAAATGGGAGAAAAATCAAGAAAATAAGAAAAGGAAAAGAAAGAAGAAACCAGAGAAGGAAACAAAGAAAACCAAAGGAAAACAAAAAAAAACCCGGTGAAAACTGATAAAATAATGAAGAAGACAGGTGAGAAGAATAAAACCAGAGAAAAAACAAAAAAAGAAAGAAAATCATTGAAGAAATAGAGAAAACCTAAAGAAAAGAAAATAAGAAAAACCTAAAGAAAAGAAAAAGGGAAAAAACGAAGCGAATGCACCGAATGTAGCGAGCTCAGCGTGCGAGCGAACGAACGAGCCGGTATAGTTGTCGCGCATATGCGCGGCTTATGGCGACGAACAGGTCTACCCAGACTCCAGAGTGTCCGAACAACTGTGCACCCAGTCCTCCAACCATGCCACGGTCGCGACCAATCCCGTCGCGCCAAGGAGGCGAAACCATACCGACGTGGCAGAGCACCAGACGTGGACGCTAACGATTGGTCCGCACACGCGTTCGTCTCCTCTCTCGCGAGCAAACTTAAATCCGCACCACCACGCCCCCCGGTGACGCAGCCGATCGATCGCCGCCATCTAGTCCCCCCTCCGGCTTCCAGAAGCTTCTCGACGACGCCATGCGTCCGGCCATCCTCGCCGCCGTCCTCCTCCTCCTCGCCGCCGCGGCCTCCCCGGCGGCCGCGCTCTACTCCGCCGGCTCCCCGGTCCTCCAGCTCAACCCCAACAACTTCAAGAAGGTCTCGCCTCTCCCCCGTCGCCAGATCGGCTCTCCTCCCATTTGAGCTCTCTCTCTGACCCCGAGGGGCGTGCCGCCGCTCGCTTGCGCGCAGGTGTTGAACGCGAACGGGGTGGTGCTGGTGGAGTTCTTCGCGCCCTGGTGCGGGCACTGCAAGCAGCTGACGCCGATTTGGGAGAAGGCCGCCGGCGTCCTCAAGGGCGTCGCCACGGTCGCCGCGCTCGACGCCGACGCGCACAAGGAGCTCGCGCAGGTGAGCACGGCCTCTCGTTTCCTTTTGACCCGCCCACACTCCGCATGTGCGTGCTGATCTGCTTGTTTCCTGATGTGATCTCGGCATCGGTAGCAGCGATGTCACAGTAATTTATCGATTGTTAGCGTGTAATGGCTTTACTGGTGCTTCCGCCGTGCATTTTTGTTGGATAGAAAGACATTAACCAGTTAAGTACCAAAATGTAGTGGGACATTGTACTTCAGACAGTAAATTTTACTAAGGTGCTTCGATGCTTTTTATATAGGAGTAAATGAATTTGAATTCTGCTGAAGAAAGACATAGTTTGACAAGGGCTTATCAATAATCAGGATTTGGTCTCTTGCTAATGCTGTTTTGGTATCCTCCCAGTTGATTACTAGCCTGATTTTGTTTTCAAATCTTTGTTAAGTATATGCATAGGCCAAAATCCAACGAATTGCAACTTTATTAGGGTGATATGTTGCCATTCTGGCATTGCTTACGAGTTTGTTTACTATAATTTTTGTGTGTGTCAGAAATTAGTTTTTGCATCAAATCACTCTTATCTCAGATATTATCGCACAGAAGATGGATACCCCCGATTAAAGAAAACAAGAAAGATATTGACTGTGAATTAAGACCGTTATGGCTTTACCAATATACCTGCAGTGAAACTTAACCACGACAATTCCTCCAAACCATCTTGTGTTCCACATGTGCATTACTATTGATGGTTGTAGGCTATTCATTACAGCGTGGTTTTAAGTTGTGTTTAGCATAGCAGACTGATAGGTAGGGCCAGATGAGTGAACATCAAGTCTATATTATGGCGATGAATACTTTAGTTAAAACTAAACTTAGGCAACATGCATCTGGACTACCTTCTTTCGCTTTCCTATACAATTGTATGCCTGAGTCATTTCTTAAACACTTTATATTCTAAGTTAATGACAATCACACAAAATATCTGGCTTTTATAATTAGAATTTATAAACTTTTATGGAATGCTACTGATACAGTTCGTGATGAATTGTGTTACTTTTGCAGCAATATGGAATACAGGGATTCCCAACCATAAAAGTATTTCTCCCTGGCAAGCCACCAGTGGATTATGAAGGAGCAAGAGATGTAAAGGCAATTGTAAATTTTGCTCTGTCGCAGGTTAGTTGCAGCAAACCCTATTTGTCTTGTAATTTTATTTTGTTCCATTAATTTGCATGATGTATTCTCAATTGCATTTTCTTATGCTCCACAAGTTGTTTATGCTTTTGATGTGATGTTTCCTCTGCTACTCTACCAATATGTACATCCTTTTCCCCGGAGACATTATCTGCTTTGTCTGAATCTGAAGAGTGAAATTTGTACCCACTTAAATAACTCCGGATCTTACAGGGTGTAATGCTATGAACAACAAGTGCCATCTTTCTGTTGGCTGAAAATGGTGTCTCGGGTAGCCCATGATTCTACTTACCAACTTTTCCTAATGAATTTGAGGCAGCCACTCTGCGGAGCTTAGCATGCAATGATCCTTCTTACTCCGTTTTTACTCTTCTATGAAGTTCAGTAATTACTCTTGCACTAATGTTAGCTGACTTGAGTTTCTTCAACGTGTCATGTGTTTCAATTTAATTGTTCGTCGGTCATCACTGTTGCATGCTGTGAATCGACAATCTTTGTTCTTTATATTGTATTATTTTATACTCCCTCCGGTTGGGTTTATTACTCGGGCACGGGTTTTTAGGTCTTCAATTTAACTAGGGAAAAGTGTATTATATTCTATAAGAAATATATCTTTACATTCTAATAACCATATAATTTTTGTGGCATATTATACATGTTTCATTTGCCAAGTTGAAGACCTAAAAACCCGTACCCGGCTTATAAACCCAACCGAAGGGAGTACGAAATTGTCAGTTATGTTGCAAAAGATGTGAGCTTCCACTTTCATTACAAGGGAAAATATCTGTTTGTTTTATGATGCACAGGTCAAAGGTCTTCTCAGAGATAGGTTGGATGGTAAGACATCAGGAGGTTCAAGTGGCAAAACCTCTGGTGGCTCAAGGGAGAAAAAAACTGAACCAAATGAATCAGTAGAATTGAATTCGAGTAACTTTGACGAACTCGTCGTCAAAAGCAAGGATCTTTGGATTGTGGAGTTCTTTGCACCGTGGTATGTAGCTCAATACCCATATTGTTCATCATGTTAATCGATTCTTTACTTCCTATTGGGTGTAGCTTTTTCTCCAAATTAAGAGAATTATATACACAATTCTGCACGATGTAATCATCTCTTATTATTTCTTATGTATACTCTAGCACATTCTTGCTTAACTATAGGGCTTCAGAAGTTTGAGTTATAACCAAACCATAGAAATTTGAGTTTGTATGGTTGTGTGCATCTGAGGATGCAGAGGCTAGGAGGTTTAACCTTCCTTCTCAAGAAAAAAAGAATATTAAGTTCGTGATTTTGGTTGACATATATGAGACCTACCTTCTAACTAGACTACACGAGCTCACATGATGCTACAAGTAAATTCGATACATCCCCTTTCATCGGTTGCCAATATAGAGAGATGAGCCTTTTCCATGGGATCTTGCTTGATTTGGTTCCTATGCTTAAGCTTTGTCTGATCTCCTCTACTGTTCGTACACATTATCACATTTTACAAGTTAATCCATTTGTTTGATGTATTCGAGTTTTAGTATTGTATTTCTGCTACTTGTGTGTTGAGAATAAATCCTGTTAACTGAATACACTTTTCGGCTCGTCGACTGTATTGTTTTTCTTGTTAAGGTGTGGGCACTGCAAGAAATTGGCTCCTGAATGGAAAAGGGCTGCAAAGAACTTGAAGGGTCAAGTGAAACTAGGCCATATTGATTGTGACTCTGATAAGGTACAACCTTGGGATTATATCCTCATTTAACATTTTCATCTTCTGGTTGAATTTCATCATAGGAAAAAATATATATTTCAGGCCAATTTTATAGGTTAAATTTAAGAATGTATTTGCCATACTAATGAATGTGCACTTTGATTTCACTGAAAATTGAAATTATACAAGGGAAATTGTTGTTGGTAACATTTGGTTTGAAAATCTTAGCGAGTTCTTGGCATTCTTGTGATCAGCAAGACTGGAATGAAGTGTTTATTTTGCAGTTATTGCAATTTTATAATGAAATTAACTCAGCAATATCACTTTGGGGTCACATCATAAATTTGCATATCATACAAATGCTGGAGTCTGGCAGCAAATAACTATGGTTATCTTGGAAATTTTATCGAGGAAAGCTTCAGTTGGCTAACTTATCCATGAGCCATTTGATTGAGTTGTCGCCTATGTTTTGTTTGAGGTGCCTTTTTAACATGACTAGTAAATGCGCACGTGCAACTCACGTTAATATTTAGGCAATATATTAATTGCACGCGGATATTAGATATGCTATTATTTGTGTGTTAATTCTATGATTAGTGCAATATTTGGTATGATATTAATTGCATGTTAAACACGTTGAACGCTCGCCATTGGAGCAGTCTAGGTCGTTGGATTGACTTAGTTTGATGGCCGAGATCAGTTGGATCTGCCCCTTTGGGTCTTTTTATATTGGTATAGATGACATGATATACTACAATACTTTGAACTTTAATAGGTCAATCAGAAGATTCAACTGGATTACTAGGTTTGAGTGATTTTTTGAAATGTTTCAGGCAGTGTATCAGACTATCAGAACAGTTAGAGTTGAAACTCGACATTTTTAAAGCATGCGTGCATGTGCCACCAAATAGTTTGTTGGGCCCACCATACAGCTTCTTTCTCGAGTACATATTGCAAGTATATATATTTTGACTTCGGATTTTTGCAGTCCTTGATGAGCAAGTACAAGGTAGAAGGCTTTCCAACTATTTTGGTATTTGGTGCCGATAAGGAGAGCCCGTTCCCCTACCAGGGGGCTAGAGCTGCTTCTGCCATCGAGTCCTTTGCGTTGGAGCAGCTGGAAGCGAACGCTGCACCACCTGAAGTTTCTGAGTTGACTAGCGCAGTAAGCCTTCATGATATTCACAATATTTCTGCAGATCAGGTAGTGAATTATTGATGTTCTGATGTGGGGTTGGCTTTTCTTTAGGATGTGATGGAAGAGAAGTGTGCTTCTGCTGCCATTTGCTTTGTATCTTTCCTTCCAGACATCCTGGACTCAAAGGCAGAAGGAAGAAACAAGTACCTTGAGCTGCTACTATCTGTTGCTGAGAAATTTAAGAAGAGTCCATACAGGCAAGTTGTCAACTGACCCAATTTTACTTGAATTTAACCTACAACTGTTTTTGTTTGTGAGAAAAGCACGCAGTGTCTAATTAATACAGCTCGTTAAGTGAGTTGGCCGGAAAACAATGAACTATAACATTTGGAAGCAACTTGTTTGTATTTCACATACATGAAAGGATCAGATCAAATGCCTTCGGCGTTAACCGAACCAGGGTTATCGTAACTATATATGCAATGACATCTGCAGCAAGAGGATTCGGTCTAATTTGAGCATTTTGTGTTAAAACTTCCTGATTGTTCTTGAGATGGACCATACTGAGCCAGGATAGCATTGCCTTGCAGTTTTGTCTGGGCAGGTGCCGGCAAGCAAGCTGATCTGGAGAAGCAGGTCGGAGTCGGTGGTTATGGGTATCCAGCCATGGTTGCTCTCAACGTGAAGAAAGGCGCATACGCACCGCTTCGTAGCGCCTTCGAGCTCGCCGAAATCACGTAAGCTCCCTGTTGCCATGGCTTCGATGATTGCAGTAGGTTCAATCAGGCGCACGACTAACAAAAATGAATCGTCCCCTGCAGCGAGTTTGTGAAGGAGGCGGGGCGCGGCGGAAAGGGGAACCTTCCTCTGGAGGGCGCCCCCACGGTGGTCCAGTCGGAACCATGGGACGGCAAGGACGGAGAGGTCATCGAGGAGGACGAGTTCTCGCTCGAGGAGCTCATGGCGGACAGCTCTGCACCCAACGACGAATTGTGATTTCTCAGACCGTCCTAGCGTTTAGAGGAACACTGATGCTTCACGTGTTCTGATGTGTACACTGTACAATTTGGACGGACAATTTTTGGAACGCTTTTCTTTTATCGATGTTAGCAGTATGGTGGGAGAAAGCTCTGATGTGCAAGGTGGGGTGGGGTGTCTTTGCCCCTGAAATAAAACCGGTTCTGAGCTTAGATGCTTGTCCATCATTGCAGTTGCAGGAGAGGCAGATGACGGAGCATTCACTGCTCTGCTGTTTATTTAAGCGCTTTGGTACGGCTGAAATCATTGGCGTTTTGTCTCGCTCGCTTCGCGAGGCTGCCGATATGACCGGTACCCTCTGTTGCTCCTCATCGTCAGCAGCGGTGCGCAGCATTTCCCGTCTCTGTGAGCTGCACGTGCTTTTTCTTTACCGGCGTGCGGACGTCAGTGACAGGATCCTTCGAAATTTAGTACTCCCCGGCAATTATCTTGTCAAGGAAGGCTCGTACTGCTTGAGAAAGTGGCGAGTTATTTTAACTAGGGATGTTTATTGCACAATGCAGTCACTCACAGCCAAGGATTATAATTTCAGACCCAGCTGAAATATGCAAAATTTCAGAAATTATTTTGGCTTTTCAGATTTCAAATTTTACTCACTTTTATTCAATCCTAACATAATTTAATTTTATTTTCAAATCAGTTTGAATCTGCATCAAAATTTTGGGGTTACAAATATTTTGAACCCCATTGAACTATCTGAAATTTCACTAAAATTTTGTTGAATTTTTTAGCCCTGCTCACAGCGCACTTGCCGTGCCTAGGGGAAAGGCATACAAAAAGCAAGGTGCAGTAAAAACTTGGTAGAAATCACATTTGAATTATTATTTTTAAAGTTCAAAAAAGGGTATTATGTTAGAAAGATGATGTTCTTAATTCAAAAAAGAAGGTTGATGTTCCATAAACTCGTGGAATCTGAAGTTCATCCCTCAAGTTCAAACTCATTCATTTGGGTGGCAAGAACAATGATTTTGATGTATAAATGGTGATATTGCACTTTTTGTCACTACCGTTGAATTTCTTTTTTCCATACCTCGTAAATGATTTTGATTTTGAGCTAGGAATCTTATAAGTTTGCGAAACATGACCTCCTCAACCATAATTTAGAAACCTTGAACCATAATAATGTCAGATGGGAAGGGGTGGCAAGATAACGGTTTTTCCTAGCGGTTTTAGTTGTTTCGCGAGATCAGATTGTGGCAGTTTTTGTAAGAAAATATACCTTCTTCTCAAGAAACCGACATGTTGTTTTAAAGAATTTGCAATCCCTCACAACTAAAATTGCCAGCAAAATCGTTCGTAAATGCCAACCCCTCCCAGCAAACGTTCGCCAGCTAACCGCTTCCTAATGTTTACTTGATTTTCATCGGTCCCTACAAGATATTTTCTCATGTCTGGGTTGGCGGATGGTAGAACCTAATGGGCGCAAAGCTATACTTCGCATGAATAGACTCAAAATCATACCCCTTCATTCCATAATGTAGTGCATATAGATCTATTGAAAAATCAATTTTTGCAAACTTTGATCAAGTTTATACGGAAAACTATTTATACCTACAATACCAATTATATGAAATATGAAACTACATCTTATCATGAATCTAAGGACATATGTTTGGCATTCTAGATGTAAATATTTTTCTCCACAAACTTGGTCAAAGTTGGCGAGGTTTGACTTTTCAAAAAATCTATATGCACTATATTATGGAACGGAGGGACTATAGTGTTGCCCACTCGTGCTGGAATCATTAGTCACTGCTTCTTGGTTATTTGTTTACGAAAAGCTAAATAGTGCACGTTTACCCTGGCTGCATTTTTCATGTAGTTATCAGCGATGCGGCTGATTCATCATAGATTTTTTCAACCACAATGCACTTTCTCAATTGTACCTTCTTTTCTAACATGATTGTGTTTCAAATGCACTTTTTCGACTGCATCATGTATTTGACTATATATTTTAACTTGTATCATGTGTTCTTATGGAGGATTGAGAGGCCATTGTCGGGGGTTGGGTGCGACATATGCCAATGGATGGCTTATCATGATGGGGGCGAGTAGAACGTCGCCGGTGCCTGGAAGCGGGATGAGGCGTAGACACGAACGCCGGCGCACTTTACCCAGGATCGGGGCTCTCCTAGGAGATAACACCCCTAGTCCTGCTATGTGGGATCTCCGCATGATCACTAAGGCACTAGTGAGTACAATGGTGCTCCTCGAGCTGTTTGCTAGAGGTGGAAGAAAGCAAGGCTAGCTCTCTCCTTTCTCTATGGGTGAGTCTAGTTCTAACAGGTTGGGAACCCTTTGCATGGGTGCCCTGGGGGGTTTATATAGGCCTACCCTCCAGGGGTACATTGGTAATCTTGCCGGGTGTAGGACCCGGCTGTTAGTGTCTCTGATCTCCGGCTTCTCCGCCGGCTGCTGGGGCCCGCCGCCTGGTGGGCCCCGCCGACTGGTCAGGTACGGGGCCGACAGGCCGCTCCCGCCGTTTGCGGGTCTGGCCGGCTGCTGATCACTGTAGCCGTGATGCTAATGACGCAGGCTTGGTCGGGGGAGCGTGGCTACAGTCCCGCCGCCTGGCGGGCGATCACTGTAGCCACACCGTGTCTTGTCTGGTTAATGGCGCGCGGGCCTCGAGGGAGGAAAGGGCCGCCTGCTGGAACCCGGCTTCCCTCCGGTCCGGCTGGTCCTGGTTCCTCCGCCTTCTCGGCTCTCACTGCCTGGCAGGGCCTGCCGCCTGCGGGCCGTATCGACAGGCCGTCGTGGGGACAGGCTCCATCCGTCAGGAGTGACGTCAAGGGGGGAGTGGCAACAGTGCCGCGCCGTGCGGAGATCTCCGCTTGTACGGGGCACTGTGGCCACGCCCGGCCCTGGATTTTGGGAGGGATGGGCTACACTGTAGCCACTCCCTGTCTCGTCTTTCTTGATGAGGGTGCAGACTTTGTGGACGCCATGGGCTGACTGCTAGGGGCCGGCTTCTCTGGAAGCCGCCCACTAGGAGTCGGCTTGTCTCGATGCCGGCTTCTGGAACTTGGCCGTCTACGGGCAGCCGGCTATTCCTCCAGCCGGCCACCAGAAGGCGGCACTTCGTCTTGATGCCTTGAGGGGCGCAACCAGCCCCGATGTCTTGAAAGGTTCTGGGTCTCGGGTGAGCCTACCCGTGGCCCATTACTCCGACAGTAGTCCCCGAAGCTGGTGAGGTGCCGCGGCTGAGCAGCCGAGGAGCCTCAGAAGTTTCCTTCTTCGAGGGCTCGCGGTGAGTTTTATCAAACTTCTGTCGAGCCGCCTGGTGGGAGTCGGCCTTAGCCAGGCGGACTTGTCCAGAACTTCGAATCGCGACGGCGGGAACCTGGTGGCTTGCTTGCTAAGCCTCGAGGCCGCCACCCGTCGTGGGCATGCCACGTGGCATCGAGTGGTCGAGTCGGCCTGCCAGCCCATGCGCGCGATGGGACGCGCCTGCGGGCGGGGCCCGCCACTACCGGGCCTCGGCACGCGAGCGGATCTGCTGCGGCCGAGGTGGGCGGTTGAGTTTCCCCACGGAGTTACTGCGCGCAGTAACTCGCGCGATAAAGGTGGGGGCGTGGGCACAGTTAATCCCACGATCCCACGCCCGCCCCCCGGCTTCGTAGCCGGTAGGCCTATAAGTAGGGTGAGGAGGGGGAGCGGCGGAGCACGCGCGCCCCTCCACCCCATTCTTTCCTCCTTCTTCCTTTCGTCGTAGCACCTCCAAGCCACGCCGGGGCGCTACCGCTGCTCGCCTCCGATGAGCTCGTCTGCCAACCTCATGCCCCCCATGGCGCGCTCCGGAGCATGGGACGGTTCCGAAGTCCATGAAGACCACATCGACTTCCTCCGCCAGACGCGGCGGCTGCCCGGCAAAGACTACGTGAAGGTCTGCCTCGCGCCGGAGAGGGAGATCTCGCCGACGCCGGAGGAGGGCGAGCGGGTCGTCTTCCGCTCGCACTACCTGCGCGGCCTCGGTCTGCCGGCGAGCGGCTTCTTCCGGTCCTTCCTCGAGTTCTACGGTCTTCAGCCGCACCACCTCACCCCGAACACGGTGGTGTTGCTGTACACCTTCGTCACTCTGTGCGAAGGCTTCCTCGGCGTCCTCCCCACCATCGAGCTTTGGGGGGAGTTCTTCTACACCAAGCTCGGCACCCTCGTCGCGGGTGTGCCGGCTCAATGTGGCGCTTTCATTGCGGTGCGGAGGCCGGCGGCCAAAAATCCGTTTCCTCCCATCACGCTAATCAAGTCGGTGAAGATGTGGCAGCGGTCGTACTTCTACGTGAAGAGCGTCTTCCCGAAGGGCGACTGGGTCAACTTGCCGGCTTACGTAGCCGGCCCGCCAGCTGGGAGGCGGCCCAACTGGTCGTACCGGGCCAAGACTTGTCGACTTCTGGAGCCGCTGCAATCGCGCGGCTCCGAGTGTTGACACAGTCGGAGGGCCTGACCGGTCCCGATTTGCTGTCCGCCTTCGTGGCGCACCGTGTGCTCCCGCTCCAGGGCCGCCCTCACATGATCTGTCAGATGAGCGGGCATCGGGACCCAAGCCGGCTATGCACCAAGGAGATGCCTCACGCAGAGGTAGCTCATATGGTGAACTACCTTGCGAACCGCGAGCTCACGGAAGAGTGGCGGTTCGGCAAGGAGCCGTATTCACGCGCCGACCCCCCGCCTATGGTAAGTTATATTTCTTTTTCTCTATCATTTTTGTTGCCGAGTTCTGCCTGTCCAACCTGACCAATCGGCCTTTGAACAGAGACCCTCCTCCAGCCGGCCGCCGGCGCCGCGGGGCCGGAGCGTCAATTCCTCCCCGACCGAGCGGAGAGTGACGTGGATGACCCTGACTTGGGGGCAGCGGCCTTGGAGGACGACGTCGAGGGAGGAGGCGGCGAAGCAGGCGGCTCGAGGCTCGGAGCCGGCCTCGAGGACTGGCCCGACGACGATGCGGGGGAAGTCGCCCCGCGCCACCAGCCAGGGTCCGGCCAGCCGGGCGCGAGCTCATCTGCCGCGCCGGATGCCCAAGGTGGTGCGAAAAAATGCAGGGCCGCGCCGAGCTTGTTCGGCAACCGGCCGAAGTGTTGGGGAACGTAGCAGAAATTCAAAATTTTCTACGCATCAACAAGATCAATCTATGGAGTAATCTAGCAACGAGGGGAAGGGGAGTGCATCTACATACCCTTGTAGATCGCGATGCGGAAGCGTTGCAAGAACGCGGATGAGGGAGTCGTACTCGTAGCGATTCAGATCGCGGTTGATTCCGATCTGAGCACCGAAGAACGGTGCCTCCGCGTTCAACACACGTGCAGCCCGGTGACGTCTCCCACGCCTTGATCCAGCAAGGAGAGAGGGAGAGGTTGGGGAAGACTCCATCCAGCAGCAGCACGACGGCGTGGTGGTGATGGAGGAGCGTGGCAATCCCGCAGGGCTTCGCCAAGCACCGCGGGAGAGGAGGAGGAAGAGAGGTAGGGCTGCGCCAAGAGAGACAGGAAAACTCATGTGTTGGGCAGCCCTAGACCTCAACTATATATAGGGGGGGAGGGGGCTGCGCCCCCTCTTGGGTTCCCACCCCAAGGGGTGGCGGCCAGCCCTAGATCCCATCTAGGGGGGCGGGCAAGGGGAGGAGAGGGGGGGCGCCACTAGGGTGGGCCTTAAGGCCCATCTGGACATAGGGTTTGCCCCCTCCCACTCTCCCATGCTCCTTGGGCCTTGGTGGGGGGAGCGCACCAGCCCACCTGGGGCTGGTCCCCTCCCACACTTGGCCCACGCAGCCTTCTGGGGCTGGTGGCCCCACTTGGTGGACCCCCGGGACCCTTCCGGTGGTCCCGGTACATTACCGATATCACCCAAAACTTTTCCGGTGACCAAAACAGGACTTCCCATATATAAATCTTTACCTCCGGACCATTCCGGAACTCCTCGTGATGTCGGGGATCTCATCCGGGACTCCGAACAACATTCGGTAACCACGTATATCTATTCCCTATAACCCTAGCGTCATCGAACCTTAAGTGTGTAGACCCTACGGGTTCGGGAACCATGCAGACATGACCGAGACGTTCTCCGGTGAATAACCAACAGCGGGATCTGGATACCCATGTTGGCTCCCACATGTTCCACGATGATCTCATCGGATGAACCACGATGTCGGGGATTCAATCAATCCCGTATACAATTCCCTTTGTCTACCGGTATGTTACTTGCCCGAGATTCGATCGTCGGTATCCCGATACCTTGTTCAATCTCGTTACCGGCAAGTCTCTTTACTCGTTCCGTAACTCACATCATCCCGTGATCAACTCCTTGGTCACATTGTGCACATTATGATGATGTCCTACCGAGTGGGCCCAGAGATACCTCTCCGTTTACACGGAGTGACAAATCCCAGTCTCGATTCGTGCCAACCCAACAGACACTTTCGGAGATACCTGTAGTGCACCTTTATAGCCACCCAGTTACGTTGTGACGTTTGGTACACCCAAAGCATTCCTACGATATCCGGGAGTTGCACAATCTCATGGTCTAAGGAAATGATACTTGACATTAGAAAAGCTCTGAGCAAACGAACTACACGATCTTGTGCTAGGCTTAGGATTGGGTCTTGTCCATCACATCATTCTCCTAATGATGTGATCCCGTTATCAACGACATCCAATGTCCATGGTCAGGAAACCGTAACCATCTATTGATCAACGAGCTAGTCAACTAGAGGCTTACTAGGGACATTGTGTTGTCTATGTATCCACACATGTATCTGAGTTTCCTATCAATACAATTGTAGCATGGATAATAAGCGATTATCATGAACAAGGAAATATAATAATAACCAATTTATTATTGCCTCTAGGGCATATTTCTAACAGTCTCCCACTTGCACTAGAGTCAATAATCTAGTTCACATCACCATGTGATTAACACTCACTGGTCACATCACCATGTGACCAACATCTAAAGAGTTTACTAGAGTCACCAATCTAGTTCACATCACCATGTGATTAACACTCAATGAGTTCTGGTTTGATCATGTTATGCTTGTGAGAGAGGTTATTAGTCAACGGGTCTGAACCTTTCAGATCCGTGTGTGCTTTACGAATATCTATGTCATCTTGTGGATGCTACCATGCGCTATTTGGAGCCATTTCAAATAACTGCTCTACTATACGAATTCGGTTTACTACTTAGAGTCATCCGGATTAGTGTCAAAGTTTGCATCGACGTAACCCTTTACGACGAACTCCTTTTCACCTCCATAATCGAGAAAATTCCTTAGTCCACTAGATACTAAGGATAAGTTCGACCGCTGTCATGTGATCCATTCCCGGATCACTATTGTACCCCTTGACCAACTCATGGCAAGGCACACTTCATGTGCGGTACACAGCATAGCATACTGTAGAGCCTACGTCTAAAGCATAGGGGTCGACCTTCGTCCTTTCTCTCTCTTCTGCTGTGGTCAGGTCTTGAGTCTTACTCAATACTCACACCTTGTAACACAACCAAGAACTCCTTCTTTGCTGATCTATTTTGAACTCTTTCAAAATCATGTCAAGGTGTGCGTTCTTTGAAAGTATCATCAGGCGTCTTGATCTATCTCTATAGATCTTGATGCCCAATATGTAAGCAGCTTTATCCAGGTCTTCCTTTGAAAAACTCCTTTCAAACAACCCTTTATGCTTTCCAGAAATTCTACATCACTTCGGATCAACAATATGTCATTCACATATACTTATCAGAAATGTTGTAGTGCTCCCACTCACTTCTTTGGAAATACAAGTTTCTCATAAACTTTGTATAAACCCAAAATATTTGATCATCTCATCAAAGCGTACATTCCAACTCCGAGATGCTTACTCCAGTCCTTAGAAGGATTACTGGAGCTTTGCACACTTGTTAGCATCTTTCAGGATTGACAAAAACCTTCTGGTTGTATCACATACAACCTTTCCTCAAGAAAATCGTCGAGGAAACAATGTTTTGACATCCTATCTGCAAGACTGCTAATACAATTCCAGCAGACTCTTAGCATCGCTACGAGTGAGAATGTCTCATCGTAGTCAACTCCTTGAACTTGTCGGAAAACATCTTAACGACAAGCCGAGCTTTCTTAATGGTGACACTTACCATTATTGTCTGTCTTCCTTTTAAAATCCATCTGCACCCAACAGCCTTACGACCATCAAGTACATGGATCCTCTCTTGGATTTTATGGCCTCGAGCCATTCGTCGGAATCCGGGCCCACCATCGCTTCTCCATAGCTCGTAGGTTCATTGTTGTCTAGCAACATGACTTCCAAGACAGGATCACGCATTACTCTGAAGTAGTACGCATCCTCGTCGTCCTACGAGGTTTGGTAGTGACTTGATCCAAAGTTTCATGATCACTATCATAAGCTTCCACTTCAATTGGTGTACGTGCCACAGGAACAACTTCCTGTGTCCTGCTACACACTAGTTGAAGTGACGGTTCAATAACCTTATCAAGTCTCCACCATCCTCCCACTCAATTCTTTCGAGAGAAACTTTTCCTCGAGAAAGGACCCGTTCCTAGAAACAATCACTTTTGCTTCCAGATCTGAAATAGGAGGTATACCCAACTGTTTTGGGTATTCTATTAAGATGCATTTATCCACTTTGGGTTCGTGCTTATCAGCCTGAAACCTTTTTCACATAAGCATCGCAGCCCCAAACTTTTGAGAAACGACAACTTAGGTTTCTCTAAACGGTGTCGTCTCAACGGAATTGCGTGGTGCCCTATTTAAAGTGAATGCGGTTGTCTATAATGCCTAACCCATAAACGATAGTTGTAATTCGATAAGAGACATCATGGTATGCACCATATCCAGTAGGGTGCAGTTATGATGTTCGGACACACCATCACACTGTGGTGTTCCAGGCGGTATTAGTTGTGAAACAATTTCCACAATGTCTTAATTGTGTGCCAAACTCGTAACTCATATATCTCTATGATCATATCATAGACATTTTATCCTCTTGTCACGACGATCTTCAACTTCACTCTGAAATTACTTGAATCTTTCAATAATTCAGACTTGTGTTTCATCAAGTAAATATTCTCAGCATCTACTCAAATCATCTGTGAAGTAAGAACATATTGATATCCACTGCGTGCCTCAGCACTCATTGGTCTGCACACATCAAATGTATTACTTCCAACAAGTTGCTCTCTTGTTCCATCTTACTGAAAATGAGGCCTTTCAGTCATCTTGCCCATGTGGTATGATTTGCATGTCTCAAGTGATTCAAAATCAAGTGAGTCCAAACGATCCATCTGCATGGAGTTTCTTCATGCATATATATACCAATAGACATGGTTCGCATGTCTCAATCTTTTCAAAAACGAGTGAGTCCAAAGATCCATCTACATGGAGCTTCTTCATGCGTTTTATCCCAATATGACTCAAATAGCAGTGCCACAAGTATGTGGTACTACCATTACTTTTGGCATGAACATGTGTATCACTACGATCGAGATTCATTTTAGGTGCAAGACCATTGAAGTTATTATTCAAATAAACAGAGTAACCATTATTCTCCTTAAATGAATAACCGTATTGCGATAAACATAATCCAATCATGCTCAACGCAAACACCAAATCTCGATGGTAGAGGGAGCATGCGATGCTTGATCACATGAACCTTGGAAACACTTCCAACACATATCGTCATCTCACCTTTAGCTAGTCTCCGTTTATTCCGCAGCTTTTATTTCGAGTTACTAACACTTAGCAACCGAACCGGTATCTAATACCCTGGTGCTGCTAGGAGTACTAGTAAAGTACACATTCATATAATGTATATCCAATATACTTCTGTCGACCTTGCCTGCCTTCTCATCTACCGAGTATCTAGGGTAGCTCTGCTTCAGTGACCGTTCCCCTCATTACAGAAGCACTCAGTCTCGGGTTTGGGTTCAACCTTGGGATTCTTCACCAGAGCAGCAAACGATTTGCTGTTTCATGAAGTATCCCTTTTGCCCTTGCCCTTCTAGAAACTAGTGGTTTTACTAACCATCAACAATTGATGCTTCTTCTTGATTTCTACTTTCGCGGTGTCAAACATCGCGAGTTGCTCAAGGATCATCATATCTATCCCTGATATGTTATAGTTCATCACGAAGCTCTAATAGCTTGGTGGCAGTGACTATGGAGAACCATCACTATCTCATCTGGAAGATTAACTCCCACTCGATTCAAGTGATTGTAGTACTCAGACAATCTGAGCACATGCTCAACGATTGAGCTTTTCTCCCTTAGTTTGCAGGCTTAAGAAACTTGTCAGAGGTCTCATACCTCTTGACGTGGGCATTAGTCTGAAATCCCAATTTCAGTCTTCGGAACATCTCATATGTTCTGCGACGTTTCAAAACCGTCTTTGGTGCCACAATTCTAAACCGTTAGCATTACGCACTGAACTATCACGTAGTCATCAAAACGTGTATGTCAGATGTTTCGCAACTCTACAGACGACGCTGAGGTTCAGCACACCGAGCGGTGCATTAAGGACATAAGCCTTCTGTGCAGCAATGAGGACAATCCTCAGTTTACGGACCCAGTCCGCATAATTGCTACTATCAACTTTCAACTAAATTTTCTCTAGGAACATATCTTAAACAGTAGAACTAAAGCGTATGACATAATTTGCAAAGACATTTTGACTATGTTCATGATAATTAAGTTCATCTGATTAATGAACTCCCACTCAGATAGACATCCCTCTAGTCATCTAAGTGATACATGATCCGAGTCAAACTAGGCCGTGTCCGATCATCACGTGAGACGGACTAGTCATCATCGGTGAACATCTCCATGTTGATCGTATCTACTATACGACTCATGTTCGACCTTTCGGTCTCTTGTGTTCCGAGGCCATGTCTGTACATGCTAGGCTCGTCAAGTCAACCTAAGTGTTTCGCATGTGTTCCGAGGCCATGTCTGTACATGCTAGGCTCGTCAACACCCGTTGTATTCGAACGTTAGAATCTATCACACCCGATCATCACGTGGTGCTTCGAAACAACGAACCTTCGCAACGGTGCACAGTTAGGGGGAACACGTCTCTTGAAATTTTTTAGTGAGGGATCATCTTATATATGCTACCGTCGTTCTAAGCAAATAAGATGTAAACATGATAAACATCACATGCAATCAAATAGTGACATGATATGGCCAATATCATTTTGCTCCTTTGATCTCCATCTTCGGGGCACCATGATCATCGTTGTCACCGGCATGACACCATGATCTCCATCATCATGATCTCCATCATTGTGTCTTCATGAAGTTGTCACGCCAACGATTACTTCTACTTCTATGGCTAACGCGCTTAGCAATAAAGTAAAGTAATTTACATGGCGTTATTCAATGACACGCAGGTCATACAAAAAATAAAGACAACTCCTATGGCTCCTGCCGGTTGTCAAACTCATCGACATGCAAGTCGTGATTCCTATTACAAGAATATGATCAATCTCATACATCACATATATCATTCATCACATCTTCTGGCCATATCACATCACATAGCACATGCTGCAAAAACAAGTTAGACGTCCTCTAATTGTTGTTGCAAGTTTTTATGTGGCTTGTATAGGTTTCTAGCAAGAACGTTTCTTACCTACGTAAGACCACAACGTGATATGCCAATTTCTATTTACCCTTCATAAGGACCCTTTTCATCGAATCCGTTCCGACTAAAGTGGGAGAGACAGACACCCGCTAACCACCTTATGCAACTAGTGCATGTCAGTCGGTGGAAACTGTCTCACGTAAGCGTACGTGTAAGGTCGGTCCGGGCCGCTTCATCCCACAATACCGCCGAAACAAGATAAGACTAGTAGCGGCAAGAAGAATTGGCAACATCTACGCCCACAACTACTTTGTGTTCTACTCGTGCATAGAAACTACGCATAGACCTAGCTCATGATGCCACTGTTGGGGAATGTAGCAGAAATTCAAAATTTTCTCCGCATCAACAAGATCAATCTATGGAGTAATCTAGCAACGAGGGGAAGGGGAGTGCATCTACATACCCTTGTAGATCGCGATGCGGAAGCGTTGCAAGAACGCGGATGAGGGAGTCGTACTCGTAGCGATTCAGATCGCGGTTGATTCCGATCTGAGCACCGAAGAACGGTGCCTCCGTGTTCAACACACGTGCAGCCCGGTGACGTCTCCCACGCCTTGATCCAGCAAGGAGAGAGGGAGAGGTTGGGGAAGACTCCATCCAGCAGCAGCACGACGGCGTGGTGGTGATGGAGGAGCGTGGCAATCCCGCAGGGCTTTGCCAAGCACCGCGGGAGAGGAGGAGGAAGAGAGGTAGGGCTGCGCCAAGAGAGACAGGAAAACTCATGTGTTGGGCAGCCCTAGACCTCAACTATATATAGGGGGGGAGGGGGCTGCGCCCCCTCTAGGGTTCCCACCCCAAGGGGTGGCGGCCAGCCCTAGATCCCATCTAGGGGGGCGGGCAAGGGGAGGAGAGGGGGGGGGGGCGCCACTAGGGTGGGCCTTAAGGCCCATCTGGACATAGGGTTTGCCCCCTCCCACTCTCCCATGCGCCTTGGGCCTTGGTGGGGGGCGCACCAGCCCACCTGGGGCTGGTCCCCTCCCACACTTGGCCCACGCAGCCTTCTGGGGCTGGTGGCCCCACTTGGTGGACCCCCGGGACCTTCCCGGTGGTCCCGGTACATTACCGATATCACCCGAAACTTTTCCGGTGACCAAAACAGGACTTCCCATATATAAATCTTTACCTCCGGACCATTCCGGAACTCCTCGTGACGTCCGGGATCTCATCCAGGACTCCGAACAACATTCGGTAACCACGTATATCTATTCCCTATAACCCTAGCGTCATCGAACCTTAAGTGTGTAGACCCTACGGGTTTGGGAACCATGCAGACATGACCGAGACGTTCTCCGGTCAATAACCAACAGCGGGATCTGGATACCCATGTTGGCTCCCACATGTTCCACGATGATCTCATCGGATGAACCACGATGTCGGGGATTCAATCAATCCCGTATACAATTCCCTTTGTCTACCGTATGTTACTTGCCCGAGATTCGATCGTCGGTATCCCGATACCTTGTTCAATCTCATTACCGGCAAGTCTCTTTACTCGTTCCGTAACTCACATCATCCCGTGATCAACTCCTTGGTCACATTGTGCACATTATGATGATGTCCTACCGAGTGGGCCAAGAGATACCTCTTCGTTTACACGGAGTGACAAATCCCAGTCTCGATTCGTGCCAACCCAACAGACACTTTCGGAGATACCTGTAGTGCACCTTTATAGCCACCCAGTTACGTTGTGATGTTTGGTACACCCAAAGCATTCCTACGGTATCCGGGAGTTGCACAATCTCATGGTCTAAGGAAATGATACTTGACATTAGAAAAGCTCTGAGCAAACGAACTACACGATCTTGTGCTAGGCTTAGGATTGGGTCTTGTCCATCACATCATTCTCCTAATGATGTGATCCCGTTATCAACGACATCCAATGTCCATGGTCAGGAAACCGTAACCATCTATTGATCAACGAGCTAGTCAACTAGAGGCTTACTAGGGACATTGTGTTGTCTATGTATCCACACATGTATCTGAGTTTCCTATCAATACAATTGTAGCATGGATAATAAATGATTAACATGAACAAGGAAATATAATAATAACCAATTTATTATTGCCTCTAGGGCATATTTCCAATTGTTCGGCAACCGGCCGAAGAAGCCCAAGGGCTCGGCCGCGGCGACTAAGCGGGATGAAGCGGCCCCGAAGGCCATCCGCTTCCGCAAGGCGGTGAAGGAGCCGCAGTTGGTTTCCGTTGGAAATATGCCCTAGAGGCAATAATAAAATGGTTATTATTATCTTTCCTTGTTCATGATAATTGTCTATTGTTCATGCTATAATTGTGTTATCCAGAAATCGTAATACATGTGTGAATACATAGACCACAACATGTCCCTAGTGAGCCTCTAGTTGACTAGCTCGTTGATCAACAGATAGTCATGGTTTCCTGACTATGGACATTGGATGTCATTGATAACGGGATCACATCATTAGGAGAATGATGTGATGGACAAGACCCAATCCTAAGCATAGCACAAGATCGTGTAGTTCGTTTGCTAGAGCTTTTCCAAATGTCAAGTATCATTTTCTTAGACCATGAGATTGTGCAAGTCCCGGATACCATAGGAGTGCTTTGGGTGTGCCAAACGTCACAACGTAACTGGGTGGCTATAAAGGTGCACTACGGGTATCTCCGAAAGTGTCTGTTGGGTTGGCACGAATCGAGACTGGGATTTGTCACTCCGTATGACGGAGAGGTATCTCTGGGCCCACTCGGTAATGCATCATCATAATGAGCTCAATGTGACCAAGTGTTTGGTCACGGGATCATGCATTACGGTACGAGTAAAGTGACTTGCCGGTAACAAGATTGAACAAGGTATTGGGATACCGACGATTGAATCTCGGGCAAGTAACGTACCGATTGACAAAGGGAATTGTATACGGGGTTGATTGAATCCTCGACATCGTGGTTCATCCGATGAGATCATCGTGGAACATGTGGGAGCCAACATGGGTATCCAGATCCCGCTGTTGGTTATTGACTGGAGAGTCGTCTCGGTCATGTCTGCATGTCTCCCTAACCCGTAGGGTCTAAACACTTAAGGTTCGGTGACGCTAGGGTTGTAGAGATATTAGTATGCGGTAACCCGAAAGTTGTTTGGAGTCCCGGATGAGATCCCGGACGTCACGAGGAGTTCCGGAATGGTCCGGAGGTGAAGAATTGTATATAGGAAGTCCAGTTTCGGCCACCGGGAAAGTTTCGGGGTCACCGGTATTGTACCGGGACCACCGGAAGGGTCCCGGGGATCCACCGGGTGGGGCCACCTATCCCGGAGGGCCCCATGGGCTGAAGTGGGGAAGGGAACCAGCCCCTGGTGGGCTGGTGCGCCCCCCTTGGGCCTCCCCTGTGCCTAGGGTTGGAAACCCTAGGGGTGGGGGGCGGCCACTTGACTTGGGGGGCAAGTCCCCCCCTTGGCCGCCGCCCCCCTTGAGATGGGATCTCAGGGGGCCGGCGCCCCCCCTGGACCCCTATATAAAGAGGGGGAGGGAGGGCAGCAACACCCAAGCCCCTGGCGCCTCCCTCTCGCTGTGCTTGGCGAAGCCCTGCCGAGATCCCCGCTACTTCCACCACCACGCCGTCGTGCTGCTGGATCTCCATCAACCTCTCCTTCCCCCTTGCTGGATCAAGAAGGAGGAGACGACTTCCCAACCGTACGTGTGTTGAACGTGGAGGTGCCGTCCGTTCGGCGCTCGGTCATCGGTGATTTGGATCACGACGAGTACGACTCCATCAACCCCGTTCACTTGAACGCTTCCGCTCACGATCTACAAGGGTATGTAGATGCACTCCTCTCTCTCGTTGCTAGATGACTCCATAGATTGATCTTGGGATGCGTAGAAATTTTTTAATTTCTGCAACGATCCCCAACAGTGGCATCATGAGCTAGGTCTATGCGTAGTTTCTATGCACGAGTAGAACACAAACTTGTTGTGGGCGTAGATGTTGTCAATTTTCTTGCCACTACTAGTCTTATCTTGTTTCGGCGGCATCGTGGGATGAAGCGGCCCGGACCGACCTTACACGTACGCTTACGTGAGACAGGTTCCACCGACTGACATGCACTAGTTGCATAAGGTGGCTAGCGGGTGTCTGTCTCTCCCACTTTAGTCGGAACGGATTTGATGAAAAGGGTCCTTATGAAGGGTAAATAGAAATTGGCATATCACGTTGTGGTTTTGGCGTAGGTAAGAAACGTTCTTGCTAAGAAACCTATAGCAGCCATGTAAAAACTTGCAACAACAATTAGAGGACGTCTAACTTGTTTTTGCAGCATATGCCGTGTGATGTGATATGGCCAAAAGGATGTGATGAATGATATATGTGATGTATGAGATTGATCATGTTCTTGTAATAGGAATCACGACTTTGCATGTCGATGAGTATGACAACCGGCAGGAGCCATAGGAGTTGTCTTTATTTTTGTATGACCTGCGTGTCATTGAACAACGCCATGTAAATTACTTTACTTTATTGCTAAACACGTTAGCCATAGAAGTAGAAGTAATCGTTGGCGTGACAACTTCATGAAGACACGATGATGGAGATCATGGTGTCATGCCGGTGACGAAGATGATCATGGCGCCCCGAAGATGGAGATCAAAAGGAGCAAAATGATATTGGCCATATCATGTCACTATTTGATTGCATGTGATGTTTATCATGTTTTACATCTTATTTGCTTAGAACGACGGTAGCTTAAATAAGATGATCCCTCGCAATAATTTCAAGAAAGTGTTCCCCCTAACTGTGCACCGTTGCGAAGGTTCGTTGTTTTGAAGCACCACGTGATGATCGGGTGTGATAGATTCTAACGTTCGAATACAACGGGTGTAAGCCAGATTTACACACACAATACACTTAGGTTGACTTGACGAGCCTAGCATGTACATACATGGCCTCGGAACACGAAAGACCGAAAGGTCGAGCATGAGTCGTATAGAAAATACGATCAACATGAAGATGTTCACCGATGTTGACTAGTCCGTCTCACGTGATGATCGGACACGGCCTAGTTGACTCGGATCATGTTTCACTTAGATGACTAGAGGGATGTCTATCTGAGTGGGAGTTCATTGAATAATTTGATTAGATGAACTTAATTATCATGAACTTAGTCTAAAATCTTTACAATATGTCTTGTAGATCAAATGGCCCACGCTAATGTTGCCCTCAACTTCAACGCGTTCCTAGAGAAAACCAAGCTGAAAGATGATGGCAGCAACTATACGGACTGGGTCCGGAACCTGAGGATCATCCTCATAGCTGCCAAGAAAGATTATGTCCTAGAAGCACCGCTAGGTGAAGCACCCATCCCAGAGAACCAAGACGTTATGAACGCTTGGCAGTAGCGTGCTGATGATTACTCCCTCGTTCAGTGCGGCATGCTTTACAGCTTAGAACCGGGGCTCCAAAAGCGTTTTGAGCAACACGGAGCATATGAGATGTTCGAAGAGCTGAAAATGGTTTTCCAAGCTCATGCCCGGGTCGAGAGATATGAAGTCTCTGACAAGTTCTTCAGTTGTAAGATGGAGGAAAATAGTTCTGTCAGTGAGCACATACTCAAAATGTCTGGGTTACACAACCGCTTGTCTCAGCTGGGAGTTAATCTCCCGGATGATGCGGTCATTGACAGAATCCTCCAGTCGCTTCCACCGAGCTACAAGAGCTTTGTGATGAACTTCAATATGCAGGGGATGGAAAAGACCATTCCTGAGGTATATTCAATGCTGAAGTCAGCGGAGGTGGAGATCAAAAAGGAACATCAAGTGTTGATGGTGAATAAAACCACTAAGTTCAAGAAAGGCAAGGGTAAGAAGAACTTCAAGAAGGATGGCAAGGGAGTTGCCGGGAAGAAGCCAAAGAATGGACCCAAGCCTGAGACTGAGTGCTTTTATTGCAAGGGAAGTGGTCACTGGAAGCGGAACTGCCCCAAGTACTTAGCGGACAAGAAGGCCGGCAACACCAAAGGTATATGTGATATACATGTTATTGATGTGTACCTTACCAGCACTCGTAGTAGCTCCTGGGTATTTGATACCGGTGCGGTTGCTCATATTTGTAACTCAAAGCAGGAGCTGCGGAATAAACGGAGACTGGCAAAGGACGAGGTGACGATGCGCGTCGGGAATGGTTCCAAGGTCGATGTGATCGCCGTCGGCACGCTACCTCTACATTTACCTACGGGATTAGTTTTAAACCTCAATAATTGTTATTTAGTGCCAGCTTTGAGCATGAACATTGTATCTGGATCTCGTTTAATGCGAGATGGCTACTCATTTAAATCCGAGAATAATGGTTGTTCTATTTATATGAGAGATATGTTTTATGGTCATGCCCCGTTGGTCAATGGTTTATTCTTAATGAATCTCGAACGTGATGTTACACATATTCATAGTGTGAATACCAAAAGATGTAAAGTTGATAACGATAGTCCCACATACTTGTGGCACTGCCGCCTTGGTCACATTGGTGTCAAGCGCATGAAGAAGCTCCATGCTGATGGACTTTTAGAGTCTCTCGATTATGAATCATTTGACACATGCGAACCATGCCTCATGGGCAAAATGACCAAGACTCCGTTCTCCGGAACAATGGAGCGAGCAACCAACTTATTAGAAATCATACATACTGATGTGTGCGGTCCAATGAGTGTTGAGGCTCGCGGAGGCTATCGTTATGTTCTCACTCTCACTGATGACTTGAGTAGATATGGGTATGTCTACCTAATGAAACACAAGTCTGAGACCTTTGAAAAGTTCAAGGAATTTCAGAGTGAGGTTGAGAATCAATGTGACAGAAAAATAAAAATTATTACGATCAGATCGTGGAGGGGAATATTTGAGTCACGAATTTGGCACACACTTAAGGAAATGTGGAATAGTTTCACAACTCACGCCGCCTGGAACACCTCAACGAAATGGTGTGTCCGAACGTCGTAATCGCACTCTATTGGATATGGTGCGATCTATGATGTCTCTTACCGATCTACCGCTCTCATTTTGGGGCTATGCTTTAGAGACTGTCGCATTCACTTTAAATAGGGCTCCGTCGAAATCCGTTGAGACGACACCGTATGAATTATGGTTTGGGAAGAAACCTAAGCTGTTGTTTCTAAAAGTTTGGGGATGCGATGCTTATGTCAAGAAACTTCAACCTGAAAAGCTCGAACCCAAGTCGGAAAAATGCGTCTTCATAGGATACCCTAAGGAAACCATTGGGTATACCTTCTACCTCAGATCCGAAGGCAAGATCTTTGTTGCCAAGAACGGGTCCTTTCTGGAGAAAGAATTTCTCTCGAAAGAAGTGAGTGGGAGGAAAGTGGAACTTGATGAGGTGATAGTCACCCCTTCCGAACCGGAAAGTAGCGCAGCGCGGGAAGATGTTCCTGTGGTGCCTGCACCGACTGGGGAGGAAGTTAATGATGATGATCATGAAGCTTCATATCAAGTTACTGCTGAACTTCGTAGGTCCACAAGGACACGTTCCGCACCAGAGTGGTACGGCAACCCTGTCATGGAAATCATGTTGTTAGACAACGGTGAACCTTCGAACTATGAAGAAGCGATGGCGGGGCCGGATTCCAACAAATGGCTTGAAGCCATGCAATCCGAGATAGGATCCATGTATGAAAACGAAGTATGGACTTTGACTGACTTGCCCGATGATCGGCGAGCCATAGAAAATAAATGGATCTTTAAGAAGAAGACAGACGCGGGTGGTAATGTGACCATCTATAAGGCTCGACTTGTCGCTAAGGGTTATCGACAAGTTCAAGGGGTTGACTACGATGAGACTTTCTCACCCGTAGCGAAGCTGAAGTCCATCCGAATCATGTTAGCAATTGCCGCATTCTATGATTATGAGATATGGCAAATGGACGTCAAAACGGCATTCCTTAACGACTTTCTTAAGGAAGAATTGTATATGATGCAGCCGGAAGGTTTTGTCGATCCTAAGAATGCTAACAAGGTATGCAAGCTCCAGCGCTCCATCTATGAGCTGGTGCAAGCATCTCGGAGTTGGAACATTCGATTTGATGAGATGATCAAAGCGTTTGGGTTTACACAGACTTATGGAGAAGCCTGTGTTTACAAGAAAGTGAGTGGGAGCTCTGTAGCATTTCTCATATTATATGTGGATGACATACTATTGATGGGAAATGATATAGAATTCTTGGAAAGTATAAAGGCCTACTTGAACAAGTGTTTTTCAATGAAGGACCTTGGAGAAGCTGCTTACATATTAGGCATCAAGATCTATAGAGATAGATCAAGACGCCTCATTGGTCTTTCACAAAATACGTACCTTGACAAGATATTGAAGAAGTTCAATATGGATCAGTCCAAGAAGGGGTTCTTGCTTGTATTGCAAGGTGTGCAATTGAGCACAGCTCAATGCCCGACCACGGCAGAAGATAGAGAAAAGATGAGTGTCATCCCCTATGCCTCGGCCATAGGGTCTATTATGTATGCCATGTTGTGTACCAGACCTGATGTAAACCTTGCCGTAAGTTTGGTAGGAAGGTACCAAAGTAATCCCGGCATGGAACACTGGACAACGGTCAAGAATGTCCTGAAGTACCTGAAGTGGACTAAGGATATGTTTCTCGTTTATGGAGGTGACGAAGAGCTCGTCGTAAAGGGTTACGTCAATGCTAGCTTCGACACAGATCTGGATGACTCTAAGTCACAAACCGGATACGTGTATATTTTGAATGGTGGGGCAGTAAGCTGGTGCAGTTGCAAGCAAAGCGTTGTGGCGGGATCTACATGTGAAGCGGAATACATGGCGGCCTCAGAGGCAGCACAAGAAGCAATCTGGGTGAAGGAGTTCATAACCGACCTAGGAGTTATTCCCAATGCGTCGGGCCCGATGACTCTCTTCTGTGACAACACTGGAGCTATTGCCCTTGCCAAGGAGCCCAGGTTTCACAGGAAGACCAGGCATATCAAGCGTCGCTTCAACTCCATTCCTGAAAGTGTTCAAAATGGAGACATAGATATTTGTAAAGTACATACGGACCTGAATGTAGCAGATCCGTTGACTAAACCTCTCCCTAGAGCAAAACATGATCAACATCAGAACTCTATGGGTGTTCGATTCATCACAATCTAACTAGATTATTGACTCCAGTGCAAGTGGGAGACTGTTGGAAATATGCCCTAGAGGCAATAATAAAATGGTTATTATTATATTTCCTTGTTCATGATAATTGTCTATTGTTCATGCTATAATTGTGTTATCCGGAAATCGTAATACATGTGTGAATACATAGACCACAACATGTCCCTAGTGAGCCTCTAGTTGACTGGCTCGTTGATCAACAGATAGTCATGGTTTCCTGACTATGGACATTGGATGTCATTGATAACGGGATCACATCATTAGGAGAATGATGTGATGGACAAGACCCAATCCTAAGCATAGCACAAGATCGTGTAGTTCGTTTGCTAGAGCTTTTCCAAATGTCAAGTATCATTTTCTTAGACCATGAGATTGTGCAACTCCCGGATACCATAGGAGTGCTTTGGGTGTGCCAAACGTCACAACGTAACTGGGTGGCTATAAAGGTGCACTACGGGTATCTCCGAAAGTGTCTGTTGGGTTGGCACGAATCGAGACTGGGATTTGTCACTCCGTATGACGGAGAGGTATCTCTGGGCCCACTCGGTAATGCATCATCATAATGAGCTCAATGTGACCAAGTGTTTGGTCACGGGGTCATGCATTACGGTACGAGTAAAGTGACTTGCCGGTAACGAGATTGAACAAGGTATTGGGATACCGACGATTGAATCTCGGGCAAGTAACGTACCGATTGACAAAGGGAATTGTATACGGGGTTGATTGAATCCTCGACATCGTGGTTCATCCGATGAGATCATCTTGGAACATGTGGGAGCCAACATGGGTATCCAGATCCCGCTGTTGGTTATTGACTGGAGAGTCGTCTCGGTCATGTCTGCATGTCTCCCTAACCCGTAGGGTCTACACACTTAAGGTTCGGTGACGCTAGGGTTGTAGAGATATTAGTATGTGGTAACCCGAAAGTTGTTCGGAGTCCCGGATGAGATCCCGGACGTCACGAGGAGTTCCGGAATGGTCCGGAGGTGAAGAATTGTATATAGGAAGTCCAGTTCGGCCATCGGGAAAGTTTCGGGGTCACCGGTATTGTACCGGGACCACCGGAAGGGTCCCGGGGATCCACCGGGTGGGGCCACCTATCCCGGAGGGCCCCATGGGCTGAAGTGGGGAAGGGAACCAGCCCCTGGTGGGCTGGTGCGCCCCCCTTGGGCCTCCCCTGCGCCTAGGGTTGGAAACCCTAGGGGTGGGGGGGCGCCCACTTGACTTGGGGGGGCTAGTCCCCCCCTTGGCCACTTCAAAACTAGCCGTTGGGGCTCCAACGGGCATTTCCTGGACACCCCGTGCGCACGGGGGATTAGACCCCGTTCCCACGGGGTCCCGTGCGCACGGTACAAGCCCCGTGCACATGGGGCCCCGTGCCCACGGGGGTCAAATACCCCGTGCACACGGAGTCCCCAGGACAGCCAGCAGCAGCCCACTAAAACGTTGATAACTTTGGCATACGGACTCCAAATTCGATGATCTTGGGCTCGTTTTGAAGCTATGGAAAAGCCCAAGGTCCTCAGATAGAGAACCACCCATGATCAACAAGAAAGAATGATGCAAGTAATGCAAAGGTTTGAGCTCTCTACATGCGACGTGATCAAGCTACTTGCCCGAGAGTCCCTCTTGATAGTACGGCTATCAAACCTATAATCCGGTCTCCCACCAAGCACTATGAGATCGGCAAAACTAGAAAAACCTAGCTAAGTTATACCTTTTCCTTGCATATTCAACTTGAGATTAATGATGACTTTAATGCATGCCTCAAGTTGGAATCCCTTTCTTGTCCACAACCACTTGGTGAAGATACTCGAATTGCTTCCTCATATTGCAATGAGAGAAGCCTTAACTTAAGCCCATCTTCACATGTGCATTATCATGATGTGGACCGCAAGCTTCAAAGCATATAACCTCCGGCTTCTCATCTTGCACTTGGACACCTCGAACCCGATGACCATCACCACTTGATGTCATCCTCACATAGGCTACTTGAAATCTTTCCTTTTGATGCAAGCCCATGAGAAACACCTAACCCACATAGACATACCAAACACATAGCATGGGTTAGGTAACAAAGCACAATTCACAATTACTTACCATACCACTAGATCACTTGATCTCACGTGGTACAATGTTTGTGCTTTGAGAGTTGACCACTTAGATATAATCTTCGAGCTTCATCTTGGTCAACCAACATCTTTACTCCAAGCTCCATCTTGCTTTCTTGAAAGCCACAATGAACTCTTCATTTCCCTTCATTGCTTCAAGACTATATCACCAAAGACTCTTCCATGACCATATCAAGTTCCACTATGAATATCATCTTGGTCACCACTTGCCCTTCTAAAAACTCCATCACAATCTCTTGAGAGGCATAATGAATTCGTCACTCTAGTTGCTTGCTTCAAGACTTGATCAACCGAAACCCAACACATGAGCTCACCATGATCTTGTCTTGGGACCATAACTTGAATTCTTCTCTTTGATTATTCTCTCAAGCCCTTGATCCTTAAAAGCCCTCCATCATAATATCTTGAGAGGCACAATGAATTCTTCACTCTAGTTGTTTGCTTCAAGACTTGATCAACCTAAAGCCAACACACGAGCACACCATGATCTTGTCTTGAAACCATAACTTGAATTCTTCTCTTTGATTACTCTCTCAAGCCTTGATCCTCAGAAGCCCAAATATATCAATCTTTGAGATCCTCCAATGAACTCCATCATGAACATAATTAGATTAGGCATTGAAACCAATCTTGATGGCTTCAATAGAAGTACCCGAAGACCAACTTGAAACCTCACTGGATATGGGATCTCGAGAGCCAACACCTAGGCCCCATGAGCACGGGGTATCCAGAGAGTTGACACTCGACCCCGTGCGCACGGTACAAGCCCGTGTGCACGGGGTATCCAGAGAAGGATACCATGAGGACTTCTTCGGATGCTTTGATGGCAGACTTCACAAAACAACCCAATGCACTTCAAGCATCACTATGGAACATATCTTCATATAAGATTCAATGCACTTGATGCTCCATAGGAATTGTCATTTAATACCAAAGCATAGGGCAAATATCTCTTCATATATATGGACTTCATCCTTGATTCCGTCCAATATCCTTGAGGCACTATCTTCATATATATATGGACTTCATCCTTGATTCCGTCGAATATCCTTGAGGCACTATCTTCATATATATATGGACTTCATCCTTGATTCCGTCCAATATCCTTGAGGCACTATCTTCATATATATGGACTTCATCCTTGATTCCATCCAATATCCTTGTGGCACCATCTATGGACAAAACCTTCAAATATATGTCACTGAAAACATTAGTCCATAGAGATTGTCATTTAATTACCAAAACCACACTTAGGGGCTACATGCCCTTTCACTAGGGTTGTAGAGATATTAGTATGCGGTAACCCGAAAGTTGTTCGGAGTCCCGGATGAGATCCCGGACATCACGAGGAGTTCCGGAATGGTCCGGAGGTGAAGAATTGTATATAGGAAGTCCAGTTTCGGCCACCGGGAAAGTTTCGGGGTCACCGGTATTGTACCGGGACCACCGGAAGGGTCCCGGGGGTCCACCGGGTGGGGCCACCTATCCCGGAGGGCCCCATGGGCTGAAGTGGGGAAGGGAACCAGCCCCTGGTGGGCTGGTGCGCCCCCCTTGGGCTTCCCCTGCGCCTAGGGTTGGAAACCCTAGGGGTGGGGGGCGCCCACTTGACTTGGGGGGCAAGTCCCCCCCTTGGCCGCCGCCCCCCCCTTGAGATGGGATATCAGGGGGCCGGCGCCCCCCTGGACCCCTATATAAAGAGGGGGGAGGGAGGGCAGCAGCACCCAAGCCCCTGGCGCCTTCCTCTCCCTCCCGTGACACCTCTCCCTCTCGCTGTGCTTGGCGAAGCCCTGCCGAGATCCCCGCTACTTCCACCACCACGCCGTCGTGCTGCTGGATCTCCATCAACCTCTCCTTCCCCCTTGCTGGATCAAGAAGGAGGAGACGTCTTCCCAACCGTACGTGTGTTGAACGCGGAGGTGCCGTCCGTTCGGCGCTCGGTCATCGGTGATTTGGATCACAACGAGTACGACTCCATCAACCCCGTTCACTTGAACGCTTCCGCTCGCGATCTACAAGGGTATGTAGATGCACTCCTCTCTCTCGTTGCTAGATGACTCCATAGATTGATCTTGGTGATGCGTAGAAATTTTTTAATTTCTGCAACGATCCCCAACAGTTTCCGCGTAAGTACTGCCTTCATCTCGTACTTTCTCCTTCCTTGTTGATCTTGTCTGAGTTTCTTTGCTTTGTTTCCCTTGATCTAGGGCTCCGCTTTCTCTTGAGAAGTCGGGCGTCGCCTCCATCGTGGGGTCGGCGGAGACTTCCACCACCACTCGGCGGATCGATCCGGCAGCCGACCTCCGGGAGGCGACGGAGCGGAACGTGCGGGAAGCACGCGAGGAGCAGGAAGCCGCCCGCCTGGAGAAGGCGGAAGCAGAGAAGGCGGAGGCCGTCGCCCTGAAGAAACTGGCGGAGGCCGAGGCAGCCGACGCGACGAATAAGCAGGCCGAGGAGGCCGCGCGCCGCCAGTCGGCAGTGTTCGTCACTCCCCTGAACTCCGCGCCGCCACCACCGGAGTTTGTGGCGCAGACTGGGGAAGCCGGCGGCGAGCACCCTGTCATGCAGAGGGACAGCGGCGACGTCGCCATGCCGGACGTGATCGTGCCTCCACCGCCACCGTCCGAGAACGCGCAAGGCGACCAGCTGATGGACCCGCCAGTGCCGCCAGCCGGAAACGAGGTGGTGACGGGCCCGACTCCTGAGGTCCGCACACCAACGCGCCGCCGGCTTGCAAAGGCGGCTTCGGCGCCACGCCCGCTGGATACTGGTGCCACGAGCTCTTCGATCCTGGATGCCGAGGCGTCGAGCGCCGCGCCCGTCGATTGGGTGCGGGGAGGCGGAACGGGCCCGTTGAATCGGGTGCTCCTAGACGTCCAAACCAAACTCCGAGCCGAGGCCGATGCTCTCAAGCGCTGCAACACGGCGTTTCTGGACTCGCGAGAGGCCATCCGGGTATGTTTCCTTCTTTCTTTGTTTCTGTTTCTTGTGCTTCTCTGTGGGGGCGCGCCAGCGCACCCACTGGGTGTAGTCCCCGAGTTTCGGGCCGGCTGCTGAGCAGCGGCTCGGGACTCTAATCGGCGAGTTCCAAGTACTAACATTTATGTGAAATTTTCAATGCAGGATTATCACAACCTTCGCGTAGCCGCCTTTAACTCCAATGTCCAGGAGCTGGGTCAGCGGACCGCCGACTTGTCGGAAAGCCGTAGTAAGTCTTTGTCTTCTCTCTCTGCGGGGGCGCCCTGGCGCACCCGCGGGCTGTAGTCCCCGAGATTTGGGCCGACTGCTGAGCAGTCGGGCCGGATCTTCCCAGCAACTATATCTCTTTTTGTTGATATTGACGACTTCTTTCTCCGCGGGGACGCGCTGGCGCACCTGCGGGCTGTAGTCCCCGAGATTCGGGCCGACTGCTGAGCAGTCGGGCCGGATCTCCCCGGCAAATGTGCTTCTTCTCTGCTGGTTACTGACGCCTTTCCCTTCTTCTTTTCTCTGCAGAGGCCCTTGCAGCAGCTGGGCGAAACCAACACCGCGCTGCGCGCTAAGGAGGAGGAGTGCGGCAAGCTGGCTGAACAGCGTGACCGGCTGATCGCGCAACTGGCGGAGCAGGCGGAGCTTCTCAAGAAGGCCTGGAAGGAGGCGGAGGACAAGGAGACCAGCCTCCTTGCTGCGTTCGCGACCGAACGCTCCGCCTGGACCGACAAGGAGGCGATGCTGTCTTCCAGCTTTCACGAGATTGAAGACATAGTTGATGGTGAGCTTCCCTCTTTTTCCATCTTTGAGCTTGCCGGCTGCTGGTCGAGCCGGCCTCTTGTCTCTAACTTTGGCTATTTGCTTTCTGTTTTGGCAGACATCTTCCCTGGTCATTCTGACGCCACCAATCAGGCCATCGAAGCTGACCGCGAAGGATGGAGGGCGGAAGGTGCACAGATCGCTGCCGACGCCCCCCGGACCCTTGGTGAGCAGCTCCTAAGCATCGAGGCCCATCTTCGGCCGGCTCACCGGATGCTGCGCCGTATTCAGCGTGTTGGTGCCCAGGCGATCGTGCCCTGTGGCCGGACATGCCGGCACCACGCACTCCCAGTTGGACTGCCGACTGGCTGGAGGTGGCGGCCGGCCGTCTTGAGGCCTGGAAGGGTTCCTCGGCCCGAGCTGGAGTGCGCCGAGCCTTGGAATTCGTCAAGGCGTGGTACCCTGGGCTAAGTCTAGCCCAGTTGGCCACGTTTCGGGTGGAGGCTCAGGAGGAGTTGGCGGCCGTGGAAGATGACCTTGTCAAGCGTGCGGCGGCAATCGCCGAGTACACCGACACCAGCGTCTTCATCCCGGAGCAAGCCGAAAACGGCGCCGAGGCGCCACCAGAATGGTTCGGGCTGAACCCGGAGGACGACAAGGACTCGGCCGAGGTGATCGACTCCAGCGGCGAGGAAGAAGGCGAGGAGGAGGAGGAAGGCGAAGAGGAGGCGCCAGAGGTCGGAGCGGACGTCCAATCTCAGCTCGACCGCGCCTCTAGCAACGAGCCACACCCGGGCGAGCCGGCAGCCACTGGAGGCGACCAAGCGGAGACTGACCAGCCGGCCGCTCCACCAACTGGCGCCACCGACTCCTCCGATTCACCGAACCCGTCTGCTGCTCCCTAGGTTGCCAGTTTATCTTTTGTTTTACCTGCTTATCAGTCTCGACGAACTTGTTAACTTTGCACAATTCCACCCGCGGGGTGTATTTTAAACTTCTTTTGAATGTCGGCCAAGGGCCTTTTGATATGTAAATATTTTTGCCGAGTTCTATCTTTCCTTGCTTTCTGCTCTTTTGGCTTTTTCCTTTGCCGCCCTCCCTTAGTTGCCGTCTTGCCAGCCGAACAGCCGCTCTGCGGACTGTGGCTGGGTCAAGTGTTGGGGAACGTAGCAGAAATTCAAAATTTTCCTACGTGTCACCAAGATCAATTTAGGAGATGCTAGCAACGAGAGGGGAGGAGTGCATCTACATACCCTTGTAGATCGCGAGCGGAAGCGTTCAAGAGAACGGGGTTGATGGAGTCGTACTCGTCGTGATCCAAATCACTGATGATCCTAGCGCCGAACGGACGGCACCTCCACGTTCAACACACGTACGGAGCGGGGACGTCTCCTCCTTCTTGATCCAGAAAGGGAGGAGGAGAAGTTGATGGAGATCCAGCAGCACGACGGCGTGGTGGTGGAAGTAGCGGGATCCCGGCAGGGCTTCGCCAAGCGCAAGCGGGGAGGAAGAGGTGTCACGGGAGGGAGGGAGGCGCCAGGGCTTGGGGTGCTGCTCCCATGTGCCTCCCCACTATATATAGGGGTGGAGGGGGCTGGTTTCTTGCCCTCCAAGTCCATTGGGGCGTTGGCAAAGGTGGGGAAAAGAAATCCCATCATTTCCCTTCCCCACCGATTGTTATCCCCCTTTTTTAGGGATCTTGATCTTATCCCTTCGGGATATGATCTTATTCCTTCTAAGGTGGGATCTTGGTGCACCTTGACCAGGGGTGTGGGGCCTTGCCCCCACTACCCACGTTCATGTGGGTCCCCCATGCAGGTGGGCCCCACTTCGGAACCTTCTAGAACCTTCCCGGTACAATACCGAAAAATCCCGAACATTTTCCGGTGGCCAAAATAGGACTTCCCATATATAAATCTTTACCTCCGGACCATTCTGGAACTCCTCGTGACGTCCGAGATCTCATCCGGGACTCCGAACGACTTTCGGATTTCCGCATACTAATATCTCTACAACCCTAGCGTCACCGAACCTTAAGTGTGTAGACCCTACGGGTTCGGGAGACATGCAGACATGACCGAGACGACTCTCCGGTCAATAACCAACAGCGGGATCTGGATACCCATGTTGGCTCCCACATGTTCCACGATGATCTCATCGGATGAACCACGATGTCGAGGATTCAATCAATCCCGTATACAATTCCCTTTGTCAATCGGTATGTTACTTGCCCGAGATTCGATCGTCGGTATCCCAATACCTTGTTCAATCTCATTACCGGCAAGTCACTTTACTCGTACCGTAATGCATGATCCCGTGACCAAACACTTGGTCACATTGAGCTCATTATGATGATGCATTACCGAGTGGGCCCAAAGATACCTCTCCGTCATACGGAGTGACAAATCCCAGTCTCGATTCGTGCCAACCCAACAGACACTTTCGGAGATACCTGTAGTGCACCTTTATAGCCACCTAGTTACGTTGTGACGTTTGGTACACCCAAAGCATTCCTACGGTATCCGGGTTGCACAATCTCATGGTCTAAGGAAATGATACTTGACATTAGAAAAGCTCTAGCAAACGAACTACACGATCTTGTGCTATGCTTAGGATTGGGTCTTGTCCATCACATCATTCTCCTAATGATGTGATCCCGTTGTCAATGACATCCAATGTCCATGGTCAGGAAACCATAACCATCTATTGATCAATGAGCTAGTCAACTAGAGGCTCACTAGGGACATGTTGCGGTCTATGTATTCACACATGTATTACGGTTTCCAGTTAATACAATTATAGCATGAACAACAGACAATTATCATGAACAAGGAAATACAATAATAACCATTTTATTATTGCCTCTAGGGCATATTTCCAACATCAAGTACTTAGCTACTTTCGGGAAGGCAAGTACTTAGCCGATTTAGAATGTTTTAGCAAGTTAAGCAGAAGCTGGCCGGCCGGCTGCTCAACAGCTGGTCGTAGAGGCGGGAAGCTGGCTTAAACTATGCACATGCTTTGGGTCCTTAGCCATTTTTCATGTGGGCACCCTTTCTGCCTTTCTCCTACCCACCAGACAGTCGCTCTGCGAGCTGCGGCTTCTGGCAGGAGACGGCTTAAGTGCCAACACATTACTTGTCCGGCTGCAGGAAGCATTTCATAGTACAAGGCGGTGAGTCCCCGGGCCGACTAGTCGGACCTGGTGCCAAGCGGCATAAAGGAAATAACACATTCATAGGCATAATTCTGAGGGCAGTCCCCAAGGTCTTCTCGGGGGACCCGGAGTCTTCGTACTTTAATACAAAAGGTAGTGTGATACATACTGCATCAACTGTAAAATCTTCGGAGGAGATTTGCATTCCATGGCCGCTCCGTCTCCTTGCTGGAGTCGTCCCTCTTGCGCGCTCGAGGCTTCTGAGCGTCGATCAGGTAGTAGGAGTCATTGCCCAACACCTTGCTGATGATGAAGGGGCCTTCCCAAGGCGCTAAGAGCTTGTGCTGGCCGGCTGTCCGCTGGATCAGCCGGAGCACAAGGTCTCCCTCTTGGAAGGATCTCGACTTGACCTTCCGGTTGTAGTATCGGCGCAGGCTCTGCTGGTATATGCTGGACCGGCTGAGTGCCAACAGCCGGCCCTCTTCCAGCAGATCAACGCCGTCTTGACGTGCTTCTTCTGCCTCCTCTTCGATGTACATGGTGACTCGAGGGGAGTCGAATTCTATGTCCGTCGGGATGACGGCTTCGGCACCGTAGACGAGGAAGAAAGGCATGAAGCCGGCTGACTTGTTCGGAGTTGTGCGCAGGCTCCAGAGGACGGCCGGCAGCTCATCGAGCCAACAGCCGGCCGAGCGCTCCAGAGGCTCGACCAGTCGGGGCTTGATGCCTGACAAGATGAGGCCGTTTGCTCGCTCTACTTGGCCGTTTGACTGCGGATGGGCAACGGACGCTAAGTCCAGTCGGATGCCCTGCGTCGCGCAAAAATGGGCCAAGGCACCTTTGGCAAAGTTCGTGCCATTGTCGGTGATGATGCTGTGTGGTATGCCATACCGGATGGTGATGTCGGAGATGAAAGTCACAGCAGTCGGACCATTCAATTTCTTGATTGGTTTTGCTTCTATCCACTTGGTGAACTTGTCCACCGCGACAAGCAGATGAGTCATGCCACCTCGCACTGTTTTGAATGGTCCCACCATGTCCAGGCCCTAGACAGCAAAGGGCCATGCAATGGGGATAGTCTTGAGTGCAGAAGCCGGCTGATGAGGCTTGGAGCGGAACTTCTGGCACCCTTTGCATTTCTGGACCAAATCTTTGGCGTCTTCTAGAGCAGTCGGCCAGAAAAAACCATGGCGGAAAGCTTTGGCAACAAGTGCTCTTGAAGCCGCGTGGTGACCGCCCTCGCCTTGATGGATATCTTTGAGGATTGCTTGGCCTTGCTCCGGCTCCACGCATCGCTGGTAGACACCAGTGACACTGCGCCTTACAAGCTCTTTGTTGACTATGGTGTATGCTGCTGCCCGGCGTTGCACTTGCCGGGCCGAGATCTCATCAGTCGACAGCTCTTTGTTCACCAGGAAGTTGAGGATGGGCTTGGCCCATGAAGGCGCTGCGATTTCTTCGATTGTTAAGACTGCTACTTGCACGAGGGCGGTTGGGCCGGGAGGCGGCAGGTTGGAGTCAGCTGCCGCTTGCTGAGTCGATGAAATCCCCGGGCCGACTGCTGTAGTCCCCGAGCCGGGTTTTGAAGTCCCGGGCCGGGTGCGGCTGTTGCAGTCCCCGGGTCGCCTGCCGAATTCCTCGTGCCGGCTGCTGAGGTCCTCAAGTCGGATCCGACTGCTTCAGGAGGAGCCGGCACGAAGATGGAATACGACTCTGGCGATGGCTTGACAGACGGCTTGAGGAGGCGTTGTAGGGCGACGCCGGTTGGTATTGCTTGACGGGTGGAGCCAATTCCTGCCAAGGCATCTGCTTGCTCATTGTCATTCCTTGGCACATGGAGAAACTCGCACCCTTCAAAGTATCCACTGAGTTGCTGTACGAGGAAGCGGTAGCTCGTCATGTTTGCATCTTTGGCGTCCCAGTCGCCCGACGACTGCTGGACCACCAAGTCAGAGTCACCATAGCACAGGATCCGGCGAATGCCGAGTTCTTTGGCAAGCCGGAGCCCGTGAATAAGTGCCTCGTATTCAGCGACGTTGTTGGAGGCAGAAAAATGGATTTGCAGCACATATCTGAGCTTGACGCCTTTGGGAGAGGTGAGGACGATGCCGGCTCCCAAACTGGTGCGCATCTTGGAACCATCAAAATGCATCCGCCAATGGGTGGAGTCCGGCGCTGGTGGCAGGTACTGGGTCTCGGCCCAGTCGACGAGGAAGTCGGCCAGTGCTTGTGACTTGATGGCGGTGCGAGGCTGGTAGTAGATGGTGTAGGGGGGCAAGTCTATGGCCCATTTGGCCACTCGGCCTGAAGCATCTCGGCTTCTGATGATCTCGGCAAGCGGAGCGGTGCAGACAACAGTGATTGGGTGCTCTTAAAAATACGGCTTCAATTTCTTGGCGGCAAAGTGCACGCCGTAGCACATCTTCTGATAGTGGGGGTAGTTTTGCTTGGAGGCGGACAACACTTCACTTAGGTAATACACCGGTCTCTGGACTGGTAGTGCCTTGCCTTCTTCCTTGCGTTCTACCACTATGATTGTGCTGACCACCCGGCTGGTGGCAGCGATGTAGAGGAGCATGGGCTCCTTAGGAGTCGGAGCCGCCAGGATAGGCGGAGTGGTCAGCATCTTCTTGAGCTGGAGAAAAGCTTCGTCCGCCTTGTCGTTCCACTCAAAAAAAGTGGTCTTCTTCATGAGCTGGTACAGGGGAAGAGCCTTCTCGCCCAGCCGACTGATGAAGCGGCTGATGGATGCCAAGCAGCCAGTGAATTTCTGCACGTCCAGCAGTTGGGTGGGCACTTCCATCCTCTCGATGGCCTTGATTTTCATGGGGTTGCATTCTATGCCGCGCTCTGAGACCAGGAAGCCAAGAAGCTGGCCGGCTGGTACACCAAAGACGCATTTCTCCTGGTTGAGCTTGATTTGAAATCGGCGCAAGTTCTCAAAGGTCTCCTTGAGGTCTTCTAGCAGCGTTCCACGCTTCTCCATCTTCACCACAACATCGTCCACATAAACGTGGGCATTCCTGCCGAGTTGCTTGAGGAGGCACTTCTGCATGCAACGTTGAAACATGGCGCCGGCATTCCTCAAGCCGAACGTCATGGTCAAGTAGCAGAAGGCTCCAAACAGTGTGATGAAGGCGGCCTTCAGCCTGTCGGCCCGGTTCAGCTTGATCTGGTGATACCCTGAGTATGCTCTAAAAAACTCAACAGCTCGCATCCGGCTGTGGAGTCTAACACTTGGTCAATTCTCGGCAAAGCAAATGGGTCTTTGGGGCAGGCTTTGTTGAGGCTAGTATAATCAATACACATGCGCCACTACTTGTTTTTCTTCAGCACAAGGACTGGGTTGGCCAGCCACTCTGGAAAGAACACTTCCAAGATGAAGCCGGCTGCCAGCAGCCGGGCTATCTCTTCTCCAACGACTCTTCTCTTCTCTTCTGGCAGGGGGCGCAAGGGCTGCCTGACTGGCTTGGCATCAGACCGGACATAAAATTTGTGCTCGGCGAAATCCGTCGGAACACCCGGCATGTCCTTCGGGGACCATGCAAAGATGTCCCGATTCTCATGGAGGAAATCGACGAGCTCGCCTTCCTATCTGCTGTCAAGGTTTGCACCTATGGCAGCGTACTTCTCCGTGTGCTCCGGGTCCAGGGGTATCTTTTTTGTCTCTTTGGCCGGCTTGAACGAGCCCTCGGCTTCCGACTCCTTGGGGTTGAGTGGCATTTCTGGCTGCTTGCCTGCCATCGCCACAACCCGGTCAAGGAGCCGCTTCTCAGCCGCGATCACAAGGGACTCGGCCAGCCGGGTGCTATCTGCTGCGCAGGCGGACGACTTCTTGTAATCCCCTGCTATGGTCAGAATTCCCTTGGAACTCGGCATCTTCATCTTGAGGTAAGCATAGTGGGGGACCGCCATGAACTTGGCCAGAGCAGTCCGGCCAAGTAGTGCATGGTATGGGCTCTCAAGGTCCACCACTACAAACCAGACTGGCTCTCGGCGGAAGTGATCTTTGTCTCCAAAGAGGACGTCTATCTGGATCTTGCCGATTGGTGAGCAGGAAAGGCCAGGGACTATGCCGTGGAATACAGTCCGACTGGGCTGAAGCTGCCTTTGTTTGATTCCTAACTTCTCCATGGTATCCTTGTACAGGATGTTGATGTTGCTGCCGCCATCTATCAGAACTCGGGAAAAACGAGCAGCTCGCCTCTCTGTGGCAAAAGTGGCATCCAGAACCAGGGCATAGGAGCCGGGATTGGGCATAACTTCCGGGTGGTCGGCTCTGCTCCAGCTGATGGGCTTCTCGGACCAATGCATGAACTCGGGGGTCTCTGACGCCACTGCATTTACTTCTTGCTGTCGTTACCATCTGCTGTGCTTATCGTCGGCCACGCTGGTGAACACAACATAAGCTCCGTGCTCTTCAGGATACTCGTCTTGTATGGCTCCGACTAGTCGAACTGCCAGCTACTGGGAGGGAGGAGGAGGCGGCTGCCCAGCAGGCGGAGGAGGCAGAAGGCCGTCACCCTTGGCGATCCTGGTGAGCCAATGGCACTTCCGAGTGGTGTGGTTGGACGGCTTCACACCACTGTGGAACTTGCAGGGCGCATCAAATGTCTGCCCGTACAAGAAAGCGGGCAGCCAATTGGGCTTGCCGCCCTTCTGGCGCTTGGATGGAGGCTGCCCTTCCGGCTACTGGTCTTCGACTGTCGCCACCTGCCGGCTTGTGGAAGCCGGCTGCGTGGCCTTGCGTTTTTTTTGTTGGGTTGCTGACGCCGACTGGTGTCACCAGCCGGGGCCCGAGGAGCTGGAGGAGCCACTCTGCCAGACGCATCAACTTGGATCTCTGCCTTCATGGAGGAGTCGGCCGTGGCATATTTATCTGCTATGATCAGCAGCTCGTCGAGGGTCGCCGACTCGTCGCAGAGAAGCCTGTGCTTGAGAAGGGTGCCCTCTCGGCACGCGGCGGTGAAGTAATTGATGGCCTGCACCTTGTGCACACCTTCGCAAGAGTTGTGGAGCTCGGCCCAGCACGTGAGGTAGTCACGAGTCGACTCGTTGGGGCCTTGGACGCACAAGGAGGGCTGGCGAGGCTTGGGCGGCCGTTTGTATGTGTTGGTGAAGTTGCGGACGAAGGCTTCGGTGAAATCGACCCAGCTGTTGATGCTGCGGGGCTTCAGGCTGTTCAGCCATGTTCGGGCCGTGCCCTGGAGCATGAGCGGAACGTACTTCACGGCAACACGCTTTGTCGGAGTAAATGGCCACGGGTAGCCACACTGACTACCCCTGGCTCTTCAGAAAAATTATCAGGCCTTTGGGCCTTCAATCACTCCAAGCACTTGGGCCGCCTTCTCTGGCCGGCTACCACTAAAGCCGACTCCCGGAAGGCGACCCAGCCTCACCGACTCCTCCCCAGGACGACTACGGGGTGGCCGACTCCAAGAAGCCAGCCAAGAAGGACGCCGACTCCTAGGAGCCGGCCAAGACCACAATCACTCCTACATAACAGCGACGTGACGGGGTGTGGCCTCAGTGCGGCCCACGACCCCCGAAGCCCGAGGCGGGCATGGCTACAGGAGGCCGTACGGGGTGGACGTCTCCCGTGCGGCTCGTCACTGTAGCCACGCTAGCCTCAACGTCATCCACGACCCACTCCTGTACGGCCCAAGGACTGCGGGCCCCTTCAGCCAGAGAGAGGCGTAAAGGCGGCCCGGCCTTTCCTAGTCGGCCAAGAGTATAGCCGGCCTCCAGAGGCCGGCTACTCCCTTCCTCGAAGCAGGAGCCCCATTAAGGAGACAAGACGAGGTAAGGCTACAGTGATAGCCCCCGAGGCGGACCACTGTAGCCACGCTTACCTCGACAAAGCCCTCATCATCAGAGGCGCGGCTACAGTAAGCAGCCGCCGACAAGACCCTAGGCGGTGGGGCCGGCCTGTCGACCAAGTAGCCGGCAGCCGGCGGGACCCACCAGCCGGCGGAGAAGCCGGCGAGCGTAGACACTGACGGCTGGGACCAGCTCCCAGTCGGGTTACCATTGTACCCCCGGGGGGTAGGCCTATATAAACCCCCCGGAGCACCCATGCAAAGGGTTCGCACCCACGCATAGCACACACACCATAGATAGAGAGAAGCAGGAGCTAGCCTTGTTCTTCTTCTCCCTTGATCTCAACAGCTCTAGGAGCGATTGTAGCTACCCTTTATCGATCTAGTGATCATGCGGAGACCCCGCAGAGCAGGACTAGGGGTGTTATCTCCTCGGAGAGCCCCGAACCTGGGTAAGATTCGCCGGCGTGCATGTCTTCGCCTCATCCCGTTTCCGGGCACCGGCGACGTTTTATTGGCTCCCACAATGATAAGCCATCCCTTGGCATATGTCGCACCAACCACCCGACATTTGGCGCCCACCGTGGGGCCAGGTGCACCGTCGTCCGGAGACCTGTTCTGGACGGGAACCCTCTTCCTCCCCCGTGAGCGCAGCCAGCCTGCTGCGCCCGATGGCGTCTGCCTCAACGCGCTGCAAGGCGTCGACGACGCCTGCGCAGCGAGCCGCCTCGCCGATCTGCTCGGCGAGACTCGCATCTCCGACGAGCCTGCGTCCGACGCAGACACCGACTACCCCGAGAGCCGCCTCGTCAGCCTCCTCGACCAACTTCATGTCTCCAGCGAGCCTGCTGCGGACATGGAGTCGGTCGGCTCCACCGACCCGATGCTCATCGACTCCGACACCGCGTCGCTCGACGCCTACCCCTCCGACGTGGTGGTCTTCGACGACCCCCTCCCTCGAGCTGACAGCGGCAGCAGCGCTGTCACCGAAGTGCTGGTCATCAGCCACGTCTCCAACTCGGGCGAGAATGCCCGCGACGCTCAGCAAGCGGCGATGCACGACCTCTCCGTCCCCATCCCGGCCGACGCCGACGCCGAGACCCTGGAGGCACGCCGCCTTGCCCTCATCGCGGAGGGCAAGAAGATAGCCTCGATGAGACGCCTCACCGAGGCCCACCAGTGCGAAGTCGACCGCGCCGCCTTCGGGACGCCGCCGCCTAGCGGCCCGAGCCGAGCTGGCTTCGTCCAGAAGCGCGGCGCAGCCGTTGCCAGCATGCTGGGCGCAGATCGCCCCGTCTACGCCACCCCGCTCGAGAATCTGCGAGCCGCTCAGGCGGCTGCAGAGGAGCTCAATGGGCTGGGAGCCGATGAGCTCCCCTACATGACAAGACGGATCCAGCAGCTGATCGACGCGGCTACAGAACGGCACGAAGCCGGCACCCGAGCTGATAGCCATCCCACGCGCCGGGAGCACGCCGCGACGTCCCGCTCGCTGACTGCGAGCGGCGCGCGCCAGAAGAAAGACAAGGAGCCGGCTGCCAGCCGCAGCCGGACTCGCATCACCATCGAGCGCGACGCGGATGGCCGCCCTCGAGCTGTAGAACACTAGGGAAACCCGCCTCCACCCCCGCCTCGAAGAGAAAGACGCCTCACTCCACCGCCTGTCACCCATCCGACTCTCGGCGACCGACTCGGCCGCCGAGAAGGAGTCGGCGAGAACGACGCCCGCCACAGGATCGACCGCCTTGCTCGGTCCTTGGCGTTAGAAGAAGAAGATGATGTCGGCCCGCCATGCTTTGGCCCCCGCATCCGCGACGAGCCCTTCCCCAAAGGGTTCTCGCTCCCCAGAGACACGCCCAAGTACAACGGCTCGGTGAAGCCGGAAGATTGGCTCATCGACTACTCCACAGCCGTCAGCATCGCCAACGGCAACCGGCACGTTGCCGTGAAGTACGTCCCCCTGATGCTGCAGGGCACGGCCCGCACATGGCTCAATAGCCTCAAGCCCTACAGCATCAACAGTTGGCGATACTTCACCGAAGTTTTCGTCCGCAACTTCACCAGCACCTACAAGCGGCCTCCCAAGCCTCGCCAACTCTCCCTCTGCGTCCAGGGGCCCAACGAGTCGACCCGCGACTACCTCACGCGATGGGCCGAGCTCCGCAACTCCTGCGAGGGTGTGCACGAGGTCCAGGCCATCGAGTACTTCACTGCCGGGTGCCGAGAGGGCACCCTCCTCAAGCACCGACTCCTCTGCGACGAGCCGGCTACCCTCGACGAGCTACTAGTCATCGCTGACAAGTACGCCACTGCCGACTCCTCCATGAAGACCGAGCTCCGAGTAGACGCCTCGGGGAAAGTAGTTGCTCCGGCTCCCAAGCAGCCAGCTGGCGACCCTAATCGGCGCCCCTACCAGAAAGACCACAAGCGCAAGGGCCCCATGCCGACTTCCTCCAGTCGGCAGGTGGCCACAGTTGAAGACGAGCAGCCCGAAGAGCGGCCCGCTCCCAAGAAGAAGGGTGGCCGGCCGCCCTGGCAGCCGTCTTTCTCCTACGAACAAGCACTCGATGCTCCCTGCAAGTTCCACAGCGGCGCGAAGCCGTCCAACCATACAACACGGAAATGCCACTGGCTCACCCGCATCACCAAGGGCGAAGGGATGGTGCCGCCTCCGCCTCCCGGCCCGCCGCCTCCAGCTCCCCAGCAGCCGGCGGCCCGGCCGGCAGTCGGCGCAATCCAAGACGAGTTCCCCGAAGCGCACGACGCCGACGTCGTCTTCACAAGTCAAGTCGACGACAAGCGCAGCCGACGCTGGCAGCACCAAGAAGTAAACGCAGTCGCCTCTAGCACCGCCGAGTTCATGCACTGGTCGGAAAAGCCCATCAGCTGGAGCCAGGCCGACCACCCGGAGGTGATGCCTTCGCCTGGCTCCTATGCTATGGTCTTGGACGTCACCCTTGCGACGGAGAGGCGAGCTGCCAGATTTTCCCGCGTCCTGATAGACGGCGGAAGCAGTATCAACATACTGTACCACGATACCATGGACAAGCTCAACATCAAAGCGAAGCAGCTCATGCCGAGCCGCACCGTCTTCCATGGTATCGTGCCCGGCCTATCTTGCTCTCCAATCGGCAAGATCAAGATGGATGTTCTCTTCGGAGACAAAGATCATTTTCGCCGGGAAGCAATATGGTTCGAGGTGGTGGATTTGGAGAGCCCCTATCATGCACTGCTTGGCCGACCTGCTTTGGCCAAGTTCATGGCTGTGCCCCACTATGCCTACCTGAAGATGAAGATGCCGAGCTCGAAGGGGATCATCACGGTAGCCGGCGACTACAAGAAGTCCATCGAGTGTGCCATGGCCAGCAGCCGGCTGGCCGAGTCCCTCGTGGTAGCAGAAGAGAAGAAGATGTTGGAACGGGTTGTGGCCATGGCCGGCAAGCAGCCGGCCTTGTCTCCCAACCCCAAGGACTGTGATGCGCAGGGCTCCTTCCAGCCTGCTAAAGAGACGAAGAAGATACCTCTAGACCCGGAGCACCCGGAGAGGTTCGCCGTGATTGGGGCGAACTTGGACAGTAAATAGGAAGGCGAGCTCGTCGACTTCCTCCGTGAGAATCGAGACATCTTCGCATGGTCCCCAAAGGACATGCCGGGTGTCCCGAAGGATTTCGCCGAGCACAAATTACATGTCCGAGCTGATGCGAAGCCGGTCAAGCAACCCCTCCGCCGACTATCAGAAGAGAAGCGAAGAATCATGGGAGAAGAGATAGCCCGGCTCCTTGCAGCCGGCTTCATCATGGAAGTGTTCTTTCCAGAATGGCTTGCCAATCCAGTTCTGGTTTTGAAGAAGAATAACAAGTGGCGCATGTGTATAGACTACACAAGTTTGAACAAGGCCTGCCCAAAGGATCCGTTTGCTTTGCCGCGGATTGACCAAGTGATAGACTCCACAGCCGGATGCGAGCTGTTAAGTTTTTTGGATGCATACTCAGGGTATCATCTGATCAAGTTGGACCCGGCTGACCGCCTGAAGACTGCCTTCATCACACCCTTTGGAGCTTTCTGCTACCTGACAATGACATTCGGCTTGAGAAATGCCGGTGCCACTTTTCAGCGTTGCATGCAGAAATGTCTCTTGAAACAACTCGGCAGAAACGCCCACGTCTACGTAGACGACATTGTGGTGAAGACAGAGAAGCGCGGTACCTTGCTGGAAGACCTGAAGGAAACATTTGCCAACTTGCGCCGATTCCAGATCAAGCTCAACCCCGAGAAGTGCGTGTTCGGAGTGCCAGCCGGCCAGCTGCTAGGCTTCTTGGTCTCCGAACGCGGCATTGAGTGCAACCCTGTCAAGATAAAGGCCATCGAGAGGATGGAGATTCCCACCAAGCTGCGAGATGTGCAGAAGTTCACTGGCTGCTTAGCCTCCCTGAACCGTTTTATCAGCCGACTAGGAGAGAAGGCTCTCCCCCTGTACCGACTCATGAAGAAGTCCACTCACTTTGAGTGGAACGATCAAGCCGACCAAGCCTTCCACGAGTTGAAGAAAATGTTGACCACTCCGCCTGTCCTGGCTGCGCCGACTGAGAAGGAGCCCATGCTCCTCTACATCGCCGCGACAAGCCGAGTCGTCAGCACTGTTGTTGTGGTCCAGCGCCCGGAGGAAGGCCGAGCCCAGCTGGTCCAGAGGCCGGTCTACTACCTCAGCGAAGTACTGTCCAGCTCAAAGCAAAACTACCCGCACTACCAGAAGATGTGCTATGGGGTGTACTTTGCTGCCAAGAAATTGAAGCCCTACTTCCAAGAGCACCCCATCACGGTCGTGTGCACTGCCCCGCTCGCCGAGATCATAGGCAGCCGGGATGCATCCGGCCGGGTGGCCAAATGGGCCATTGCCTTGGCGCCCTACACGATTTTCTATCAACCCCGCACCACCATCAAGTCACAAGCATTGGCCGACTTCCTCGTCGACTGGGCCGAGACCCAGTACTTACCGCCGGCTCCCGACTCTACCCATTGGCGGATGCACTTTGACGGGTCCAAGATGCGCACTGGCTTGGGAGCCGGCATCGTCCTCACCTCTCCCAAAGGCGACAAGCTCAAGTACACGCTGCAGATCCACTTCGCCGCCTCCAACAACGTGGCCGAGTACGAGGCGCTCGTACATGGGCTCCGGCTAGCCAAAGAGCTCGGCATACGCCGGATCCTGTGCTACGGCGACTCAGACCTGGTGGTCCAGCAATCATCTGGCGACTGGGACGCCAAGGACGCGAACATGGCGAGCTACCGCTTCCTCGTCCAGCAGATGAGCGGATACTTTGAAGGGTGCGAGTTCCTTCACGTGCCAAGGGCCGACAACGACCAAGCAGATGCCCTAGCACGGATCGGCTCCACCCGACAAGCCATACCGACTGGCGTCTCCCTCCAGCGCCTCCTCAAGCCGTCCATCAAGCCGTCTCCAGAGTCGGACTCCATCTTCGTACCGCCTGCACCAGAAACAGCCGGATCCGGCTCAAGAAATCCCGCAGGCGGCACGGGGACTTCGACGATTGCCCCGGGGACTGATGTAGTCGCACCCGGCCCGGGGACTTCAGAACCCGGCCCGGGGACTGTAGCAGTCGGCCCGGGGACTACAACGACACAAGAAGCGGTGGTCGACTCCAATGCAACACCCAACCCACCCACCCGAGTCATGGTGGCCCCATTAATAGCAGAAGAAGTCACAGCTCCCTCATGGGCCCAGCCCATCCTCAAGTTCCTAGTCAGCAGAGAGCTGCCGGCTGATGAGATCTCAGCAAGACTAGTGCAACGACGAGCCGTAGCATACACAATAATCAACAGGGAGCTTGTGAAGCGCAGCGTCATTGGAGTCTTCCAGCGTTGCGTCGAGCCAGAAAAAGGAGTGGCGATCCTCAAAGACATCCACCAAGGCGAATGCGGCCATCACGCTGCCTCAAGATCTCTCGTGGCCAAGGCTTTCCTCCATGGTTTCTTCTGGCCGACTGCCTTAGAGGATGCTAAAGAAATAGTCAAGAGCTGCAGAGGATGTCAAGTCTTCAGTTCCAAACAACACCTGCCGGCTTCTGCCCTCAAGACCATTCCCCTCACCTGGCCTTTTGCCGTCTGGGGACTGGACATGGTGGGCCCTTTCAAGACAGCCCGCGGTGGCATGACACATCTACTCGTTGTTGTGGACAAGTTCACAAAGTGGATCGAAGCCAAGCCGATTAAGAAGCTGAATGGGCCGACTGCCGTGACATTCATCACCGACATCACTACTCGGTACGGCGTGCCGCACAGCATCATCACCGACAACGGCACGAACTTCGCCAAAGGCGCACTGGCACGTTTCTGCGCGACGCAGGGCATCCGACTGGACTTAGCGTCCGTTGCCCACCCGCAGTCAAACGGCCAGGTCGAGCGAGCAAATGGACTTATCCTCTCCGGCATCAAGCCCCGACTGGTTGTACCACTGGAGCGATCGGCCGGCTGCTGGCTCGAAGAGCTGCCGGCTGTCCTCTGGAGTCTGCGCACTACACCCAACAAGTCAACCGGCTTCACTCCATTCTTCCTTGTGTACGGTGCCGAGGCTGTCATCCCAACAGACATCGAGTTCGACTCGCCTCGGATCACCATGTACACGGAGCAGGAAGCCAAAGAAGCAAGAGAAGACGGCGTCGACCTACTGGAAGAAGGCCGGCTGTTAGCCCTCAGCCGGTCCGCCATCTACCAGCAAGGCCTGCGCCGCTACTACAACCGCAAGGTCAAGCCAAGATCCTTCCAAGAGGGCGACCTTGTGCTCCGGCTGATCCAGCGAACAGCCGGCCAGCACAAGCTCTCGGCCCCTTGGGAAGGCCCCTTCGTCGTCAGCAAGGCACTCGGCAATGACTCCTACTACTTGATCGACGCGCAAAAACCAAGAGCACGCAAGAGAGACGACTCCGGCAAGGAGTCGGAGCGACCATGGAACGCAAACCTCCTAAGACAATTTTACAGCTGAAAAGCAGTATGTATCACGCTCCCCTTTTGTATTAAGTACAAACCAACAGGCCCCCCGAACAGTACTCGGGGACTGCCTTTTATTTATCTATGAATGACGAGTATCATATCCATGAATGTATTATTACATTTTGAATTTTTGTCCGGCACCGGGTTCGACTAGTCGGCCCGGGGACTGGCCGCCTTGAGCTATATCGAAAGTCCTTCCTAAAGTCAGCAAAGTAGTGCGCCGGCTCCCGAGTCCTCCCTTGTTGAAAGTCGCAGCTCAAAGAATTGACTGTCCGACTAGCAAGAGGAAAGACAGAAAGGACGCCCACACGAAAAACGGCTAAGGAACAACTAACCTATATAGCAAAGAGACGGCCTCCATATACGCCTGCCGGCTGTCAAAGCAGCCGGCTAGCCGGCTTCCTAAAAAACTTAGCTTAAGTCCGGCAGAGCTAAAAGTACTTCCCCCTCCCCAATCGGCCAGGCACTCCCCGGCTACAGATTGCAGAGCAACTGTTTGACTAGGGAGGCGGCAACCAAGGGAGGGCGGCAAAGGAAAAAAAAGCAGAAGGACAAAAAGCGAAAGTACAAGGAAAGACCGATTGCATAACTTATATACATAAAGCCGCCCACAGGCCGGCAACAGACTTGAGTTTGAATACACCCAGTGGGTGGAATTGTGCAGACTTAACCAAACATTGTTCAAAAGCAACAAGACAGGAAAATGAAAGAAAGAAGACTAGGGCGCGACACGAAGGCCGAGCTGGTCGGTGAAGGCGACCTCGCCGGCTGAAGGAGTGGCCGCCTAGCTGGTCCCGGCTTGACCGCCTCCTGCGGCAGGAGACGCACTCGCACGCGACGTAGTGCTGGAGGCGCGGTCAGGCTGGCTGGCTACTCTGCCAGCCGGCTCGGCGTCTTCACCCTCCTCCTCCTCTTCGCCCTCGTCGCTGGAGTCGATCTCCTCCGCCGAGTCCTTGCCGTACGCCGGGTCCAGCCCGAACCAATCTTCCGGCTGGGCGACTCCATTGTCGTCCACCTCGGGGGCGAAGACGTTGGTGTCGGTGTAGTCGGCGATCGCTGAAGCCCGCCGAATGATGGCCAGCCGCGCCGGCTCCAGCTCTGTGTCGGCTTGCTGCCGCCAGGTAGCCAGCTGGTCAAGGTTTAGGCCGGGATACCAGGCCTTGACGAACTCCAGCGCCCGCCTGGCGCCGGAGCGAGCCGCCGACGCCTTCCAAGCCTCGAAGCGGCCGACTGCCACCTCCAGCCAGTCGGCGGTCCGACTGGGGGTGCGAGGGACCAATTGGCCGGGCCAGAGGGCGGCCAAGACCTGCGACCCGGCACGCTGAAGCCGGCGGAGTAGCCTGTGAGCCGGCTGGATGCGAGCCTGGATCGCCAGGAGCTGTTCCTCCAGCGAGCGGCCGGCGGTTGGCGAGATCTCGAAGCCGGCTTGCCTCTTCGCCTGGCGACGGGCTTCGATGGCCTGGTTGGCGGCAGTTGAATAGCCAGGGAAGTACTCTGCGCGAAGAAGAAAAGAAAAGAAGAACACCAAAATCAGAAAAACAAGTCAAAGTGGCAGATGGCAAGAAAGGACGAAGGGGTAGACGACTTACCGTCAACCAGATCCTCGATCTGGCCATAGCCGGAAACCAGAGTCTGCCTGGCCTCTGCCCAGTCGGCCGCCTCCGTCTCGAACTCGGCCTGGAGGGTGGCTTCGCGATCCTGCGCAGCCTTCAGCGCCGCCTTGTGGCCTTCCTCCTGGTCGGCCAGCTTCTTGACCAGGCGGTCACGCTCCTGCACCAAGGCAGCGAGCTCCGCGTCCTTGGCACGAAGAGCAGTCTGGGACTCCCCCAGCTGTGCCCTCAGACTGGCGTTGGCCGCTGCAGAGACGGCAGAAGAAGAAGAACAATAAGAAATCATCAAGGAAGATCCGAGCCGACTGCTGAGCAGTCGGCCTGAATCTCGGGGACTACACCCAGTGGGTGCGCCGACGCGCCCCCACATGAGATAAAGATCAAGTCACATACCTCGGCTCTCAGTAAGATCGGCGGTCTTCTGAGTCAGCTCCCGAGCCTGGGAGTTGAAGGCGGCCGCTCGGAGGTTGTGGTAGTCCTGCAAAACGGACAGAAGACCAAAGTGAGAACAAAAACAGCAAAAACAAAATCTCCAAGAAGTTCGAAGCCGCCTGCTCAGCAGCCGACTCGGAACTCGGGGACTACACCCAGTGGGTGCGCTGACGCGCCCCCACGAGAGAAATCAAGATCAAGAAGAGAAATCAAGATCAAGAAAGAACAAGATGGGAATACTAACCCGGATGGCTGCCCGCGTTGCGAGGAATTCGTCGGTGAACTGCCTCAGCGCCGCGGCTTGGCTCTGGAGCCGGGTCCGGACGTCTTGTGCGGCGACGTTCACCACGGCTGTCCCTCCGCCTGGCGTCCACCCCGAGGTAGCGCTGGTCGCCTCCGCGTCTCGGGCCGACGAGCTGGAGCCCACGGCCTTCTGTGGCTCCGACGCGGCCTTCCCTGCACGCCGGCTTGGCGGAACTCGGACCGCCACCTCAGCCCCCGCGGCTGGCTCGCCCTCCGCCGACTGTGTGGGCGCAGGCTCAGGCTGGCGGCCTTGGGCCGCCCTAGTCGAAGGAGTCGGCTCCGGCGCCTTCTCCAGGATGATGACGTCGTCGCCGCTTCCTCCCAGCCCCGGCTGGGAACCGCTGGCTCCCCCTGGCGAGGGATCCACGTCCCCTGGCGCCATGGTGCGCAGGGGGGTGACCATCAAAGCCTCCCCTGCCGCCGCCTCGGCCTCGGCCTCTGCCTGGGCCTTGGCTGCGGCCTCGGCGAGCGCCTTCGCCGCTTCCTCCTCCCGAGCTGCCTGGGCGGCGGCTGCCTTCTGCGCCTCCGCCTCCCGCGCTTCCTGCTCCTCCCACACCTCCCGCGCGTTCCTTTCCGTCGCCTCCAGGAGGGCGGCGCGGGGATCTACGCGGAGGGTGGTGCTCCCAGAGCCCCCTGGCGATTCGACGACGGAGCCGGCAGCCGCCCGCTCAAGAGACAGCGGAGCTCTGACCGTTGAAAAAGAAGACGAAGGTTCAAGAACCACCAAAGGAAAGAAAGAAGGAGAGTACATAGAAAGAGAGAACTTACGCCAATACAGTCTGCGGCTGCTTCACCACTTTGCGGAAGCGAGCCGCCTTCGCGGCCGCCTCTTCCCGCCTGGTGGCTGCCGCCCCACCCCTGGGCTTCTTCGTCCGGCTGCCGAACAAGCCCTGGGCGGCGCGACGTTTCTGGCCTCTACCCCGAGCAGGCTGCGCGCCGGAGGAGCCCGCGTCGCGTCCGGATGACGGCTGGCGGTGCCGGACGGCTTCGGCTTCGTCCTCGTCCGGCCAGTCATCGAAGGTAGCGGTGAACCCGGAGCCGCCTGCTTCGCCGCTGGCTTGGCCACCGGCCGGCTCGACGGCGTCCTCCATATGGACCGCCCCCAGGTCGGGATCTTCCTGGTCGTGCTCGGTCCGATCGGGGACGAAGCGGCGCTCCACGTCTGTCCCGCCGGCCGGCCGAAGCAGAGGACCCTGCCAAAAGAACGAGCCGACTGAGTTAGAGTCGGCCCAGAAGAACTCGGCGACAAGGCTGAGAGAGAGAGAGAAAAAGACATGAGGGAAGCGTACCGCAGGCGGAGGATTGGCACGGCTATATGGCTCCTTGCCGAATTGCCAGTCTTCAGAAAGTTGGCAGTTGGCGAGGTAATTCACCATGTCGGCGGCGTCGTGCTGCGGCATCTTCCGGGTGCACAGTCGGCTCGGATCGAGCTGGCTGCTCATCTGACAGATCAGATGAGGCCGGCTCTGGAGCGGAAGAACCCGGCGCATGACGAACGCGGCCAGGAGGTCGGGCCCCGTCAGGCCCTCCGACTGGACCATCACCCGCAGTCGGGCGATGGCGGCGTTTCCTGCCTGCGACAGCGTCACGGCCCGGAAGGACCACTGGGGCAGCCTGCCCGCCGGTGGGCCGGCTACGTAAGCCGGCAAGTTGAGGTAGTCGCCCCGGGGAGCGATGCTCCGCACGTAGAAGTATGACTTCTGCCACTTCTTCACCGATTGGATCAGCGTGATGATGGGGAAGGGGTTGTCGGCGCCTGATCTCCGCGACGCGATGAAGGCGCCAGTCTGAGCCGGCACGCCCCGCACGCGCGTACCCAGCTTCGACTGGAAGAGCTCCCCCCAGAGCTCAAGGGTGGGGAGGACGCCGAGATAGCCCTCGCACAGGGTGATGAAGGCAGACAGCAGCACCACCGCGTTGGGGGTAAGATGGTGCAACTGGAGCTGATAGAATTCCAGCCAGGAGCGGAAGAAGGCGCTCACTGGCAGGCCGAAGCCGCGCAGGAAGTGTGAGCGGAAGACCACCCGCTCGCCCTCCCGCGGCGCCGGCCTGATTTCCTTCTCCGGCGCGAGGCGGACCTCCACTTTGTCCGCGTTGGGCAGGCGCCGCGTGTCGCGGAGGAAGTTGATGTGGTCGTCATGGACGTTGGAGCCATCCCAATCCCCGCCAAGCTGCTCTACGTGGGGAGGCATGGCGGAAGCTAGCACGGCGGCGGAGGAGCGTGCGGAGGAAGAGCGCGGCGGCGAGGCGCTGTCGCGAGAACGAGCAAGGCAAGAAGACGGTGGAAGTAGGAGGAGAGTGCGAGGGCCTGCCGCCCCCCCCCCCCCCCCCCCCCGCCTCCCCCTACTTATAACCTCACGCGGCCGAAGAGGCCGGACGTGGGGGGGGAGACGTGGGATTAACTGCGCCCACTCCCCCCACGTCTCGCGTTTATTACGCATAATTGCGAGCCGAAACTGCCGCACGGAACGTGCGGGCAGTTTCGGGATACAAAGGATCCGCGCCTGGGCCGGGGCGCGGACGTGGCGGGCCCCCTCCCTGTGGCGACGTCCCGTCACGCGCGTGGGCTGGCAGGCTTTCCGGCCACATGGCACGCCGACGGCCCGTGGCCGGCCCGCGGCCCGGTGCACGCGCCAGCGGGTTCCCGCCCTCCGACTCCAGAAGATCTCGACTCAGGCGGCGCGCCTGACAAAGGCCGGCTCCCAGATGCCGGCTTGTCACGATAGGAACCTGTTCAAGCTTCTCGAACCCCACTCCACCTCGAAGCCCGATCAGCTTCGGGGACTACTGTCGGAGTAAATGGCCTCGGGTAGCCACACCGACTACCCCTGGCTCTTCAGAAAAATTATCAGGCCTTTGGGCCTTCAATCACTCCAAGCACTTGGGCCGCCTTCTCTGGCCGGCTACCACTAAAGCCGACTCCCGGAAGGTGACCCAGCCTCACCGACTCCTCCCCAGGACGACTACAGGGTGGCCGACTCCAAGAAGCCGGCCAAGAAGGACGCCGACTCCTAGGAGCCGGCCAAGACCACAACCACTCCTACATAACGGCGACGTGACGGGGTGTAGCCTCAGTGCGGCCCACGACCCCCGAAGCCCGAGGCGGGCATGGCTACAGGAGGCCGTACGGGATGGACGTCTCCCGTGTGGCTCGTCACTGTAGCCACGCTAGCCTCAACGTCATCCACGACCCACTCCTGTACGGCCCAAGGACTGCGGGCCCCTTCAGCCAGAGAGAGGCGTAAAGGCGGCCCGGCCTTCCTAGTTGGCCAAGAGTATAGCCGGCCTCCAGAGGCCGGCTACTCCCTTCCTCAAAGCAGGAGCCCCATTAAGGAGACAAGACGAGGTAAGGCTACAGTGATAGCCCCCGAGGCGGACCACTGTAGCCATGCTTACCTCGACAAAGCCCTCATCATCAGAGGCGCGGCTACAGTAAGCAGCCGCCGACAAGACCCTAGGCGGTGGGGCCGGCCTGTCGACCAAGTAGCCGGCAGCCGGCGGAGAAGCCGGCGAGCGTAGACACTGACGGCTGGGACCAGCTCCCAGTTGGGTTACCATTGTACCCCCGGGGGGTAGGCCTATATAAACCCCCCGGAGCACCCATGCAAAGGGTTCGCACCCACGCATAGCACACACACCATAGATAGAGAGAAGCAGGAGCTAGCCTTGTTCTTCTTCTCCCTTGATCTCAACAGCTCTAGGAGCGATTGTAGCTACCCTTTATCGATCTAGTGATCATGCGGAGACCCCGCAGAGCAGGACTAGGGGTGTTATCTCCTCGGAGAGCCCCGAACCTGGGTAAGATTCGCCGGCGTGCATGTCTTCGCCTCATCCCGTTTCCGGGCACCGGCGACGTTTTATTGGCTCCCACAATGATAAGCCATCCCTTGGCATATGTCGCACCAACCACCCGACACGCTTGTTACCGTTCGCGATGCTGACGGCTGTGGAGTAGTCGACCAGCCAGTCCTCCGGCTTCATGGAGCCGGTGTATTTGGGCATGTCTCTCGGGAGCGTGAACCCTTTGGGGAAGGGCTCATCTCGAATGTGGGGGCCAAAACAAGGCGGACCCAGCTCATCTTCTTCTTCTAGCGCCAGGGATCGGTTGAGACGGTCGATCCGGTGGTGGGCATCGTTCTCTCCGACTCCTTCTCGGCGGCCAAGGCGGTCCCCGAGTGTCGGGTGCTCAACAGGCAGCGGGGAGACGCGCCTTTCCCTATGAGGGAGAGGAGGCGGACAGTCATCCCGTCATTCCACTGCTCTTGGGCGGCCGTCTTGGTCATGCTCGATGGTGAGGCGAGTCCGGCTGCGGCTGGCAGCCGGCTCCTTGTCTCTTCTTCCGCGTACGCCACCAGTCGGCGTCCGGGATGTCGCGCCTTGATCTCGGCGGGGACGTGGATCGTCATTTTTCCGGTTGGGCGCTTCAGTGCGGCAGCCGGCCTCGTGCTGCTCAGCAGCCGCGTCGAGGAGTCGCTGGACGCGCTCCGCCATCTGGCGACGCTCTTCGCCCTCGAACTTGTCCAGCTCTTCTGCTACCGCCTGGGCAGCTCGTATGTTTTCCGCGGGCGTGGCGTAGACGGGGTGATCTGCCCCGAACTGGCTGGCGATGGCCACGCCGCGTTGCTGGACCGTGCCGATGAGGCTAGGCCCACCAGGAGCCGGCGTGCCACCCACAACGTGGTCCATCTCGCGCTGGTAGGCCTCCGATAGGTGTCTCATGTTGGCCAGCTTCTTGGCGCTCTCGACGAGCTGGGCGTGGCGTGCTTCCAGCATCTCGGCGTCGACGTCTTCTGGAATGGGCGCCGTCAGGTCTTGCAGTGCCGCATCGAGCGGGTCATGAGCACCTCCGCCGGAGTGCTTGCTGTGGCCGATGACAAGCACCTCCATGACGGTGCTTCTGCCGCTCTCCGCGCGAGGAAGCGGCTCGTCGTAGACCACCACGTTGGTGGGGAACGCGTCAAGCGACGCAGTGTCGGAGTCGACCAACATCGGGTCGGTGGAGCCAACAGATTCCAAGTCCACAGCAGGCTCCCTGGTGACGTGGAGCTGATCAAGGAGGCTCGCGAGGCGGCTCTCAGGGCCTTTGGTGCCCGCATCAGACGCGGGCTCGTCGGAGAGGCGAACCTCGCCAACAAGATCGGCGAGGCAGCTCGCTGCGCAGGCGACCTCCGCGCCATGCAGCGCATCGGCGCAGACTCCGTCCGGCGTGCCGGGCTGGCTGCGCTCGCCAGGGAGGAACAGGGTTCCCGTCCAGAACAGGTCTCCGGACGATGGTGCACCTCGCCCCACGGTGGGCGCCAAATGTCGGGGGTTGGGTGCGACATATGCCAATGGATGGCTTATCATGGTGGGGGCGAATAGAACGTCGCCGGTGCCTGGAAGCGGGATGAGGCGTAGACACGAACACCAGCGCACTTTACCCTGGTTCGGGGCTCTTCTAGGAGATAACACCCCTAGTCCTGCTCTGCGGGGTCTCCGCATGATCACTAAGGCACTAGTGAGTACAATGGTGCTCCTCGAGCTGTTTGCTAGAGGTGGAAGAAAGCAAGGCTAGCTCTCTCCTTTCTCTATGGGTGAGTCTAGTTCTAACAGGTTGGGAACCCTTTGCATGGGTGCCCTGGGGGGTTTATATAGGCCTACCCCACAGGGGTACATTAGTAATCTTGCCGGGTGCAGGATCCGGCTGTCAGTGTCTCTGATCTCCGGCTTCTCCGCCAGCTGCTGGGGCCCGCCGCCTGGTGGTCACCGCCGACTGGTCAGGTACAGGGCCGACAGGCCGCTCCCGCCGTTTGCGGGTCTGGCCGGCTGCTGATCACTGTAGCTGTGATGGTAATGACGCAAGCTTGGTCGGGGGAGCGTGGCTACAGTCCCGCCGCCTGGCGGGCGATCACTATAGCCACACCGTGTCTTGTCTGGTTAATGGCGCGCGGGCCTCGAGGGAGGAAAGGGCCGCCAGCTGGAACCCGGCTTCCCTCCGGTCCGGCTGGTCCTGCTTCCTCCGCCTTCTCGGCTCTCACTGCCTGGCAGGGCCCGCTGCCTGCGGGCCATACCGACAAGCCGTCATGGGGACAGGCTCCGTCCGTCAGGAGTGACGTCAAGGGGGGAGTGGCAACAGTGCCGCGCCGTGCGGAGATCTCCGCCTGTACGGGGCACTGTGGCCACGCCCGGCCCTGGATTTTGGGAGGGATGGGCTACACTGTAGCCCACCCTGTCTCGTCTTTCTTGATGAGGGTGGAGACTTTGTGGGCGCCACGGGCCGACTGCTAGGGGTCGGCTTCTCTGGAAGCCGCCCACTAGGAGTCGGCTTGTCTCGATGCCGGCTTCTGGAACTCGGCCGTCTACGGGCAGCCGGCTATTCCTCCAGCCGGCCACCAAAAGGCGGCACTTCATCTTGATTCCTTGAGGGGCGCAGCCAGCCCCGATGTCTTGAAAGGTTCTGGGTCTCGGGTGAGCCTACCCGTGGCCCATTACTCCGACAGCCATACATCATATATTAAGTAGGCGGGGAGGCTTTGGGACAAGCGCCAAGAATGAAAAAGTCTCTAAATGAACCTCCTTCACTTCAAGGCAACAACAACCTTTTTAGAGGATGAGGGGACGCATGTGATAGTGGCACCTCCCTGTCGCAGAGGCGTGTGTTTTGGATATCTACGACGATCTCGTCGGCCACCTTGTCGGAGTGGAGGGTCCCGATGTTGGTTTGAGGACACGGAACCGGGGCGGTGGTTCCCTAAAGGATGGGAAGTGTAGGTGCACTCGCTCTTCGCAGTCGTCTGTCATGACGATTCCGTGGATTCTGAGCACCTCAATCACCTGAGGGGAAGTGAGTTCATCCCGGGATTTTGACGACACCAATGCGCGGAGACGGTCGAGGGTTGCCGTATATTTTTGCACGGTGGTCAGGGCAGCGTTGGAGTTCGCGCAAAAGGTAGGTGTGAAGGAAATATGCCCTAGAGGCAATAATAAAGTTGTTATTTATATTTCCTTATATCATGATAAATGTTTATTATTCATGCTAGAATTGTATTAACCGGAAACTTAGTACATGTGTGAATACATAGACAAAACAGAGTGTCCCTAGTATGCCTCTACTTGACTAGCTCGTTAATCAAAGATGGTTATGTTTCCTGACCATAGACATGTGTTGTCATTTGATGAATGGGATCACATCATTAGAGAATGATGTGATGAACAAGACCCATCCATTAGCTTAGCATAATGATCGTTTATTTTTATTGCTATTGCTTTCATCATGACTTATACATATTCCTCTAACTATGAGATTATGCAACTCCCGAATACCGAAGGAACACCTTGTGTGCTATCAAACGTCACAACGTAACTGGGTGATTATAAAGATGCTCTACAGATGTCTCCGAAGGTGTTTGTTGGGTTGGCATAGATCAAGATTAGGATTTGTCACTCCGTGTATCGGAGAGGTATCTCTGGGCCCTCTCGGTAATGCACATCACTATAAGCCTTGCAAGCAATGTGACTAATGAGTTAGTCACGGGATGATGCATTACGGAACGAGTAAAGAGACTTGCCGGTAACGATATTGAACTAGGTATGATGATACCGACGATCGAATCTCGGGCAAGTAACATACTGATGACAAATGGAACAACGTATGTTGTTATGCGGTTTGACCGATAAAGATCTTCATAGAATATGTAGGAGCCAATATGAGCATCCAGGTTCCGCTATTGGTTATTGACCGGAGATGTGTCTCGGTCATGTCTACATAGTTCTCGAACCCGTAGGGTCCGCACGCTTAACGTTCGATGACGATTTGTATTATGAGTTATGTGATTTGATGACCGAAGTTTGTTCGGAGTCCCGGATGAGATCACGGACATGACGAGGAGTCTCGAAATGGTCGAGAGGCAAATATTCATATATAGGACGATGGTATTTGGACATCGGAAGTGTTCCGGGTGATACCGGGTCACCGGAAGGGGTTCCGGGCAACCCGCGGCAAAGATATGGGCTTAATGGGCCAAGTAAGGGAACACACCAGCCCACAAGGGGCTGGTGTGCCCCCATTGGGCCAGCAACGTGGGAAGAAAGGGAAAGGAGAGGAGGAAAAGGAAAGTATGAAATTGGACTCCTACTTCCTTCTCCTCCCCCTCCTTCCTTTCCCCATTGTCCAAATATGGTAGTGGGGCCGAATTGGACTAGGGGCCCAAGTAGGATTCCTCCTACTTGGGCGCGCCCTAGGCTGCCTCCCTCCCTCTCCCTCCTTTATATACGTGGGGAGGGCACCCCTAGAACACACATCAATTATTCCTAGCCTTGTGCGGCGCCCCCCTCCACAGTCAACACCTCGGTCATATCATCGTAGTGCTTAGGCGAAGCCCTGCGCCGGTAACTTCATCATCACCGTCGTGCTGACGGAACTCTCCCTCGTCCTCAACTGGATCAAGAGCTCGAGGGACGTCATCGTGCTGAACGTGTGCTGAACACGGAGGTGCCGTACGTTTGGTACTTGGATCAGTTGGATCGTGAAGACGTTTGACTACATCAACCGCGTTACTAAACGCTTCTGCTTTCGGTCGACGAGGGTACGTGGACACACTCTCCCCGCTCGTTGCTATGCTTCTCCTAGATAAATCTTGCATGATCGTAGGATTTTTTTTGAAATACTATGTTTCCCAACAGTGGCATCCGAGCCAGGTCTATGTGTAGATGTTATATGCACGAGTAGAACACAAAGAGTTGTGGGCGATAATGGTCATACTACTTACCACCAACGTCTTACTTTGATTCAGCGGTATTGTTGGATGAAGCGGCCTGGACCGACATTACATGACCATGTTCATGAGACTGGTTCTACCGACGTGCTTCACACACATGTGGCTAGCGGGTGTCAGTTTCTCCAACTTTAGTTGAATCGAGTTTGACTATGGCCGGTCTTTTTTGAAGGTTAAAACAGCACACTTGATGAAAAATCATTGTGGTTTTGATGCGTAGGTAAGAACGGTTCTTGCTAGAAGCCCGTGGCAGCCACGTAAAACTTGCAACAACAAAGTAGAGGACGTCTAACTTGTTTTTACAGGGCATGTTGTGATGTGATATGGTCAAGACATGATGTGATATAATTTGTTGTATGAGATGATCATGTTTTTGTTGAAGTTATCGGCAACTGACAGGAGCCTTATGGTTGTCTCTTTATTGCATAAGATGCAAGCGCCATCTAATTGCTCTACTTTATTGCTATGTGATAGCAATAGTTGCAAAAGCAATAGTTGGCGAGACGACCATGTGACGACACGTTGATAGAGATCAAGATGATGGAGATCATGGTGTCATGCCGGTGACGATGGAGATCATGACAATACTTTGGAGATGGAGATCAAAGGCACAAGATGATGATGGCCATATCATGTCACATATTTTGATTGCATGTGATGTTTATCTTTTATGCATCTTATTTTGCTTAGTATGATGGTAGCATTATGAGATGATCCCTTACTAAAATTTCAAGGTATAAGTGTTCTCCCTGAGTATGCACCGTTTGCGATAGTTCTTCGTGCTGAGACACCACGTGATGATCGGGCGTGATAAGCTCTATGTTCACATACAACGGGTGCAAGCCAGTTTTGCACATGCAGAATACTCGGGTTAAACTTGACGAGCCTAGCATATGCAGATATGGCCTCGGAACACTGAGACCGAAAGGTCGAACGTGAATCATATAGTAGATATGATCAACATAGTGATGTTCACCATTGAAAGCTACTCCATCTCATGTGATGATCGGACATGGTTTAGTTGATATGGATCACGTGATCATTTAGATGACTAGAGGGATGTCTATGTAAGTGGGAGTTCTTAAGTAATACGATTAATTGAACTTAAATTTATCATGAACTTAGTCCTGATAGTATTTGCATATCTATGTTGTAGATCAATTGCTCGTGTATAGCTTCCCCGTTTTATTTATGATATGTTCCTAGAGAAAACTAAGTTGAAAGTTGATAGTAGCAATGATGCGGACTAGGTCCGTGATCTGAGGGTTACCCTCATTGCTGTACAGAAGAATTATGTCCTTGATGCACCACTAGGTGACAAAACTATTGCAGGAGTAGATGCAGATGTTATGAACGTTTGACAAGCTCGGTATGATGACTACTTGATAGTTTAGTGCACCATGCTTTACGGCTTAGAACCGGGACTTCAAAAAGGTTTTGAAATGTCACAGAGCATATGAGATGTTCCAAGAGCTGAAATTGGTATTTCAAACTCATGCCCGAGTCGAGAGGTATGAGACATCTGACAAGTATTTTGCCTACAAGATGGAGGAGAATAGCTCAACCAGTGAGCATGTGCTCAGAATGTCTGAGTACTACAATCGCTTGAATCAAGTGGGAGTTTATCTTCCAGATAAGATAGTGATTGACAGAGTTCTCTAGTCACTATCACCAAGTTACTGGAACTTCATGATGAACTATAATATGCAAGGGGTGACGAAAACGATTCCCGAGCTCTTCGTGATGCTGAAATTGACGAAGGTAGAAATCAAGAAAAGCATCAACTGTTGATGGTTGACAGGTGATGACCCACAAGTGTAGGGGATCTATCGTAGTCCTTTCGATAAGTAAGAGTGTCGAACCCAACGAGGAGCAGAAGGAAATGACAAGCGGTTTTCAGTAAGGTATACTCTGCAAGCACTGAAATTATCGGTAACAGGTAGTTTTGTGATAAGGTAATTTGTAACGGGTAACAAGTAATGAAAGTAGATAAGGTGCAGCAAGATGGCCCAATCCTCTTTATAGCAAAGGACAAGCCTGGACAAACTCTTATATGAAGGAAAACGCTTCCGAGGACACATGGGAATTATCATCAAGCTAGTTTTCATCACGCTCATATGATTCGCGTTCGTTACTTTGATAATTTGATATGTGGGTGGACCGGTGCTTGGGTACTGCCCTTCCTTGGACAAGCATCCCACTTATGATTAACCCCTATTGCAAGCATCCGCAACTACAAAAGAAGTATTAAGGTAAACCTAACCATAGCATGAAACATATGGATCCAAATCAGCCCCTTACGAAGCAACGCATAAACTAGGGTTTAAGCTTCTATCACTCTAGCAACCCATCATCTACTTATTACTTCCCAATGCCTTCCTCTAGGCCCAAACAATGGTGAAGTGTCATGTAGTCGACGTTCACATAACACCACTAGAGGAGAGACAACATACATCTCATCAAAATATCGAACGAATACCAAATTCACATGACTACTTATAGCAAGACTTCTCCCATGTCCTCAGGAACAAACATAACTACTCACAAATCATATTCATGTTCATAATCAGAGGGGTATTAATATGCATAAAGGATCTGAACATATGATCTTCCACCAAATAAACCAACTAGAATCAACTACAAGGAGTAATCAACACTACTAGCAACCCACAGGTACCAATCTGAGGCTTTGGGACAAAGATTGGATACAAGAGATGAACTAGGGTTTGGGATGAGATGGTGCTGGTGAAGATGTTGATGGAGATTGACCCCCTCCCGCTGAGAGGATCGATGGTGATGATGATGGTGATGATTTCCCTCTCCCGGAGGGATGTTTCCCCCCGCAGAACAGCTCCGCCGGAGCCCTAGATTGGTTCCGCCAAGGTTCCGCCTCGTGGCGGCGGTGTTTCATCCCGAAAGCTTCCTCCTGATTTTTTTCCAGGGTAAAAGACTTCATATAGCAGAAGATGGGCACCGGAGGCCTGCCAGGGGGCCCACGAGGCAGGGGGTAGGGCGCGCCCCCACCCTCATGGATGGTGGGTGGCCCCCCTCTGGTTGATTCTTTCACCAGTATTTTTCATTAATTCCAAAAACTGCCTCCGTGAAGTTTCAGGACTTTTGGAGCTGTGCAGAATAGGTCTCTAATATTTGCTCCTTTTCCAGCCCAGAATTCCAGCTGCCGGCATTCTCCCTCTTCATGTAAACCTTGTAAAATAAGAGAGAATAGGCATAAGTATTGTTACATAACGTGTAATAACAGCCCATAATGCAATAAATATCAATATAAAAGCATGATGCAAAATGGACGTATCAACTCCCCCAAGCTTAGACCTCGCTTGTCCTCAAGCGGAAACCGATAACGAAAAATATGTCCACATGTTTAGAGATAGAGGTGTCGATAAAATAAAATATGGACATGAGGGCATCATGATCATTCTTATAACAGCAACATATATGAATATTTTCATATGATTTCTTATGCTCAAGTAACAATCTATTCACAATGTCAAGTATGAATCAGAAACTTCATTGAAAACTAACAAACTATGATCTCGGTCATTGGAGCAATTGCAATTTATCATAACATCGGAAAGAGTCAATATAAGAGCTTTTCAGCAAGTCCACATACTCAACTATCATTTAGTCTTTCACAATTGCTAACACTCATGTAATACTTATGGGTATGGAGTTTTAATCGGACACAGAGAAAGATAGGGGCTTATAGTGTTGCCTCCCAACCTTTTACCTCAAGGGTAATGTCAACAATAATAGTTCATGATAACTCACATCCAATTGGATATATATATCAAGATCTTTCCAACACAATGTGCTTGCCAAAGGATAAAATGTAAAAAGGAAAGGTGAAGATCACCATGACTCTTGTATAAGTTATAAGACAAAAGTAAAAGATATGCCCTTCGCAGATGGAAGCAGAGGTTGTCATGTGCTTTTATGCTTGGATGCATGAAATCTTAATGCAAAATAACATCACTTTATATTGCCACTTGTGATATGGACCTTTATTATGCAGTCTGTCGCTTTTATTTCTTCCACATCACAAGATCGTATAAAGCTTATTTTATCCACACTAATAAATCATACATATTTAGAGAGCAATTTTTATTGCATGCAACAATGACAACTTACTTGAAGGATCTTACTCAATCCATGGGTAGATATGGTGGACACTCATGGCAAAACTGGGTTTAAGGATATTTGGAAGCACAAGTAGTATCTCTACTTGGTGCAAAGAATTTGGCTAGCATGAGGGGGAAAGGCAAGCTCAACATGTTGGATGATCCATGACAATATACTTTATTTTGGATATAAGAAAACATAACCCATTACGTTGTCTTCCTTGTCCAACACAACTCTTTAACATGTCATATTTTAATCAGTGCTCACAATCATAAAAGAGTCCAAGATAGTATATTTATATGTGAAAACCTCTCTTTCTTTATTACTTCCTATTAATTGCAACGATGACCAAAACTATGTTTGTCAACTCTCAACAACTTTTATTCATCATACTCTTTATATGTGAAGTCATTACTCTCCATAAGATCAATATGATCCTTTCATTTCTTTTTTTATTCTTTCTTTTATTCCCTTAAGATCATAGCAAGATAACCAAGCCCTAGACTCAAGACTAATCTTTATTATATATAGCTCACGGACTCGATTACATAGAAGGATCATAAAGCAAGACTCAAAACTAGATCATACTAAAACTTTATTCTACTGGATCAAGATATTACCAAAAGGATCGAACTAAGAAAAATGGTAAAGATAGGAGTGTGATGGTGATATGATACCGGGGCAACTCCCCCAAGCTTGGCAGTTGGCAAGGGGAGTGCCCATACCCAATACTCAATTCCCCTTTGCTGGTGGTGATGATGGAGTTGTTGATGATGTAGGCTTGTCGTCCATCTTCCAAGGCATAGGCTCACCATCATAGAAGGATGATAGAGTCTCCGGGATCCTCAAATCTACAGCCAAACTCATCCTCTTGAATCTATATGCATACTCACAGTTTTGGTTTTGCAGGTCATAGATCTGGGCTTGGAGGCGCTCAATTTTCTCGTGAAGCTTGAAGATGGTCTCCCCAATGTTCTTGGCATCTAGTTTGTGGTTGTTGGTGAACTCCGCGGTCATCATGTGGTTGGCGTTGAGTCCGCGTTCCACCATCCCTTGGCACTTGAAAACTTGCTGCTCCATTGCTTCGAGTCTTGTCTCCACGCTTCCGGTCCTCCTTGGTCCCTCAACATCGCGGATGTGCAGCACCCCCTCATGCATCTCAATGGTTTGAGGGTGTTGCAGCACCTTCGCGAGGTAGGGATTGATGACCTTCTCGAAAAACTTGTCCTTGGGAGCGCTCGAAGACGTCATGGTGATCTAGATCTGTTAGAAAAACAGCTCGAAACAAAAACAGGAGATATTTGCGTGGTACGGTGGTCAAAACCTTCGGGAGATTATATAATGAATTTTTACCGACCAAAACAAGTATCGTGCAAGAAAACGGAGTCCGGAGAGCACACGAGGTGCCCACGAGGGAGGGGGCGCGCCCAGGGGGTAGGGCGCACCCTCCACCCTCGTGGACGCATCGTGTCCTTCCCGGACTACTTCTTATTTTCCTATTTTCTTAAATATTTCAAAACGGAGAAAATTACCATTAGAACTGTTTTGGAATCGGTTTACTTACCATACCACATACCTATTCCTTTTCGGAGTCTGAAACATTCTGGAAGGTGTCCCTTATGTATTCCTCTGGGGTCACGGTGTCAATAACATTAGTTTCAACATTTATAGGATTACCTGAGATATAATGTTTGATTCTTTGTCCGTTCACCACCTTCGGATTTGTGCCTTCGAAGTTGTTGATTTTTATGGCACCGGAACGATAGACCTCCTTGATAACGTAAGGCCCTTCCAATTTAGAGAGAAGTTTTCCTGCAAAAAATCTTAAACGAGAGTTGAATAGCAACACATAATCACCTACATTAAACTCACGTTTTGTATCTTTTTGTCATGCCATCTTTTAACTTTTTCTTTAAACAGTTTGGCATTCTCTTAGGCTTGGGTTCTCCATTCATCAAGTGAGCTAATGTCAAATAGCCTTTTCTCACCGGCAAGTTTGAAATCATAGTTGAGCTCTTTAATGGCCCAATATACCTTATGTTCTAGTTCGAGAGGTAAGTGACATGCTTTTCCATAAACCATTTTATACGGAGACATACCCATAGGATTTTTATATGCAGTTCTATAGGCCCATAAGGCATCATCAAGTTTCTTGGACCAATTCTTTCTAGATCTATTAACAGTCTTTTGCAAAATTAATTTAAGCTCTCTATTACTCAGTTCTACTTGACCACTAGACTGCGGGTGATATGGAGATGCAATTCTATGATTAACGTCATACTTAGCAAGCATTTTACGAAAAGCACCATGAGTAAAATGTGAACCACCATTAGTCATTAAGTATCTAGGGACTCCAAACCTCGAAAAAATAACTTCTTTAAGCATCTTAATAGAGGTGTTATGATCAGCACTACTAGTTGGAATAGCTTCTACCCACTTAGTAACGTAATCAACAACAACTAAAATATGTGTATAGCCATTAGAGGAAGGAAACAGTCCCATATAATCAAAGTCCCAAACATCAAATGGCTCAATAAAAAGTGAATAGTTCATAGGCATTTCTTGATGTCTGCTAATATTACCAATTCTTTGACATTCATCACAAGACAAGACAAACTTACGGGCATCCTTGAAGAGAGTAGGCCAATAAAAACCGGATTGCAATACCTTATGTGCAGTTCTATCTCCAGCGTGATGTCCTCCATAAGCCTCGGAGTGACACTTGCGTAGGATCTGTTCCTGTTCATGCTCAGGTACACAACGTCTAATAACCCCATCTACTCCTTCTCTATAAAGGTGTGGGTCATCCCAGAAGTAATGTCTTAAATCATAGAAAACCTTTTTCTTTTGCTGGTATGTGAAACTAGGTGGTATAAATTTAGCAACAATGTAATTAGCATAATCAGCATACCATGGAGCAGTACGAGAAGCATTTATGACAGATAATTGTTCATCAGGAAAGCTATCATCAATAGGTAGTGGGTCATAAAGAACATTCTCTAACCTAGACAAGTTGTCTGCAACGGGGTTCTCACCTCCCTTTCTATCTATAATATGCAAATCAAATTCTTGTAGCAAGAGAACCCATCTAATAAGTCTAGGTTTAGCATCTTTCTTTTCCATAAGGTATTTAATAGCAGCATGATCAGTGTGAACAGTTACTTTAGAATCAACAATATAAGGTCTGAACTTATCACAAGCAAATACAACTGCTAAAAATTCCTTTTCGGTAGTAGCATAATTTCTCTGGGCACTGTCTAGAGTTTTACTAGCATAATGGATAACATTTAATTTCTTATCAACTCTTTGTCCTAGGACAGCACCCACAGCATAATCACTAGCATCACACATAATTTCAAAGGGTAAATTCCAATCAGGTGGCTGAACAATAGGTACGGAAATCAAGGCTTTCTTAAGTATTTCAAATGCTTCTAAACAATCATCATCAAAGACAAAAGGAACATCTTTTTGTAAGAGATTAGTCAGAGGCCTAGAAATTTTTGAGAAGTCTTTAATGAACCTCCTATAAAAACCGGCATGACCAAGGAAACTTCTTATACCTTTAATGTCCTTAGGACACGGCATCTTTTCAATAGCATCAACTTTAGCTTTATCAACTTCAATACCTCTTTCAGAAATTTTATGTCCCAAGACAATACCTTCATTAACCATAAAGTGGCACTTTTCCCAATTCAAGACAAGATTAGTTTCTTCATATCTATGCAAAACTCGATCAAGGTTGCTCAAGCAATCATCAAAAGAAGTTCCATATACGGAGAAATCATCCATGAAAACCTCAACAATCTTTTCACAAAAATCAGAGAATGTAGCCATCATGCATCTTTGAAAGGTAGCAGGTGCATTGCATAAACCAAAAGGCATACGTCTATAAGCAAAGGTACCGAAAGGGCAAGTAAAAGTGGTCTTTTCTTGATCCTCTTTTGACACAAGTATTTGAGAGAAACCAGAATAACCATCTAGAAAGCAAAAATGTGTATGTTTGGATAATCTTTCTAGCATTTGATCGATAAAAGGTAAAGGGTAATGATCCTTTTTAGTAGCTTTATTTAGTTTGCAGAAATCAATTACCATTCTATAACCTGTAACGATTCTTTGTGGGATCAATTCATCTTTATCATTAGGAACAACAGTAATACCTCCCTTATTAGGGACACAATTGACAGGACTTACCCACTGACTATCAGCAATGGGATAAATGATACCTGCCTCCAGAAGCTTTAGTATTTCTTTTCTTACCACTTCTTTCATCTTAGGATTTAACCGTCGTTGGTGATCAACAACCGGTTTAGCGTCTTTCTCCAATTTTATTTTGTGTTGGCATAGAGTGGGACTAATGCCCTTAAGATCATCAAGAGTATATCCAATAGCAGCACGGTGCTTCTTCAGAGTTTTCAATAATCTCTTTTCTTCATGCTCTGAAAGGTTAGCACTAATAATAATAGGATATATCTTTTTCTCATCAAGATAAGCATATTTAAGAGTATCAGGTATTGGTTTAAGCTCGAACATGGGATCACCCTTGGGTGGAGGAGGATCCCCTAGGATTTCAACAGGCAAGTTGTGTTTCAAAATAGGTCCCTGTTTAAAGAATACTTCATCTATTTCCCTTCTTTCATTCATAAACATATCATTTTCATGGTCGAGCAAATATTGTTCTAAAGGATCATTAGGAGGCACGACAATAGAAGCAAGACCAATAATTTCATCTTTACTAGGCAATTCTTTATCATGGGGCTGTCTACGAAATTTAGCAAAATTAAACTCATGAGACATATCCCCCAAACCAATAGTAGCAACATCCTTTTTGTAGTCTATCCTAGCATTAACAGTATTCAAGAAGGGTCTACCAAATATAATGGGACAAAAGTTATCTTGTGGGGAACCAAGAACAAGAAAATCAGCAGGATATTTAACTTTCCCACACAAGACTTCAACATCTCTAACAATCCCAACTGGTGAAATAGTGTCTCTATTGGCAAGCTTAATTGTAACATCAATTTCCTCTATCTCAGCAGGTGCAATATCATGCATAATTTCTTTGTATAAGGAATGAGGTATTGCACTTGCACTAGCACCCATATCACACAAGACATGATAACAATGATCTCCTATTTTGACAGAATTAACATGCACGCCTACAACAGGTCTATGTATATTTTTAGTATCAGGTCTAGCAATTCTAGCAGCTTCATCACAGAAGTAAATAACATGCCCATCAATATTATCGGCCAAGAGATCTTTAACCATAGTAATACTAGGTTCAACTTTAATTTGCTCAGGGGGTGTAGGTGTTCTAGTGTTACTCTTATGAACCACAGTTGAAGCTTTAGGATGATCCTTTATTCTAACAGGGAAAGGAGGTTTCTCAATATAAGCAGTAGGAACAACAGGATCAACATTATAAGTGATAGTCCTGTCTTCAACTTTAATAGGTGCAACTAGTTTTACTTCAATGGGAGGATTATATTTAAACCACTTCTCTTTAGGTAGATCAACATGAGTAGCAAAGGATTCACAGAAAGAAGCTACTATCTTAGAGTCAAGTCCATATTTAGTGCTAAATTCACGGAAAACATTGGTATCCATCAAAGATTTAACACAATCAAACTTAGGTGTTATACCTGACTCCTTACTTTCGTCAAGATCCCAATCTTCAGAGTTGCGTTTAATTCTTTCCAATAAATCCCATTTGAATTCAATAGTCTTCATCATAAAAGAACCAGTACAAGAAGTATCGAGCATGGAGCGATTATTGAGAGAAAGCCGAGCATAAATTTTTTGAATAATAATTTCTCTTGAGAGCTCATGATTGGGGCATGAATATAACATTGACTTAAGCCTCCCCCAATCCTGAGCGATGCTTTCTCCTTCGCGAGGCCAAAAATTATATATATAATTACGATCACGATGAACAAGATGCATAGGATAAAACTTCTGATGAAATTCCAATTTCAATCGGTTGTAGTTCCATGATCCCATATCATCACATAGCCTAAACCATGTCAATGCCTTTCCCTTCAAAGATAAATGGAAGACCTTCTTCTTGATAACATCCTCGGGCATACCTGCAAGCTTAAATAATCCACAAACTTCATCCACATAGATTAGGTGCAAATCGGGATGCAATGTTCCATCACCTGTGAAAGGATTAGCTAGCAGTTTCTCTATCATACCCGAAGGAATTTCAAAGTAAACATTTTCAGTAGGTTCAGTAGGTTGAGGAGCAACTCTTTGCTCTACTGGTCGGGGTGAAGATACCCCGAACAAGCCCCTCAAAGGATTACTTTCCATAGTAACAAGTGACAGTAAATTTTAGCACACTATATAAATTCTTCCTTACCAAATTCCACCTACCAAAGGCGCTTCACTCCCCAGCAACGGCACCAGAAAAAGAGTCTTGATGACCCACAAGTGTAGGGTATCTATCGTAGTCCTTTCGATAAGTAAGAGTGTCGAACCCAACGAGGAGCAGAAGGAAATGACAAGCGGTTTTCAGTAAGGTATACTCTGCAAGCACTGAAATTATCGGTAACAGATAGTTTTGTGATAAGGTAATTTGTAACGGGTAACAAGTAATGAAAGTAAATAAGGTGCAGCAAGATGGCCCAATCCTCTTTGTAGCAAAGGACAAGCCTATACAAACTCTTATATGAAGGAAAACGCTCCCGAGGACACATGGGAATTATCGTCAAGCTAGTTTTCATCACGCTCATATGATTCGCGTTCGTTACTTTGATAATTTGATATGTGGGTGGACCGGTGCTTGGGTACTGCCCTTCCTTGGACAAGCATCCCACTTATGATTAACCCCTATTGCAAGCATCCGCAACTACAAAAGAAGTATTAAGGTAAACCTAACCATAGCATGAAACATATGGATCCAAATCAGCCCCTTACGAAGCAACGCATAAACTAGGGTTTAAGCTTCTGTCACTCTAGCAACCCATCATCTACTTATTACTTCCCAATGCCTTCCTCTAGGCCCAAACAATGGTGAAGTGTCATGTAGTCGATGTTCATATAACACCACTAGAGGAGAGACAACATACATCTCATCAAAATATCAAACGAATACCAAATTCACATGACTACTTATAGCAAGACTTCTCCCATGTCCTCAGGAACAGAGTAACTACTCACAAATCATAAGATCACCTTCATCCTTAGGCCATCCACTTGAGGGAAATTCACATGGCTAAGTATTGGGTGTGTTGGGGACACAAGAGACTATTTATTATTTGGTTGCAGGGTTATTTGAGAGAGACCATCTTCATCCTACGCCTCCCACAGATTGATAAACCTTAGGTCATCCACTTGAGGGAAATTTGCTACTGTCCTACAAACCTCTGCACTTGGAGGCCCAACAACGTCTACAAGAAGAAGGTTGTGTAGTAGACATCAGGTCACTAGAAGCGGAACTGCCTCAAATACTTGGCGCATAAGAAGGATGGCAAGGTGAACAAAATTATATATGATATACATGTTATTGATGTGTACTTTACTAGTGTTCATAGTAACCCCTGGGTATTTGATACTGGTTCAGTTGCTATGATTAGTAACTCGAAACAGGAGTTACAAAATGAACAAAGACTAGTTGAGGGCGAGGTGACGATGTGTGTTGGAAATGATTCCAAGGTTGATAAGATCACCATCGCACACTCCCTTTACCTTCGGGATTAGTGTTGAACCTAAAATAAATGTTATTTGGTGTTTGCGTTGAGCATAATATGATTGGATCATGTTTATTGCAATACAGTTACTCATTTAAGTCAAAGAATAATCGTTATTCTGTTTACATGAATAAAACCTTCTGTGGTCATACACCCAAGGTGAATGGTTTATTGAATCTCGATCGTAATGATACACATATTCATAATATTGAAGCCAAAAGATGCAAAGTTAATAATGATAGTGCAACCTATTTGTGGCATTGCCATTTAGGTCATATTGGTGTAAAGCGCATGAAGAAACTCCATGTTGATGGGCTTTTGGAATCACTTGATTATGAATCACTTGATGCTTGCGAACCATGCCTCATGGGCAAGATGACTAAGACTCCGTTCTCCGGAACAATGGAGCGAGCAACAGACTTGTTGAAATAATACATACTGATGTATGCGGTCCGATGAGTGTTGAGGCTCGCAGCGGGTATCGTTATTTTCTGACCTTCACAGATGATTTGAGCAGATATGGGTATATCTACTTGATGAAACATAAGTCTGAAACATTTACAAAGTTCAAAGAATTTCATAGTGAAGTAGAAAATCGTCGTAACAAGAAAATAAAGTTTCTACGATCCGATCGTGGAGGTGAATATTTGAGTTACGAGTTTGGTCTTCATTTGAAACAATGTGGAATAGTTTCGCAGCTCACGCCACCTGGAACACCACAGTGTAATGGCGTGTCTGAACGTCGTAACCGTACTTTATTAGATATGGTGCGATCTATGATGTCTCTTACCGATTTACCACTATTGTTTTGGGGTTATGCATTAGAGACAGCTGCATTCACATTAAATAGGGCACCATCTAAATCCATTGAGATGACACCATATGAACTGTGGTTTAGCAAGAAAACTAATCTGTCGTTTCTTAAAGTTTGGGGCTGTGATGCTTATGTGAAAAAAATTTCAACCTGATAAGCTCGAACCCAAATCGGAGAAATGCGTCTTCATAGGATACCCAAAGGAAACTGTTGGGTACACCTTCTATCACAGATCTGAACGCAAGATATTCGTTGCTAAGAATGGATCCTTTCTAGAGAAGAAGTTTCTCTCAAAAGAAGTGAGTGGGAGGAATGTAGAACTTGATGAGGTAATTGTACCTTCTCCCGAATTGGAAAGCAGTTCATCACAGAAATCAGTTCCAGTGATTCCTACACCAATTAGTGAGGAAGCTAATGATGATGATCATGAAACTTTAGATCAAGTTACTCCAAACCTCATAGGTCAACCAGAGTATGGTCCGCACCAGAGTGGTACAGTAATCCTGTCTGGAAGTCATGTTACTAGACCATGACGAACCTACGAACTATGAGGAAGCGATGATGAGCCCAGATTCCACGAAATGGCTTGAGGCCATGAAATCTAAGATGGGATCCATGTATGAGAACAAAGTATGGACTTTGATTGACTTGCCCGATGATCGGCGAGCCATTGAGAATAAATGGATCTTCAAGAGGAAGACGGACGCTGATAGTAGTGTTACTATCTACAAAGCTCGAATTGTCGCAAAAAAAAGTTTTCAACAAGTTCAAGGTGTTGACACGATAAGATTTTCTCACTCGTAGCGATGCTTAAGTCTGTCCGAATCATGTTACCAATTACCACACTTTATGAAATATGGCAAATGGATGTCAAAACCGCATTCCTTAAATGGATTCCTTAAGAAGAGTTGTATATGATGCAACAAGAAGGTTTTGTCAATCCTAAAGGTGCTAACAAAGTGTGCAAGCTCCAGCGATCCATCTATGGACTGGTGCAAGCATCTCGGAGTTGGAATATACGCTTTGATAAAGTGATCAAAGCATATGGTTTTATACAGACTTTTGGTGAAGCCTGTATTTGCAAGAAAATGAGTGGGAGCACTACAGCCTTTCTGATAAATATATGTGAATGACATATTGTTGATCGGAAATGATGTAGAATTTCTGGAAAGCATAAAGGACTGTTAGAAAGTTTTTTTCAAAGAAAGACCTCAGTAAAGCTACTTACATATTAGGCATCAAGATCTATAAAGATAGATCAAGACGCTTGATAAGACTTTCAATGAGTACATACCTTGATAAGATTTTGAAGAAGTTCAAAATGGATCAGTCAAAGAAGGAGTTCTTGCCTGAGTTGTAAGGTGTGAAGTTGAGTAAAGACTCAAAACCCGACCACGGTAGAAAATAGAAATAGAATGAAAAGTCATTCCCTATGCCTTGGTCATAGGTTCTATAAAGTATGATATGTTGTGTACCAGACCTATTGTATACCTTAGCATGATTTTGGCAAGGGAGTACAATAGTGATCTAGGAGTAGATCACTTGACAGCGGTCGAAGTTATCCTTAGAAGACTAAGGAGATATTTCTCGGTTATGGAGGTGATAAAGAGTTCGTCGTAAAGAGTTACGCCGATGCAAGCTTTTACACCGATCCGGATGACTCTGAGTCTCAATCTGGATACATATTTTAAGTGGGAGCAATTAGCTAGAGTAGCTCCATGTAGAGAACTGTAGACATAGAAAATTTGCAAAAAATACATACGGCTCTGAATGTGACAGACCCATTGACTACGCTTCTCTCACAAGCAAAACATGATCACACCTTAGTACTCTTTGGGTGTTAATCACATAGCGATGTGAACTAGATTATTGACTCTAGTAAAACCCTTTGGGTATTAGTCACATGGCGATGTGAACTAATCACATGTTGATGTGAACTATTGGTGTTAAATCACATGGCGATGTGCACTAGATTATTGACTCTAGTGCAAGTGGGAGACTGAAGGAAATATGCCCTAGAGGCAATAATAGAGTTGTTATTTATATTTCCTTATATCATGATAAATATTTATTATTCATGCTAGAATTGTATTAACCGGAAACTTAGTACATGTGTGAATACATAGACAAAACAGAGTGTCCCTAGTATGCCTCTACTTGACTAGCTCGTTAATCAAAGATGGTTATGTTTCCTGACCATAGACATGTGTTGTCATTTGATGAACGGGATCACATCATTAGAGAATGATGTGATGGACAAGACCCATCCGTTAGCTTAACGTAATGATCGTTTAGTTTTATTGCTATTGCTTTCTTCATGACTTATACATATTCTTCTGACTATGAGATTATGCGACTCCCGAATACCGGAGGAACACCTTGTGTGCTATCAAACATCACAACGTAACTGGGTGATTATAAAGATGCTCTACAGATGTCTCTGAAGGTGTTTGTTGGGTTGGCATAGATCGAGATTAGGATTTGTCACTCCATGTATCAGAGAGGTATCTCTGGGCCCTCTCGGTAATGCACATCACTATAAGCCTTGCAAGCAATGTGACTAATGAGTTAGTCATGGGATGATGCATTACGGAACGACTAAAGAGACTTGTCGGTAACGAGATTGAACTAGGTATGATGATACCGACGATCGAATCTCGGGAAAGTAACATACCGATGACAAATGGAACAACGTATGTTGTTATGCGGTTTGACCGATAAACATCTCCGTAGAATATGTAGGAGCCAATATGAGCATCCAGGTTTCGCTATTGGTTATTGACCGGAGATGTGTCTCGGTCATGTCTACATAGTTCTCGAACCCGTAGGGTCCGCACGCTTAACGTTCGATGACGATTTGTATTATGAGTTATGTGATTTGATGACCGAAGTTTGTTCGGAGTCACGGATGAGATCACGGACATGACGAGGAGTCTCGAAATGGTCGAGAGGTAAAGATTCATATATAGGACGATGATATTTGGACACCGGAAGTGTTCCAGGTGATACCGGATCACCGGAAGGGGTTCCGGACAACCCGCGGCAAAGATATGGGCTTAATGGGCCAAGTAAGGGAACACACCAGCCCACAAGGGGCTGGGGCGCCCCCTATAGGGCCAGCCACGTGGGGAGAAAGGGAAAGGAGAGGAGGAAAAGGAAAGTATGAAGTAGGACTCCTACTTCCTTCTCCTCCCCCCTCCTTCCATTCCCCCTTGTCAGAATATGGTGGGGGGGGGATCTCCCATATCGACACTAGTTTCTATTATGGCAGCAAAGTTCTTTCCGTCCCTCGCGTGACGGCTCCAGTAGCTTCTGGTGAACAGTAAGCGTGGTGTTCGCGAATCCGAAAAATCCTCCGTGATTTCGCGTGGGTGTCCCCAATCTCAATCCAATCCAACAAAGCTAGCGATTGCCATCCTAGGAGAGCACCTCGATCTGCAGTTGGTATGCCTTCCCTCGGAGATTCTTCCGCAGGAACCCTGTGAGCGAGTAGGACTGGAATCCCAAATCCCCTGATCTTGCGTAGCCCATACATCCAAACCGAAATCCATACCCACCCTTCCACCCATCAGCCTCTCGAGTTTTGCTGGGGTGGGCGGCTGTAATACACCAAAAAATCCCTAGATTTTTGGTGCTGAGGCGGAGGCGAGACAGGAGCCGTGTGGAGGCGGGGCTCTGCTTCGGTGGTACGGCGCGACGCGACCTGAAGATGATAGGAGACGAGGCTAGGGAAATTGATGGAGTTGAGGGGAAGCTGAGGAATCTGAATCTTTCTGAGGCAGAAAAGAAAGGTATAAAAATCAGCACGCATTTGACTAGTTCATCCGCTACAGGGAAGCTAAAAGCAGTAGGTAAGCTACTGTCTGATAGACCTGCAAAAGCGGAGCATGTGTCAAGAACACTAAGGGAAGTATGGTGTCCTTTCACGGGAGTGGATTGCAAAGAGTTAGGAAGGAACCGCTTTCTGTTTTCGTTCCATAATGAGGCGGGGGGAAGGAAGGCTTTGAACAATGGACCTTGGAGATTCAATAAGGAGTTGTTAGTTATGGAAGATTTCACACCAAGCAAGACCATAGATGAGTATGAATTTAAGAAGATTCCGATCTGGGTTAGAGCATATGGTGTTCCTTTAGGAGCAATGTGCAGAGAAACATGAGAGTTGATAGGAAAACAGGTAGGAGAAGTGTTGGATGTGGATCTTGATGAAAATGATTCAGCAATGGGGGAGTATATGAGGATCAAAGTACGCATAGATATCACAAGTCCGTTGATGAGGTTTTTCACACTCATTATTGATGAAGAGGAAGAATATGAGCAAGAAAGGGAGGAGATGGAAGAGGAAGAGAGTGATGCAGAGAAGAAGAAGAAAGAAAAGACGAAATTTATCTCTTTTAGATATGAACATCTCCCCGATTTCTGTTACAACTGTGGAATCATTGGTCACAATGAAAGAGCATGCCCAACAAAAGGTGTGAAAGCAGAAGGAAGACAATTTGGGGCATGGATGTGTGCTGTAATATTTAAGGGCGGTTCTAGTGAAGAGGGGAGGAGCAAGAGCTCAAGCGATCATAGTAATTTCTAGAGGAGTAATAGCGCAGGTAGTAAAGGTAGCGACGGTCCTTCATGGCGTAAAAATCTGTCAAGCATAGAGGGTGATGAGAAAATTAATAGGGGAGAAGGAGATGATACCAGCCCACTCAAAATCACACTAGATGATCAAACAAAAGTTACATGGGGGCAAGAAACTAGTATATGATGAGAGGAAGTTTGAATCTTTTTCAAAAAAGGAACATAAAGAAGGATTTGAGTCTGAAGTGACTAATGAGGCAGCAGTACAATCATGCCAACGGGGTGATAGTGAGAGGGCTCATGACGGAAGAGGTAAAAATGTCCAGAGTGAAGAAAAAGAAAATATGGTGGCACAAAAGTCAGAAACAAATGAGAAGCAGAATACATTCAGAAGGGTGAAGAAACCTAAAGGGAAGCAACATAGTGTTCCTGTTGTTGTGGGAACCAAGAAAAGGATTGCTGAATACATGGAGTTTGATGATGAGGTGGAATCTTTTAAGAAGGCAAGGATGGAGGTTGATGGCGAAGAAGAGGAAGAAGCTCGTGCAAAACAAGTTGCATAAGGAAAAAGACCAGAGGGTGGAAGCGCCGGGCTGCAGGGACAGCCCGGCGAGTCAAAATGAAAATAACGGCATGGAACTGCCGGGGATTGGGGAATGGACCGGCAGTTCGAGGGCTTCTGGATCTCCAGAAGCAGGAAGACCCCGATATCATTTTCTTGTCTGAAACAAAAATGGACGGCAGAAGGATGCAATGGTTCCAACACTTATTGGGAATGTAAAAAATGATAGTGAAGGGTTGTGAAGGTAAACGTGGTGGTCTTGCTCTCATGTGGAAGAGGCATGTCAACGCAAAACTCCACAACTACTCAAGATATCACATAGACATGGAGATAGTGGAGCAAGACGGATACAAATGGCAGTTTACTGGCGTATATGGTGAACCCTCCTCAGATAAAAAGGATAATACTTGGAAATTACTAAAAATTCTAAACCAACAACTCAATCTTCCATGGTTGTGTGCAGGAGATTTTATTGAAGTGTTGTATGGCCATGAGAAAAAAGGAGGTCCAGGTCGTAGCCAAAGATCAATGGAGAAGTTTAGAATGGCATTATTAGAATGTGGATTACGTGACCTTGGTTACTCTGGTGACAAGTATACATGGAGAAATAATAGCCATGAAGCCAGATTTTACATTAAAGAAAGATTGGATCAGGCTGTCGCAACTAGGGAGTGGTGTGCACGTTTTCCTTCATATCAGGTCACAAACGGTGACCCGAGGCATTCAGACCATAGACCGGTCACCATTTCAGTTGAAGGAACCAAGAGGCAATCCAGAAGGCTTGGAAATGGGAACACATTCAGATTTGAGGCGAAATGGTTGGAAGAAGAAGAATGTGAAGATATTGTCACCAATGCCTGGAACACTGCAAATATTAGAAGCGGTGGAAGTGTGGCTCAAGGCATCAAAAGTGTTTCCAGGGACCTAAAAGCCTGGGATGCAAATGTACTAGGAGACCTTCAATGGAGAATAAAGAAGTTAAAAGATGAGCTAGAAATGGTCAGAAGAAGTGAAATAAATCAAGACAAAGTCGATCCGGAACATGTACTGAAGGATAAGCTGGATCGACTAGAGAAGCAACACAACCTTTTCTGGAGGCAAAGAGCCCATGTTAAATGGCTGCAATTTGGAGATAAAAATACGGCTTTCTTCCATGCATGTGCATCTGAGAAGAAAAAACGTAATACCATCCAAAAGTTGAAGAAAGAAGATGGGACTTGGGTAGAAGAGGCAGAGCAACTAAATGAATATATTTCAAATTATTACCTTAATATATTTACCTCGGCGGCAAGGCACGACAATAACACAATTCTGCAATCAATTCAACCTAGAGTAACTGATCAAATGAACGAGTTGCTTTGTGCAAAATATACTGAAGAAGAGGTGAGAGCTGCCCTAAATAATATTGGTGATCTAAAGGCCCCGGGACCTAATGGCATGCCTGCAATCTTTTTTAAGAGATTCTGGAACACTGTAGGGGAACAAGTAACAAAGGAAGTGCTTAAGGTGTTGAGAGGTGGGGAGATGCCTGAAGAATGGAATAATACCATAATAGTTTTGATCCCAAAAATGCCTAAACCAGCGAGACTGAATGACTTACGGCCCATTAGCCTCTGCAACGTGGTCTACAAATTAATAGCCAAGGTACTCACCAACAGACTAAAGAATATATTGCCTGAAATAATATCCCCCAACCAGAGCGCATTTGTGCCTGGACGCGTGATATCTGATAATATTCTTTTAGCATATGAAATGATTCACTTTCTGCAGAGGAAGAAGAGCGGAAGAGGAGGATATGCTGCCATCAAACTCAACATGAGCAAGGCTTATGATAGAGTTGAATGGAAATTCCTACAAGAAATCATGCTGAAATTGGGTTTCAATAGAAGATGGGTGCAACTGGTGATGAACTGCGTCACCACGGTGAAATACCAAATCAAAATCAATGGGGACGTCACGGAGATAATTATTCCCGAGCGAGGGCTTTGCCAAGGTGATCCCCTTTCTCCATATCTCTTTCTATTATGTGCTGAGGGCTTCTCGGCCATGCTACAAAATGCTGAGGCGAATGGGAGGTTAAAAGGAATCAAAATATGTAGAACAGCCCCAAGCATAAGTCATCTTCTTTTTGCAGATGACTCACTTCTCCTCCTGGAAGCAAATGCCAACAGTGCTCATGAGCTGAATCAAATCCTGAATGTTTACGAAGCTTTCTCAGGCCAAGTTATAAATAAGGAGAAGTCAGCCATCTTGTTTAGCAAGAATACAAAGCGTGAGGACAAAGAGGAGCTGATGAATCAACTCAATATTGCTACCGAAGGCTTCTCTGGAAAATATCTGGGCTTACCATGCTATATTGGTAAATCAAAAAGCAAAGCCTTTGAGTATATCAAGGAAAGAGTATGGAAAAGGATACAAGGGGGCAAAGAAAAAATGCTCTCGAAGGCCGGCAAGGAAATTCTTATCAAAGCTGTAGCGCAAGCAATCCCTGTTTATGCAATGGCATGTTTTGATCTTACCAAATATCTATGTGATGATATTAGCTCAATGATTGGGAAGTTTTGGTGGAGTCAAATGGATAAAGAAAATAAAATCCACTGGGTCGGATGGGATAAGCTGACAAAACCCAAAAAGGACGGGGGGCTAGGATTTAGAGACTTATACTCCTTCAACTTAGCTATGCTAGCAAGGCAGGCTTGGAGAATGTTACAAAGCCCAGCGTCTTTGTGCGCACAGGTGTTCGTAGCGAAATACTATCCAAACCAGAATCTGCTACAAGCGAGGCCAAGGGATGGCATTTCATATAGTTGGAGAAGCATTTTGAAAGGAGTACAGGTGCTACAAAGCGGAATCATATGGAGAGTAGGAGATGGATGCACTATCAATATATGGTCAGACCCTTGGCTACCAAGGGGCATCTCCAGAAGTGTAACATCCCAGCAAGGCAGCCATGTTATTACTAAGGTTTCAGACTTGATTGACTCCACCTCTGGCACATGGGATATACAACTGCTCTGACAAACTTTCAATGAAGAAGATGCACAAGTAATCCTGCAAATCCCGATTCAAGGGGGCGCTGTAGATACACCAGCCTGGCATTTTGACAAAAAGGGTAAATTCTCAGTTAAATCTGCGTATCAAGTAGTACTGGGCAAACAAGCCAGGAACTCTGCACATGATGTAGCTTCGTCATCAAATCAGAATGTTCAGTGTCGGACCACTTTTTGGAAGAAACTATGGAGGTTACCCCTGCCCAACAAAATCCTGCACTTTCTATGGTGACTAGCCAACAATAGCCTTCCACTAAGAATGAAACTACAAAACAAAGGAATGGAAGTGGATACACGATGTCCAACATGCCACCAACTAGATGAAGATGGAGGCCATTGTTTCCTAAAGTGTAAATTTGCCAAGGCTGTTTGGAGAACTGCTTTACTAGAAGAATGTCGGATGCAACTTATAAATTGTCCGAATGCCATCTCGACAATGGAGGACATCCTAGAAATGGAAGATGAAAAATGTATAAAGATCTGCATCCTGTTGTGGTTACGGTGGTCTGAGAGGAACAAAGCTAATCAAGGAGAAAGGATCAGGATTGCAGATGAAGTCATATACTCACTACAACTGCATTTGTTGGAGTACAAAAAATACATCAAGCGACAGGAGAAAAATTTGCAGGGCATAAACTAGGTTTGGCACCCTCCCCCTATTGACTTTCTTAAAATCAATACGGATGGAGCCTTTAGACAGGCAACTAGATTGGGTGGATGGGGTCTTACCATAAACAATGATCAGGGAATTACACTAGTTGCAGGAGCAGGGAACTTGGAAAATGTTGGAGAACCACTACAAGCTGAAGCTCTTGCCATGCTCTATGCTGTGAATGAGGCGTCAAGAATGGGGTGCCAAAGAGTCATTCTGGAGACAGATGCAGCTGTATTGAAACAAGCAATAACAAGTGACCTGTATGACTACTCGAGTCTAGGCGTAGTGTTTAAAGAAATTAGAGCAGTGATGCAATCATCTTTCCAATCCTGTAAAGTAGAAACTTATCCAAGGGCATGTAATATTTCTGCACACTGTTTAGCTGCTCATGGTGTAATTATGGAGTGGAGGAGCTATCAGATATGGCTCGATCCACTTCCTAGGGATGTAAAAAACCTTGTCGCTGGTGAGTCCAGCTTGCCTTGTTAATGGAATGCTTTTGTGTTCCTTTCAAAAAAATGGTGGGGGGGGGGCGAATTGGACTAGGGGCCCAAGTAGGATTCCTCCTACTTGGGCGCGCCCTAGGCTGCCTCCCTCCCTCTCCTTCCTTTATATACGTGGGGAGGGCACCCCTAGAACACACATCAATTGTTCCTAGCCGTGTGCGGCGCCCTCCTCCACAGTTAACACCTCGGTCATATCGTCGTAGTGCTTAGGCGAAGCCCTGCGCCGGTAACTTCATCATCACCGTCGTCACGCTGTTGTGCAGACGGAACTCTCCCCGGTCCTCAACTGGATCAAGAGCTCGAGGGACGTCATCGTGCAGAACGTGTGCTGAACACGGAGGTACCGTACGTTCGGTACTTGGATCGGTTGGATCGTGAAGACGTTCGACTACATCAACCGCGTTACTAAACGCTTCCGCTTTCGGTCTACGAGGGTACGTGGACACACACTCCCCGCTCGTTGCTATGCTTCTCCTAGATAGATCTTGCGTGATCGTAGGAAATTTTTTGAAATACTATTTTTCCCAACAAGGTGACGGTTTCTTGATTTGTAGTCGGGGGAATGTTATTGATGGATGTTTGCAGATTCGTGATTCTATAAGTGTTATCTTGGATTCGGTGGAGTTTCCCCCCTTACTAGATCTGGTGGTGGTTCTGCCATTGATGACATCATCGATCCAAGGCGGCTGGGGATTAACTTTTGAAGTGGTATTTTGGGACCCAAGGGTTGTGCTTCACGTGTGGGCTATGGGTTGGGGCCCTTGATTGGCTTGTTGAGTGGCTTGTGGATCGGGAAACAAGGGCAACTTGAGACATGTCCACAACAAGGGAGATTTCTGAACGATCTACGAATCTTCAATCTTGTAATATAGTTCATGAGTTTAGGAGCTCGAATTATGAAGCTCACAACCTAGCAAAGCATGCTCTCTCACTCGGTATTGGTCGGCATGTTTGGTTGGGCCATCCGGGAGATCTTTCCTTCGTCCCTGTAAACATTGTGACGTCTGAATAAATAAAGCTTTGCAGGTTTCCTAAAAAAACTAGAGCGTAGGGGGCTTGCTTCTTCGCAACTACCGTCGAGTAGATCCTTCGCGTCGGCGGTGATGGCGGGCGGAGATGGTCACAGTTGGAGAGGTGATAGAGGCCATTGTGATTTTGGGCGCTCGAACTAGGCAGGAAGAGGAAACAAATGAGCGTTGGGTGATAGAGGCCAGTAGTGTGATTCCAATTTCTGATGATGGTAGCACTCGTGGAACGGAAGTTTTAGTGGGAGGTGGTTCTAAAACGGGAGTTGCTTGTTACAAATGCTTGAAAGTAGGTCATATAGTGAAGGGTTGTACTAATTACTTGTTTTGCATATATTGTGGTAGGGAGCAACCTCATGTTTCAGAATAGCGCACCAATTCTTATAGCCAGTCTGGTTCCTCAGTTGGTGGGTTACTCAACAGATGGGTTACAACCGATGGTGGGGAATTCTGGGAACAAAATTGAAGATCATAAGAAGAAGCAAATTTAAAGGATTGTTAATGTAGTTCATGGGAATACTGCTACTGATAAATCACTATTGCCTTTCAGAAGTAATTTCCTTGGGAGGATGGTGGGAAGTCAAGATGTTTGCGCAGAGAACTTTCCTTATTAAGTTCATTTCTATCAAGAAGCTTGATGAGATCAGTATCGGGGGTTGGGTGCGACCTATGCCAATGGATGGCTTATCATGGTGGGAGCGAGTAGAACGTCGCCGGTGCCTGGAAGCGGGATGAGGCGTAGACACGAACGCCGGCGCACTTTACCCAGGTTCGGGGCTCTCCTAGGAGATAACACCCCTAGTCCTGCTCTGCGGGGTCTCCGCATGATCACTAAGGCACTAGTGAGTACAATGGTGCTCCTCGAGCTGTTTGCTAGAGGTGGAAGAAAGCAAGGCTTGCTCTCTCCTTTCTCTATGGGTCGGTCTAGTTCTAACAGGCTGGGAACCCTTTGCATGGGTGCCCTGGGGGGGTTTATATAGGCCTACCCCCCAGGGGTACAATAGTAATCCGGCCGGGTGTAGGACCCGGCTATCAGTCTCTCTGGTGGCCGGCTTCTCCGCCGGCTGCTAGGGCCCGCCGCCTGGTGGGCCCCGCCGACTGGTCTGGTGTGGAGCCGACAGGCCGCCCCCGCCGCTCACGGGTCTTGTCGGCTGCTGATCACTGTAGCCGTGATGCTAATGACGCAGGCTCGGTCAAGGGAGCGTGGCTACAGCCCCGCCGCCTGGCGGGCGATTACTGTAGCCACTCTATCTCTCGTCTGGTTAATGGCGCGTGGGTCCCGAGGAAGGGGCGGGCCGACTGCTGGGGGCCGACCTCCCTCGGATCCGACTATTGGGGCTCTAGCCGTCTTCCGGGCTCTCGCTGATCGATGGGGCCTGTCGTCCTTGGTCCATACCGACAGGCCGTCGTGGGAGCAGGGCTCCGCCTGCTTGTGGTGACGTCAGGGGTGGAGTGGCAACAGTGCTGCGTCGGGCGGAAATCTCCGCCGATACGGTGCACTGTGGCCACGCCCATCCCTGGATTTGGGAGGGATGGGCTATACTGTAGCCACTCCCTGTCTTGTCTTTCTTGATGAGGGCGCAGGCTTTCGTGGGCGCCTCGGGCTGACTGCTAGGGGCTGGCTTCTCTGGAAGCCGCCCACTAGGAGTCGGCTTGTCTTGATACCGGCTTCTCTGGAAGCCGGCTTCTCTGGAAGCCCCCCACTAGAACTCGGCCGTCTACGGGCAGCCGGCTATTCCTCCAGCCGGCCACCAGAAGGCGGCACTTCGTCTTGGTGCCTTGAGGGGCGCAGCCAGCCCCGATGTCTTGAAAGGTTCTGGGTCTTGGGTTAGCCTACCCGTGGCCCATTACTCTGACAGTAGTCCCCGAAGCTGGTGAGGTGTCGCGGCTGAGCAGCCATGGAGCCTCAGCAGTTTCTTTCTTCGAGGGCTTGAGGTGGAGCTTCGTCCGACTAGTGCCGAGCCGACTGGCGAGAGTCGGCCTCGTCCAGCCTGACTTATCCAAACTTCGAATGCGACGGCGGGAACCAAGTGGCGTGCTTGCTAAGCCTCTAGGCCGCCGCCCATTGTGGGCATGTCACGTGGCGTCGAGCGGCCGGGCCAGTCTGCCAGCCCACGCTCGCGATGGGACACGCCTGCTGGCGGGGCCCGCCACTACCAGGCCTCGGCACGCGAGCGGATCCGCTGCGGCTGAGGTGGGCGGTTGAGTTTTCCCACGGAGTTACTGCGTGCAGTAACTCGCGCGATAAACATGGGGGCGTGGGGTCGTGGGCGCAGTAAATCCCACGATCGCCCCCTCGGCTTCGCAGCCCGTAGGCCTATAAGTAGGGAGAGGAGGGGGAGCGGCGGAGCACGCGCGCCCCTCCTCCCCATTCTTTCCCCCTTCTTCTTCCTCTTGCCGTAGCGCCTCCAAGCCACGCTGAGCGCTGCGGTGGTTCGTCTCCGATGAGCTCATCCTCCAATCCCACGCCCCCATGGCGCGCTCCGCCAGACGCGGCGGCTGCCCGGCAAAGATTACGTGAAGGTCCGCCTCGCGCCGAAGAGGGAGATCTCGCCGGCGCCGGAGGAGGGCGAGCGGGTCGTCTTCCGCTCGCACTGCCTGCGCGGCCTCGGCCTGCCGGCGAGCAGCTTCTTCCGGTCCTTCCTCGAGTTCTATGGTCTTCAGCCGCACCACCTCACACCAAACACGATGGTGCTGCTGTCCGCCTTCGTCACTTTGTGCGAAGGCTTCCTTGGCGTCCTCCCCACCATCGAGCTTTGGGGGGAGTTCTTATACACCAAGCTTGGCACCCTCGTCGCGGGCGTGCCGGCTCAATGCGGCGCGTTTATTGCGGTGCGGAGGCCTGCGGCCGAAAATCTGTTTCCTCCCATCACGCTGATCAAGTCGGTGAAGATGTGGCAGCGGTCGTACTTCTACGTGAAGAGCTTCTTCCCGGAGGGCGACTGGGTCAACTTGCCGGCTTACGAAGCCGGCCCGCCAGCTGGGAGGCGGCCCAACTGGTCGTACCGGGCCAAGACACTGTCGCCTTCTGGAGCCGCCGCCATCGCGCGGCTTCGAGTGTTGACACGGTCGGAGGGCCTGACCGGGCCCGACTTGCTGTCCGCCTTCGTGGCGCGCCGAGTGCTCCCGCTCCAGGGCCGCCCTCACATGATCTGTCAGATGAGCGGACATCGGGACCCAAGCCGGTTGTGCACCAAGGAGATGCCTCACGCAGAGGTACCTCACATGGTGAACTATCTTGCGAACTGCGAGCTCACGGAGGAGTGGCGGTTTGGCAAGGAGCCGTATTCATGCACTGACCCCCTGCCTATGGTAAGTTATCTTTCTTTTTCTCTATCCCTTTTGTTGCCAAGTTCGGCCTGTCCAACCTGACCAATCGGCCTTTGAACAGAGCCCCCTCCTCCAGCCGGCAGCCGGCGCCACGGGGCCGAAGCGCCGATTCCTCCCCGACCGAGCGGAGAGCGACGTGGATGTCCCCGACTTGGGGGCGTCGGCTTTGGAGGACGGCGCCGAGGGAGGAGGTGGCGAAGCAGGCAGCTCGAGGCTTGGAGCTAGCCTCTAGGACTGGCCCGACGACGATGCGAGGGAAGTCGCCCCGCGCCACCAGCCAGGGTCCGGCCAGCCGGGCGCGAGCTCATCTGCCGCGCCGGATGCCCAAGGTGGCGCGAAAAAATGCAGGGCCGCGCCGAGCTTGTTCAGCAACCGGCCGAAGAAGCCCAAGGGCTCGGCCGCGGCGACCAAGCGGGATGAAGTGGCCGCGAAGGCCATCCGCTTCCGCAAGGCGGTGAAGGAGCCGCAGCTGGTTTCTGCGTAAGTATTGCCTTCCTCTCGCGCCTTCATTTTTTCCTTGTTGATTCTGTCTGAGTTTCTTTACTTTGTTTCCCTTGATCTAGGGCTCCGCTCTCTCTCGAGAAATCGGCCACCGCCTCCATCGTGGGGTCGGCGGAGACTTCCAGCACCACTCGGCGGGTCGATCCGACCGCCGACCTCCGGGAGGCGAGGGAGCGGAACACGCAGGAAGCGCGCGAGGAGCAGGAAGCCGCCCACCTGGAGAAGGCGGAAGCAGAGAAGGCAGAGGCCGCCGCCCTGAAGAAACTGGCGGAGGCCGAGGCAGCCGACGCGGCGAAGAAGCAGGCCGAGGAGGCCGCGCACCGCCAGTCGGCGATACTCATCACTCCCCTGAACTCTGCGACGCCACCACCGGAGTTCGTGGCGCAGACTGGGGAAGCCGGCGACGAGCACCCGATCATGGAGAGGGACGGCGGCGTCGTCGCCATGCCGGACGTGATCGTGCCTCCACCGCCGCCGTCCGGGAACGCGCAAGGCGAGCAGCCGGCGGACCCGCCGATGCCGCCAGCTGGAAACGAGGTGGCGACGGGCCCGACTCCTAAGGTCGGCACACCGACGCGCCGCCGACTTGCGAAGGTGGCTTCGGCACCACGCCCGCTGGAGACCGGCGCCGCAAGCTCCTCGATCCCGGACACTGAGGCGACCAGCGTCGCGCCCACTGGGTGGGTGCGGGGAGGCGGGACGGGCCCTCTAAACAAGGCGATCCTGGATGTTCAAGCCAAACTCTGCGCCGAGGCCGACGCTATCAAGCACTGCAACAAGACGTTCCTGGAATCACGAGAGGCCATCCGGGTACGCTTCTTGCTTCTTTGTTTTTAACTTCTTGTATTGCTTCGTGGGGGCGCGTCAGCGCACCCACTGGGTGTAGTCCCCGAGTTCCGGGCCGGCTGCTGAGCAGGCGGCTCGGAACTTTAATTAGCAGGCTCTGAGCGCTGATGTCCTTGCTGCAGGATTATCATAACCTCCGTGCGGCCGCCTTCAACTCCAAAGTCCAGGAGTTGGATCAACGTGCTGTCGACTTGTCGGAGAGCCGAAGTAAGTCCTCGTCTTTCTCTGCGGGGGCGCGCTGGCGCACCCGCGGGCTGTAGTCCCCGAGATTCGGGCCGACTGCTGAGCAGTCGGGCCGGATCTCCCCGGCAATTGTTCTTCTTTGGGTTGATATTGACGACTTCTTTCTCCGCGGGGGCGCGCTGGGCGCACCCGCGGGCTGTAGTCTCCGAGATTCGGGCCGACTGCTGAGCAGTCGGGCCGGATCTCCCCGGCCACTGTGCTTCTTCTTTGCTGGTTGCTGAAGCCTTTCCCTTCTTCTTTTCTTCTGCAGAAGCCAACGCCGCCTTGCAGCAGCAGCTGGGCGAAGCCAACACCGCGCTGCACGCTAAGGAGGAGGAGTGCGGCAAGCTGGCTGAAGAGCGTGACCGGCTGGTCGCGCAACTGGCGGAGCTTCTCAAGAAGGCCCAGAAGGAGGCGGAGGACAAGGAGACCAGCCTCCTTGCTGAGTTCGTGATCGAACGCTCCGCCTGGACCGACAAGGAGGCGATGCTGACTTCTGGCTTTCACGAGATCGAAGACATAGTTGATGGTGAGCTTCCCTCTTTTTCCTTCTTTGAGCTGCCGGCTGCTGGTCGAGTCGGCCTCTTGTCTCTAACTTTGGCTCTTTGCTTTCTGTCTTGGCAGACTTCTTCCCTGGTCACTCTGACGCCGCCAATCAGGCCATTGAAGCTGATCGCGAAGGACGGAGGGCGGAAGGCGCACAGATCGTTGCCGACGCCCCCCGAACCCTTAGCGAGTAGCTCCTGAGCATCGAGGCCCGTCTTCGGCCAGCTCACCGGATGCTACGCCGTGTTCAGCGTGTCGGCGCCCAAGCGATCGCCGCCCTGTGGCCGGACATGCCAGCACCGCGCACTCCCAGTCGGACTGCCGACTGGCTGGAGATGGCGGCCGGCCATCTTGAGGCCTGGAAAGGCTCCTCGGCCCGGGCTGGAGCGCGCCGGGCCTTGGAATTCGTCAAGGCGTGGTACCCTGGGCTAAATCTAGCCCAGCTGGCCACATTTCGGCTGGAGGCTCAGGCGGAGTTGGCGGTCATGGAAGATGACCTTGTCAAGCGTGCGGCGACAATCGCCGAGTACACCAACACCAGCATCTTCGTCCCGGAGCGGGTTGAGAACGGCGTCGAGGCACCACCAGAATGGTTTGGGCTGAACCCGGAGGACGGCGAGGACTCGGCCGAGGTGATAGACTCCAGCAGCGAGGAAGGAGACGAGGAGGAGGAGGAAGGCGAAGAGGAGGCGCCAGAGGTCGGAGCGGACGGCCAACCTCAGCTCGACCGCGCCTCCAGCAACGAGCCACGCCCAAGCGAGCCGGCTGCCACTGGAGGCGGCCAAGCGGAGACTGACCAGCCGGCCGCTCCACCAACCGGCGCCACCGACTCCTCCGATCCACCGAACCCGTCTGCCGCTCCCTAGGCCGCCAGTTTATCTTTTGCTTTACCTGCCTATCAGTCTCGACAAACTTGTTAATTTTGCACAATTCCACCCGCGGGGTGTATCTCAAACTTTCGTTGAATATCGGCTAAGGGCCTTTTGCTATGTAAAATATTTTTCCGAGTTCTATCTTTTCTTGCTTGATGCTCTTTGGCTTCTTTCCTTTGCCGCCTTCCCTTGGTTGCCGTCTTGCCAGCCGAACAGCCGCTCTGCGGACAGTGGCTGGGTCAAGTACTTAGCTACTTCCGGGGAGGCAAGTACTTAGCCATTTTAGAGTTCTTTAGCAAGTTAAGTAGAAGCCGGCCGGCTGGCTGCTCAACAGCCGGTCATAGAGGCGGGAAGCCAGCTTGAACTATGCACATGCTTTGGGTCCTTAGCCATTTTTCATGTGGGCACCCTTTCTGCCTTACTCCTGCCCACCAGACAGTCGCTCTGCGAGCTGCGGCTTCTGGCAGGAGACGGCTTAAGTTCCAACACATTACTTGTCCGGCTGCAGGAAGCATTTCATAGTACAAGGCGGCGAGTCCCCGGGCCGACTAGTCGGACCCAGTGCCAAGTGGCATAAAGAAAATGACGCATTCATAGGCATAATTCTTATCATATAGATAAAGGAGGGCAGTCCCCGAGCTCTTCTCGGGGGACCCGGAGTCTTCGTACTTTAATACAAAAGGTAGCGTGGTACATACTGCATCAACTGTAAAATCTTCGGAGGAGATTTGCGTTCCATGGCCGCTCCGTCTCCTTGCCGGAGTCGTCCTTCTTGCGCGCTCGAGGCTTCTGAGCGTCGATCAGGTAGTAGGAGTCGTTGCCCAACACTTTGCTGATGATGAAGGGGCCTTCCCAAGGCGCTGAGAGCTTGTGCTAGTCGGCTGTTCGCTGGATCAGCCGGAGCACAAGGTCTCCCTCTTGGAAATACGGCTTCAATTTCTTGGCGGCAAAGTGCACGCCGTAGCACATCTTCTGATAGTGGGGGTAGTTCTGCTTGGAGGCTAACAACACTTCACTCAGGTAATACACTGGTCTCTGGACTGGTAGTGCCTTGCCTTCCTTCTTGCGTTCTACCACTATGACTGTGCTGACCACCCGGCTGGTGGCGGCGATGTAGAGGAGCATTGGCTCCTTAGGAGTCGGAGCCGCCAGGACAGGTGGAGTAGTCAACATCTTCTTGAGCTGGAGAAAAGCATCATCCGCCTTGTCGTTCCACTCGAAAAAGTGGTCTTCTTCATGAGCTGGTACAGGGGAAGAGCCTTCTCTCCCAGGCGACTGATGAAGCGGCTGATGGACGCCAAGCAGCCGGTGAACTTTTGCACGTCGAGCAGTTGGGTGGGCACTTCCATCCTCTCGATGGCCTTGATCTTCACAGGGTTGCATTCTATGCCACGCTCTGAGACCAGAAAGCCAAGAAGCTGGCCGGCTGGTACTCCGAAGACGCATTTCTCCGGGTTGAGCTTGATTTGAAATCGGCGCAAGTTCTCAAAGGTCTCCTTGAGGTCTTCTAGCAGCGTTCCACGCTTCTCCGTCTTCACCACAACATCGTCCACATAAACGTGGGCGTTCCTGCCGAGTTGCTTGAGGAGGCACTTCTGCATGCAACGTTGAAATGTGGCGCCAGCATTCCTCAAGCCGAACGTCATGGTCAAGTAGCAGAAGGCTCCAAATGGTGTGATGAAGACGGTCTTCAGCCTGTCGGCCGGGTTCAGCTTGATTTGGTGATACCCCGAGTATGCGTCCAAAAAACTCAACAGCTCGCATCCGGCTGTGGAGTCTATCACTTGATCAATTCTCGGCAAAGCAAATGGGTCTTTGGGGCAGGCTTTGTTGAGGCTGGTGTAATCAATACACATGCGCCACTGCTTGTTTTTCTTCAGCACAAGGACTGGGTTGGCCAGCCACTCTGGAAAGAACACTTCCATGATGAAGCCGGCTGCCAGTAGCCGGGCTATCTCTTCTCCAACGACTCTTCTCTTCTCTTCTGACAGGCGGCGCAAGGGCTGCCTGACTGGCTTGGCATCGGACCGGACATGTAACTTGTGCTCGGCGAAATCCGTCAGAACACCCGGCATGTCTTTAGGTGACCATGCAAAGATGTCTCAATTCTCACGGAGGAAATCGACGAGCTCGCCTTCCTATTTGCTGTCAAGGTTTGCACCTATGACAACATACCTCTCCGGGTGCTCCGGGTCCAAGGGTATCTTCTTTGTCTCTTTGGCCGGCTTGAACGAGCCCTCGGCTTCCGACTCCTTGGGGTTGGGTGACATTTCCGGCTGCTTGCCTGCCATTGCCACAACTCGGTCAAGGAGCCGCTTCTCAGCCGCGATCACAAGGGACTCGGCCAGCCGGCTGCTATCTGCTGCGCAAGCGGACGACTTCTTGTAATCCCATGCTATGGTCAGGATTCCCTTGGAACTCGGCATCTTCATCTTGAGGTAAGCATAGTGGGGGACCGCCATGAACTTGGCCAGAGTAGGCCGGCCAAGTAGTGCATGGTATGGGCTCTCAAGGTCCACCACCTCAAACCAGACTGGCTCTCGGCGGAAGTGATCTTTGTCTCCAAAGAGGACGTCTATCTAGATCTTGCTGATTGGTGAGCAGGAAAGGCTAGGAACTATGCCATGGAAAACAGTCCGGCTGAGCTGCAACTGCCTTTGTTTGATTCCTAACTTCTCCATGGTATCCTTGTACAGGATGTTGATGCTGCTGCCACCATCTATCAGAACTCGGGGAAAACGAGCAGCTCGCCTATCTGTGGCAAAAGTGGCATCCAGAACCAGGGCATAGGAGCCGGGATTGGGCATTACTTCCGGGTGGTCGGCTCTGCTCCAGCTGATGGGCTTCTCGGACCAATGCATGAACTCGGGGGTCTCTGATGCCACTGCATTCACTTCTTGCTGTCGTTGCCGTCTGTTGTGCTTATCGTCGGCCACACTCGTGAACATGACATAAGCTCCGTGCTCTTCAGGATACTCGTCTTGTATGGCTCCGACTGGTCGAACCGCCGGCTACTGGGGGGGAGGAGGAGGCGGCTGCCCAGCAGGCGGAGGAGGCAGAAGGCCGTCACCCTTGGCGATCCTGGTGAGCCAATGGCACTTCCGAGTGGTGTGGTTGGACGGCTTCGCACCACTGTGGAACTTGCAGGGCGCATCAAGGGTCTGCTCATACGAGAAAGCGGGCAGCCAATTGGGCTTGCCGCCCTTCTGGCGCTTGGATGGAGGCTGCCCTTCCGGCTGCTGGTCTTCGACTGTCGCCACCTGCCGGCTTGTAGAAGCCAGCTGCGCGGCCTTGCATTTGTTGTCGTTGGGCTGCTGACGCCGACTAGAGTCGCCAGCCGGGGCCCGAGGAGCTGGAGGAGCCACTTTGCTAGACGCATCAACTTGGATCTCTGCCTTCATGGAGGAGTCGGCCGTGGCGTATTTATCTGCTATGATCAGCAGCTCGTCGAGGGTCGCCGGCTCGTCGCAGAGAAGCCTGTGCTTGACAAGGGTGCCCTCTCGGCACCCGGCGGTGAAGTACTCGATGGCCTGCACCTCGTGCACGCCCTCGCAAGAGTTGCGGAGCTCGGCCCAGCGCGTGAGGTAGTCACGAGTCGACTCGCTGGGGCCTTGGACGCACAAGGAGAGCTGCCGAGGCTTGGGCAGCCGCTTGTACGTGCTGGTAAGGCTTCGGCGAAATCGACCCAGCTGTTGATGTTGCGGGGCTTCAGGCTGTTCAGCCATGTCCGGGCCATGCCCTGGAGCATGAGCGGAACATACTTCACGGCAACGCGCTTGTTGCCGTTCGCGATGCTGACGGCCGTGGAGTAGTCGACCAGCCAGTCATCCAGCTTCGCGGAGCCGGTGTATTTGGGCGTGTCTCTCGGGAGCGTGAACCCTTTGGGGAAGGGCTCATCTCGAATGCGGGGGCCAAAACAAGGCGGACCCAGCTCATCTTCTTCTTCTAGCGCCAGGGATCGGTGGAGACGGTCGATCCGATGGCGGGCATCGTTCTCTCCGACTCCTTCTCGGCGGCCAAGGCGGTCGCCGAGTGTCGGGTGTTCAACAGGCGGCGGGGAGACGCGCCTTTCCCTGCGAGGGGGAGGAGGCGGACAGTCATCCCGTCGTTCTACTGCTCTTGGGCGGCCGTCTTGGTCGCGCTCGATGGTGAGGCGAGTCCGGCTACGGCTGGCAGCCGGCTCCTTGTCTCTTCTTCCACGGGCGCCACCAGTCGGCGTCCGGGACGTCGCGCCTTGATCTCGGCAGGGAGGCGGATCTTCATTTTGCCGGTTGGGAGCCTCAGTACGGCAGCCGGCCTCGTGCTGCTCAGCAGCCGCGTCGAGGAGTCGCTGGACGTGCTCCGCCATCTGGCGACGCTCTTCGCCCTCAAACTTGTCCAGCTCTTCTGCTACCGCCTGGGCAGCTCGGATGTTTTCCGCGGGCGTGGCGTAGACGGGGCGATCTGCCCCAAATAGGCTGGCCAGGGCCGCGCCGCGTTGCTGGACCGTACCAATGCGACTAGGCCCACCAGGAGCCGGCGTGCCACCCACAGTGCGGTCCATCTCGCGCTGGTAGGCCTCCGATAGGCGTCTCATGTTGGCCAGCTTCTTGGCGCTCTCGACTAGCTGGGCGCGGCGCGCTTCCAGCATCTCGGCGTCGGCGTCTTCTGGAATGGGCGCCGTCAGGTCTTGCAGTGCCGCATCGAGCGGGTCATGAGCACCTCCGCTGGAGTGCTCGCTGTGGCCATGACAAGCACCTCCGTGATGGCGCTTCCGCCGCTCTCCGCGCGAGGAAGCGGCTCGTCGTAGACCACCACGTTGGTGGGGAACGCGTCAAGCGACGCAGTGTCGGAATTGACAAGCATCGGGTCGGTGGAGCCTACAGATTCCAAGTCCACAGCCGGCTCGCTGGTGACGTGGAGCTGATCGAGGAGGCTCGCGAGGCGGCTCTCGGGGCCTTCGGTGCCCGCGTCAGACACGGGCTCGTCGGAGAGGCGAACCTCGCCAACAAGATCGGCGAGGCAGCTCGCCGCGCAGGCGACCTCCGCGCCATGCAGCGCGTCAGCGCAGACTCCGTCTGGCGTGCCGGGCTGGCTGCGCTCGCCAGGGAGGAAAAGGGTTACCGTCCAGAACAGGTCTCCGGACGACGGTGCACCTTGCCCCACAGTGGGCGCCAAATGTCGGGGGTTGGGTGCGACATATGCCAATGGATGGCTTATCATGGTGGGAGCGAGTAGAACGTCGCCGGTGCCGGAAAGCGGGATGAGGCGTAGACACGAACGCCGGCGACTTTACCCAGGTTCGGGGCTCTCCTAGGAGATAACACCCCTAGTCCTGCTCTGCGGGATCTCCGCATGATCACTAAGGCACTAGTGAGTACAATGGTGCTCCTTGAGCTGTTTGCTAGAGGTGGAAGAAAGCAAGGCTTGCTCTCTCCTTTCTCTATGGGTCGGTCTAGTTCTAACAAGCTGGGAACCCTTTGCATGGGTGCCCTGGGGGTTTATATAGGCCTACCCCCAGGGGTACAATAGTAATCCGGCCGGGTGTAGGACCCGGCTGTCAGTCTCTCTAGTGGCCGGCTTCTCCGCCGGCTACTGGGGCCCGCCGCCTGGTGGGCCCCGCCGACTGGTCTGGTGCGGAGCCGACAGGCCGCCCCCGCCGCTCACGGGTCTTGTCGGCTGCTGATCACTGTAGCCGTGATGCTAATGACGCAGGCTCGGTCAAGGGAGCGTGGCTACAGCCCCGCCGCCTGGTGGGCGATTACTGTAGCCACTCTGTGTCTCGTCTGGTTAATGGCGCGTGGGTCCCGAGGAAGGGGCGGGCCGGCTGCTGGGGGCCGACCTCCCTCGGATCCGACTGGTGGGGCTCTAGCCGTCTTCCGGGCTCTCGCTGATCGGTGGGGCCCGTCGTCCTTGGGCCGTACCGACAGGCCGTCGTGGGAGCAGGGCTCCGCCTGCTTGTGGTGACGTCAGGGGTGGAGTGGCAACAGTGCTGCGCCAGGCGGAAATCTCCGCCGGTACAGTGCACTATGGCCACGCCCATCCCTGGATTTGGGAGGGATGGGCTATACTGTAGCCACTCCCTGTCTTGTCTTTCTTGATGAGGGCGCAGGCTTCATGGGCGCCTCGGGCCGACTGCTAGGGGCTGGCTTCTCTGGAAGCCGCCCACTAGGAGTCGGCTGTCTTGATGTCGGCTTCTCTGGAAGCCGCCCACTAGAACTCGGCCGTCTACGGGCGGCCGGCTATTCCTCTAGCCGGCCACCAGAAGGCGGCACTTCGTCTTGGTGCCTTTAGGGGCGCAGCCAGCCCCGATGTCTTGAAAGGTTCTGAGTCTCGGGTTAGCCTACCCGTGGCCCATTACTCCGACAATCAGTGATTACAACTTTGGTTTGAAGGGTACTGCAGTGGTTATTAGAATTTCAAAAAATGACTGAAGACCTTTGAGTAGTTTTTAAACTAAGCTCTGTTTGGGTACAAGCTTTTGAGGTGATTGAACCTTTCCTTCACGTGGATGGGTTTGCTGAAATTACTAATCTTATAGGCACCTTCCTTGATGTTGGCATGAAAGAATTTTGGGAAAATGAGGTGGTCATAATTAAGTGTGGGTGAAGGACCCTAGTAAGATCCCATATATTGTGGAATTTACTCATAAGAATGTATCTTTGGTGTATCATATTGGTTTTGAGCTAGAGAAAGTGTAGGAAGAGGGAGGGCACTTGATTGATGGGCATCAAATCACTATCTCCGAGTTCAACAAGGAACTGCAAAGAAAAGGGTAGAGAGTTTAAAAGGGAAAACAAATGTGCAACAATATGGATCTGCTTTGCAAAGAGCTAGTAGTGAGAGGGGAAGACTGGAAAGCATAACAAATTAAGTACATAAGAAGTTGAATGTGTGACTTCAAGCCAACCTAGTTAGGATAGGAGAATGGAGTAGGAGCTTAGGGGAAGGATGCCAACTAAGGAAACATGGAGGAATTAGGAAGAGGACATACAGGAAAACTGGATATGTTTGCATTGCTCTTTGGCTAGGTATGCTTGGGGTGTCATAAAATGTGCTTTTGGTATAGATATGAATGTTGATTCCGTACAAGATTTATATGGCTAGATTGTTGAATTCCCTAGGAAAGTTAGGGGCTTGGTAGCAGTGGGGATGGTTGTTGTTATTGGGCTTTGTGAAAATCCAGAAATAGAGCTTGCTTTGACAACATATATCCTTATATACACATTGGCTAGAGTTTTTGAAACTGTTACAAAGACGAGAACTACGAGAGGCACAAGACAAAGGGGCAAGATTAATGTTTCCTGTGGCTGTTGATATCCTTAGCAAAAAGAGATGTTGGGCGCATGTGGTGCTCATGATTGTTGGGTAATGACCCCTGGAGATGTGTTGTTGTTTCAGACAATTATTGTAGTTTGTAGTATGCTTTACTTTAATAGCTTCTATTCTTGATCGTGTGGTCCTATAATAAGGCTTAGTTTCTGATGGGTAGATGTCTCGTGTTCTTATAAGGGTGTTTGTAAACATGTTATATGATGTTGGGGTTGATACCTCAACTGACACTTGGTACATGATTCTGTTATTATAGGGATACAAGATATAATGATTACAGACCACACAAAAAAAAAAGAAACGACAAGAGAGCTACAAGGATGGAAAGAGTCATTGCTTGTAATCATGGATCACATCGACACAACCACCACAGAGGACTTCAACTTTCATCTTCATCTCACCAAGCAAGGCAAAGGCTTGACAATATCCTTAAGGAGGAGGAGGTGTGTTCATATGGACGAGGGGATCCAACGTGGAACACTATCTCGCTAACCCGACTTCGGATGAGGGCATCAGGCTCTTTCGCAAACTCGATCGAATGGCAATACCAATGCGCACATCTCAATGGAGGATCACATGAGGATAAAGAAAAACTAGATGCAAACACCACCAACCCTGCAGCGCCAAATGCAACTATAGACCTTAAACCGGCCACCACACTTCAATCGAGACGTCAAACAAGCAAGACATGATCAGAGGCTTCAAGACGATGGACCAAGGAGGTTGCGACGCCGAGGACGTCGTCTCGTCCGGTCCAGAAGCTGGATACGAGCCTCGAGAGCACATGTGGTCAATGTGTGAAAGATCCACGACAATGCCTTCGAGAAGGAAAAGGGCACCCTAAACTTTAATTCACATCATGCTGTTGCACTCGATAAACCTAGCCAAACTTGAACCAGTCTGACTCGAGTCAAAAGAAAACGAGGCGAGGTGGACACCCGGCCGGAGCGAGCACCGCCCGGTCGCGCCGACTGTTTCGCAAGGAGACGGCGAACCCTCTTGGGTCAGTAATTGGCGTGCTGGCCGCCGCATGCCGCGGACAGGCATTGGCATCGGCATTGCGCACCGCACGGAACGCCGGCACGGCACCCACCCACCCACCGCGGGCGTGGGCGTGGCGCATGCCAATCAAGCACGCCCACCCGCCGCACCCAACGACTCGATCGCACGCACCGCGCCGCTTAAAATATCGGCACCGATGCGGATACAGGTTACCCAAAGGCCGCCGGGTGGGTTAGCAACAGAGCACAGCACACACCACAGCCCAGCGCAGCGCAGACCCCCCAGCGCGACGCGAGGGACACGAGGCGAGCGAGAGCGCCCCAGGCCAGAGCCAGACCTCGCCGCCCCGCCGCATGGCGCCCAAGCGCTCCGCCGCCACGGCGTGGGGGTCCCCGTCCGACGCCTCCGACGCGGAGGGCGACGCGGGCCACGGCCGCCGCGACCGCGACGACCCCCCCTCTGACACCGACCCCTCCAAGACCCCGCCGCCCAACCCTAACCCTAAGTCGTCCGCCGCCGCGCCCTCCTCCACCCCCTCCGTCGCGGCCGACTCCACCGCCGCCGGATCCGACTCCGGGGGCACCTACGACTCCGACGCCGAGGCGCACCGCCGCCCCGCGCCCAAGCCCGCCGCCTCCTCGCCCAAGCCCGGCGGCAAGCCCAGGGCGCGCTCCCCCGGCATCAACTCCGACTCCTACAACTCCGAGGACTCCGACGCCGAGGCCGACCGCCGTCTCGCCGCTCCCAAGGCCGCCCCCTCGTCGCCCAAGCCCGGCGGCAAGCCCAGGGCGCGCTCCCCCGGCATCAACTCCGACTCCGAGGACTCCGCCGCGCCCGTGGCCTCGGACGCCGACCTCGACCCGGCCGCCGGCGCCGACTCTGAAGACGACAACGTCTCGCCGCTCCGCTCCGCGCGCCGCCCCCGCGCGGAGGCATCCATCATCAAACCCATCAGCTCCCGCCCCATGGACTCGCCGCCCCGCGGCAGCGCCTCTGCCTCGGAGCCGCGCGTCAAGCGCCCCCGCAGCGCCGCCATATCAGCGCCCTCTCCGGACCCGCTGAAGCGCCCGTCGCGGCTCTGGAGCCATGGCGACGAGCTTCTCATCCTGCGCGGCCTCGCCACATACCGCGCCAAGAGCGGCGTGCTCCCTGGTTCCACCAATGACATCGGTAAGCTCCACAGCCACATCCGTGCCCAGCTCAGTGTTAGGGTATCCACCACGCAGCTCAGTGACAAGGTCCGGCGCCTCAAGCAGAAGTACCAGTTACTTGCCACCCGTGCCAAGAATGGACGGGAGCAAGAATTGCACACTCCTCATGACCGCAGCATCTATGAGCATGCCAAGAAGGTTTGGGGGTTGGTTGGTAGTGGTGGTGGTGATGGAGGAGGCAGTGGGTATGAGAATTATGGTGGTGGTGATAGTGATGAATTGCAATACAGCGGAGATAGTGATGATGATATGGAGAGTCAGCGGGATGACCGCTACCACATCAAGAACCGGAAGGTGAGGCCAATTACAGCGGCCAATGGCAATGGGATTGGGCTTGGGGCTGTCAATGCCAATGGCAGAGGGAAAAGCGGGCTTGAGAAGGGGAAGGATGCATATCCCTACCTGTGGGAGACTGTTGAGGAGCTGTCCAAGGAGCATCCGAGTGGTGCGGCATTCAAGAAGGCATTTGAGGTGCTCGAAGGATCAAAAGCGCGGGCCATTGAGGAAAAGCTGAGGAGGTTTAGGTTGACGGAGATCAGACAGCAGCTGCGTAGGATGGACCTGATGAAGGAGACGGTGAGGATGGTGCTCGATGCCCTTGAGAGTGCTGACTGAATAATGGCTGATCGATAGTGATTGGTAAACTGTTGGAAGGGGGAAATCAGTCTTTTTGTTTCTAGATAGACTATATGTGGTTAATTACTTACTTCCCTGGACAAGGTTGCAGTTGCCTCCATCAAAATTAGGCATAGAACATGGAGTGATGGTCTTCTCCTTGTTATTGTTCATGGATCATTGTATTTTGTGATTCTTAGGTGCTAACTTGTGGTTTATATGCTATTTGGTTGTGTCAAATCAGGGTTCTTGCATCCTCGTTTTGAATGCTACATATCCCCCCCTTTGTGCTGGGCCTTTTAAATCACATCATCTGCAGGCTGGTCAAAATTGGGTGCTATCGTCTTACGCGCATAGAGTTGCATAATTTTGTGACCGTGCTAGGTCATGTCATTGTGCTTAATTAGAGTTGCAGTGTCTTCTTTTTGGTTTCTTGATTCATTGGCATTTCTAGTTGTGTACTCACCTTAACTAATCTTGTAATTGTAGTCGAGGAACAATCTGCTACTGTGCATGCTTCAGGGCCTGTTAGATTTAAGCGGCGTGTTATATTTAAGCAAGTTCTTATAGTGAGAATGTTGTTTATATATTGTAAAGTTTGCGAGATGTTGTTCCTACCATCCATTATGTAAGGCATGCCAATTTGGCTTGAATTGAATAGGATGATGTGCTGTGGTTGTTATAGTTGAGGGTCAAAAATAGGGGTTAGCTTTAACATGATTCACTAGTGCTTTCATCACAGAACACATTCTTTGAAAAGGGGATATTCTGAAGTCGATGCTTTCTCAGGATGGAATAGTAGTCTGAAATACACCTGATGGAAACCTTTGTTGATTGTGATCTCTGCACATGTTTAATGTCTATGGTGTTGTGCGGCTGTTATGCGTGTCTATGTCGGTGAGCTTGTGTTACACACTTCTGCGTTTTGGTGTCCCCCCTTAGTTCTCTCATCTCACTGGTGTTTGATATGGGTCTTGGTCCTTGATGATGTTTTCCCTATTCATGGATTTATAGAATCCTGCGAGTCCTGGGCTCTCTTTTCACTGGTGTGGTGCTTATCTTAGTCCTTTTCATTTTTACTGAGGGTACCGGTGTCTGAGGGCATGCACCATGATCAGGTCGAGTTGAGTCCAGACGTAAAACGATTTTTTAGGGAAAAAAACATTTTGCAAATTGAATTGAGTTACATTATTTGATCAGGGCAACCATCCCTCACCGTGAAACGAAACTGATCAGGTTGAGTTCAGATTCCAGTGGATGAGATAAATTATCATGCCTCGTCTCCTGATAGTGTAACTGTAAACTGCTGTACTCTTTGAATCATTTCCTTCGTTCGTCTTTTGATGGACGGCAAAGCTGAGCCGACAGTTCAGTTAGAGCAGAGCTGGAGAATCTCCAAGCAAACTGGTAGCAGATCTGGCCGAAGTTTTTGGCGACACCATGCGCCAGTAGCTTTCGTTGTGCGCTGTACTATTCTCCGGTGGGCGCAGCGCGCGGCGCAGGCCGTTGAGGGTTTAGGAGGACCGTCGTTAATCAGGGTGTGGGTGTAGCCTGGCATCATCCAGGGGAACTCCATGATTTTTCACCGAAGCTCGCGTGCGTGAGAACTTGACCATCAGCTGCCAGTGAATTTGCAAGCGACCGTGGCCTCTTCCTCTCGACAGGCAGCGTTCATCTGGTGGAACCAATCCAACTCCTACCGTCCTTTTTTTTTTTGAATCAAAGGGGTCCCCCCTGCCCCAAACTTGTTATTAAAAAACAGAGGCAAACAGCCACCACCACCAACGTTCAAACAGCAATTCAAAAGGGTTACAATAGATCGAAACCAGAGGGAACCTACCATCACCCCACTAAACAACCCAGACATCGATCATCTCCATGCAATCCCAAGGAGCTCCCTCCGATGATGATCGAGTAGGCGCAAGCATCTGAGGAGCAGGCCAGCTTGAGCATCTGCACAGAGCACCTTCCACTGATGAACCATAACTCTCACCAAGTTCGACCTTGAAAAAAGAAATCGCTGCGTAGCAACCAGAAGGTAGCAGACGTGATCATGTTAACAACTATAGCATGTTTCACCCGCAAAAAAATTATATATATATATATATATATATATATATATATATATATATATATATATATATATATATATATATATATATATATATATATATATATATAGCATGTTTCTTTTTATCCAGTAGACAGCCAACTCATAAAAAGAGCAAGGGCTTGGGATGCCAAGTATATCAGCCACCATTCCAGTTTTTTTTGCAACAACGCAATCAAAGAACAGATGTTGAATACTTTCCATTTCATTACAAAATACACAAGTAGGATCAACCACATTGACGCCGCTAGCCAAATTATCTCTAGTAAGACACTAAGACTCTTATTATGTAAAACGAGCCACAGAAAAACATGAATATTTGGAGGGGTTTTAATTTCCCAAATGCAATATTTAAGATAGAACAATTGGTTTCATGAGAGAAAGCAACTCAAACAAGCTACTGAGAATTTGCTCACTAACACATCTTTTAAAAGTCAACTTTAGATCTGAACCATCCTAAACATGTGCATTCAAACAGCAATTGTTAAGCGTCTCTGGATATTGTAGCAACCTACACGCCTGTCTAACCAATGTAGTTCTGTCGTCAAGTTGCTCTGCTTGTTCGTTCTGATCTTTCCATTTCGACTGTAGTATCTTGGTGTTGGCAAATCACATACAAGTCCTAAACTTTGGTCTTTGAACACACCCATCCAAACATCATGCCAGAAGGCAACATTTTCCCATTGCCAAGTTTCCATCTATAGAAAGTTTTAACAACAGAAAAAGCCCGGGAAACACCTTTCCGAAAAGGAGAGTCCATACGAGGCCTAGTCCAAAGAATATTAGGTTTATCAGTATTATACTTACAATTCAATAGCCTCCTCCATGGCACGACTATAGAAAAAACTTTACTCCAAGAGGCCAGGAAAGCCATGTTAAAATCCTTAAGATTAGGGACCGCCCAAATCTTTCTTTCTAGAAACAAGCCCCCAGTTTGCAAGATGGTATATGTGATCCTCCGCAATGTCGGCCCAAAAGAAATGAGCCATTTGAGAAGTAATGGCTTCAACTACCCACTTAGGAAAGTTAATCATGGACATGAGATAGGTAAGAATACTAGCAATGCAAGTACTCCCTCCGGCCGAAAAAGCTTGTCTCTCAAATGGATGTATCTAGCACTAGACAAGCTTGGGACAAGTTTTTTCAGAGGAGGGAGTAGTGGGTAGGATATACTTTCCCCTGATAGGACAAGTTCTTACCAAGTCGGCCATAAATATTCTTAATAATCCTATTAACATTTGGTTGACAATCCTCCTTTCTCAACTTTTGAAATGCAAAGGAACACCCAAGTACTTAAAAGGAAATGATCCAATCCGGTGGCAAAAGATTTGAGCAAAGGAATTAGTCATGTCATCCTCCACAAGGATAGTATGCAGGTCATTTTTATGGAAACTAATTTCATCCCAGACCACTTCTCAAAACAAGAAAGGATCCATTTGAAATTTCTAACATGATCCAAAGAAGCATTTAAAAGAGAATGGTGTCATCTACATATTGCTGACTAACAACACCACCAGGATAACATGAGGAAGTAAGCCATCAATTAAATTGTGTTGAAAAGCTTTAGCAAGCATCTTAGAAAAGACATAAAAAACCAAGTTAAAAAGCAATGGGGACAAAGGGTCTCCTTGTTTTAAACCTTTACCACCAACAAAATAAGGACCATTTGTATCATTGATCCTAACCCAAAAAGAAATTTGGAATAAAGTACTACAAATCCAACCAATCCATTTACTATCACCTCTAGATGTGAGCATTTCCCCAAGTAAATCCCAACTCACTCTATTATAGGCTTTCTCATAGTCTAGTTTCAACACCAGACCACTGGCACCAGTTTTATGAATCTCACCGGCTTCCGGTAGAATGGTGAATTGGCCATTGGGAAGGGTCAATCTCCACAAGCCCCAGCCACTCTTTGATCATCCTCCAAACCCTCAATGTAAACCGACACTTGAAGAAAAGGTGGGCGACAGACTCGTACTCATGCTTGCATAACGGGAAAAGCCCACAATCCTGCCAAACTTGTCGTTCCAGACGATCACCCATCCACACCCTGTTTTGGATAGTAAGCCAAGCAAAAAAATGACCATTGAAGGAGCCCACACTTTCCAAACGACCTTGTTCATGGGGGTGAGGATAGCTCCCAAGAATTGAGGCGTGTATGTCGCTGCCGCCGAGTCTTCACCGTTAGAAGAGAACTTCCAATTAACAGAGTCATCAACATCCTCGTTCAATGGAACATGAGTAAGTTGAGACCAAAGCTCAACAAATTCGGCGACATGGTTCCAAGAGAGACTGTTTCTCATGTCAATCACTTTGATCCACGCATTGCCTTTCATGGTGTCGCCGACTTTCCAATTCTTGCACTTGGAGGCTTTAAAAATGAGTGGGGCGATGTCTTTTGGCTTGTGCCCATGCAGCCATGGGCCGTCTCAAAACAGTGTCCTCTTCCCATTGCCAATGGTGATGGTGGTGAGATAATAGAAAAGGTATGTGTTCTTCTTGTCGCACGGGTAGCCCGTCCCGACCCAAATCTTTATGTGATCCTTTCATTCTAGCCAGAGCCACCACATACGAAGCACCCTTGCAAATTTCTTGAGATTAAACCAAGGCCCCTAAGATGGTTAAGCCTACAAGCAGTCTCCCAGTTAACCTTGCACTTCCTGCCCGTCACCTTATTGGCCCCTGCCCCAAAGAAACAATATTTCAATCTTGTTGATACTTTTGAGGGCAGGTGAGGGGACGACAAGAAACATGATGTGGTGGATCGTCTGTGAGGTGAGGACCAATTTGACGATCGGCCCGTGACCCGCCGAAGTGATGCCCAATCCCTCCCAGGAACAAGCTTCAATACCACTTTGTCCCTAAGGTACTCATAGTCGATCCACTTGAGTTGCCAAACTGAGAGTGTCAGGCCAAGGTACCGCATGGGAAAAGTAGCATGCATGGCGGGTAGCCCCTCAACGATACTATCCAAGTCCAATGCCCACACCATATAGGCACAAACGAGCTCTTGTGAAAATTTGTTTGCAGCCCCGTCACATCACCGAACTCCTGTAGGATATGAGCAAGGTTCTGGATTTCTTCTTTGATTGGCGCAATGAAAACAGTTGCGTTGTCGGCATATAGAGATGTCCTGATGATAGCTCGACGTCCTCAGATTTTATGGATGAGACGAAGTCGTCGAGGATTTGTTGCAGCGGGTTGATGGCTATGACAAACAACAACGACGTAAGCGTATCTCCTTGCCTAAGACCGCGACCATGTGCAATGGGATAGGTTGGCACACCATTGAGAAGAACCCTCGATGAAGCTAAGTAGGGCCGCAATCCAATCACTAAATCTACTAAGGAAGCCTCTTCTTTGAAGAATGTCAAATACGTACTCCCAACGCACCGAGTCAAAAGCTTTCCGATTGTGAAGCTTGAAGAGAAGGGAGAGGGTTTTGTTTCCGTGGAGCTGATGGGCAAGGTTCCTCGCGTACATAAAGTTGTCGTGGATACTTCTCTTCTTGATGAAAGCACTAAGAGAGTTGGAGACAATTGCATTCATGTGTGGTGAAAGTCTAACGGCAAGCATCTTAGCAATGGAATGAATAAGACTAATAGACCTAAAATCGATGAAAATAAGCATGGAACAAATTCGAAAAGCTAATAGAAAATCCACCACAAGGCGGATAAGAGGAGAAGATTACTCAAACCCATTGCACCCGCGATCGTCCAAAGCCAAGTTTTATCTTTTATTTCATCCCTGGGGCAACAAGAGTATAGAAAACCCGTTATGCTCTTTTCAAATCTCCCAAGCAATAAGCATCATATACACTGCAAAGTGCTTAGAGAGGTGATTATAAATAAGCACCGGTGCTTAAGAAAGAAACTATTCATTTTCACAGTTGTGGATCCCAAGCCAAATGAAAACCTCCATCCAAGTTGTACCCGTGAATTGTCATTGGTATATGATATATGAGGCGCACCGCGAACTCTTGGAATTGCTTACAAAGAGGACAAATGTCACATAATGGAAAAGTGGCTAGTCTGGTTCGGGAATAAAGCAAGGACCAGCGTTCAGTTTTTCACGGATCATAGCCATCTTCAAAATAGTGGATGTCAGGTTCACATCGGGTTTTGTAACTTTCATAACCGTTCAAGATATTGGATACCTGCTAATTTCATTTTTAAGAAAAAGAATCTCCGACATCCACATATTGGCCCAAGTGACCTTATCAACCTGCCCATAGGAGATCAATAGCAAGTTGAATTGCATATTTCAGAAGAAAATGTTATGTTCATACAATGCAAGAGCCAACAGGGATGCACAAGAGCAGTGCATCACACACCAGATAAGATGGACAGACATGAACTTCCAAAAAAAAACTATTCAAACCATTCCACCACTTTGCTAGCACCTTTAAATCCATGAAAGCCTCATGTTTCTTCTGAATGTAGGCCACTCATACTCCCTGAGAACAGATCCGGGCAACTGCTACTCTGTCAGGTCTCAACTTCTTTAGGAGGTTGCGCTAACGGTAATAGCACGTCATTTTCTCATGTTTCTGCGAGCAATTCAGATATCACAGAGCAACAAAGTCCGTATTGGCCATTTACACTGCAGTATCATTAGCAGCACCAAGGTGATCATCACCTCCACGCCAACCAGATGACAGAAGCTCCTCCCACTGCAACATGGCAGACAATAGCCCTTGGAGCATTGACGAGCTCGTCGCGCAGATCATGTCTTGCAACGTGGTTCTGAACATGAGCCGCCTCCATCTGTAAGTCTGTAGAGGGTCCGCAGCACGAGGCTTTGCCAAAGGATGCTTCTTTCGTGCATGCCTGCAGAGTTCTCTGTATGTACCACTGTATGAGCAGCCATCTTGCATGCAGCTCCTCCTGTTTCTGTTTAGCTGCTCCCGAGCAGGCTCAACCAGTGTATATCCCTTAACCTCACCACGGCAAAGAGGGCATGTGAGCACTATGGAGCCTGGATCATCACCGCTTCCTGGGCTTCTGCATGACTCTATAAGCTGGTCGAGACAATTTGAGTGGAGGAAGCTGGTTCCACATACATATGGACGGCAGCCTTTGTCATGAGATGAACAGAGTAGAAGGACAGCATCATGCGGGCATTCGATGCAGACTGGACAGATCGCGTCTTTCCATGCACATTTCTCCGTTGCTGCTAATGTTGGCTCCTGGGTAGCAACTCTCTTGAAACTACAATGGCTGAAGGGCCTCAAATAACGCGTTGATCTGAGCTCACCAGACGAATATTTCATGCTCCTTGAATTTTTGGCCATCTTGAAGACTGCAAGTGCAAGATCAGCATGCTTAGCGTATCAATTCCTACAAAGTCTAATACAAGAAAATTCACATTGTCCATTGCACAAATAAAAATTAAAAAGAACCGGCTGACTGTAGGGTGAAAAGGGTGTTGTTAAAGGTTCTTTTTTGCTCCACTCTTCATATAAATAAATGAACTAGAGATCTGATTGATGGTTGATATATGAAAGGGCAACACATGATGCTGTGAAGAAATTAAATGGTTGATGTCACCCCCTTTTACTGTTTTACCCTGATAATTTTCCCTACGGGTGTATAAGGAACTATACAGTCTGATTCTAGCTATATGAAAGGGCAACACAAGATGCTGCAAAGAAATTAAATGGTGGATGTCACCCATTTTTGCTGTTTTACCCTGATATTTTCCCTACACGTGTACAAGTAAATGTAAAGTCTGATTCTAGATATATGAAAGGGCAACACAAGATGCTGTGGAGAAATTAAATGGTTAATGTCACAAACTTTTGCTGTTTTACCCTGATATTTTTCCTACAGGTGTATAAGGTACTATATACAATCTGTTTCAAGAATCTCAAAGTCTTATAAGAAGTGGAGAAATTAAATGGTTGTCACCAACTTTTGCTGTTTTAATACCCTAATATTTTTCCTACGGGTGTATAAGGTACTCCCCCTGTAAAGAAATATAAGAGCGTTTAGATCACTAGAGTAGTGATCTAAACCCAGAGGGAGTACTATACAGTTTGATTCAACAATCTCAAACTCTTATAAGAAGTGGAGAAATTAAAATGGTTGTCACCAACTTTTGCTGTTTTAATACCCCAATATTTTTCCTACGGGTGTATAAGGTACTCCCTCTGTAAAGAAATATAAGAGTGTTTAGATCACTAAAGTAGTGATCTAAACGTTCTTATATTTCTTTACGGAGGGAGTACTATACAGTTTGATTCAACAATCCCAAACTCTTATAAGAAGTGGAGAAATTAAAATGGTTAATGTCACCAGCTTTTGCTGTTTTACCCTGATAGTTTTCCTATGGGTGTATAAGGTACTACAACAGTTGATTCAAGAATCTCGAACTCTTATAAGAAGTCTAACATCATATGCTGACCACAAATTCAAGGGAACATGTTAGTGCTAAACTTTGAATCATTTGCTTTAGTCAGCACAAGTTCCACTGGAAATTGCATGCCCACTATAAGATCGACCAGAAGAATCAAACAGAGTACCAGATATGCTTTGTTCTCTTTATAATAGAGATCCATAATTGTTTTCATCACATAAAGATAGTAAAAGACAACTTTGATGTTCCTAGTAGTCCAAGAAAAAAGATAACTATGACACATGCGATTGCTATTGCAGGTGTGGCATTTCAACCAGACAAAATATAAGAAAAAGATCAGTTCCCTCAAACCTTCACTAGCATATGTGTCGAATGTTAGATATCTTCGCACACGATGGAACTTACAGGAATGGAAACTGTACAGATTAAGATCAAAATCATATAGCACACAAAGGGATTCTACTTAAAGTTAAAGATGGATTGTACTACGAAATCTACATTGCTAACAATATCACAGACGTAGTGTCTGTCCAAGTTCCTAAAACAATCTTATTTGCAATAACCGAACACAATCCGTACACTTTGCAGCACAGGCGGGTTTTACAGTGTCAAATCTGAATGCTATTCGATGTTTTGGGGGTAAAACAGCACCCAAAAATCGTAACTTGAGGACACCTGATACGCATCTAAGAAACGCTAAACACTTGTTTTCAACGAAAGAAACACTGAACACTTGTTTTGAACAAAAGAAACACCAAACACTTGTTCAACAGAAGACACACCAAACACTTGTTTTCAGCAAAGGAAACACCAAACACTTGTTTTGAACCAAAGAAACACCCAACGCCAGTTCCCTTGCCCAACGCAGGCAAACAACAGAGCGGCGTCACCAGATCAAGGGGCAAACAAGATGAACAAGACAGAAAAGCAACCTTGCCCCAGTGAAGCTGAAGGCGGTAGGCAGTAAGGAGGCGAGAGGGCCGATTTGAGCCGGGGAGATTCAAAAACTTACCACCCGTGCCTCGATTCTCCGAGGAGAGAAGCAACGGCCGCGCGGCGGGCGCGGCGTCGGAGGCGGAGGCGGCGACGGCGGGGAGGGAAGTCGCCTCCCTGGGCGAGAGGCCGAGAATTCGGTCGGGTTTGCGGAGCGCGGCGGTGGAGCTTTTGAGCCGGGGTGCGGGTGCCTCCTGTCTGTCCAGGGAGGAGGAAGGGGAGTCGACAGAAATGTGGTGGCTAGGGCCCTAGCGGTGGTGGTGGCTTTGACCCTCTGGAGCGACAAGGAGACGAGGTGGGCTTGTCAAAACCTAGCACGGCCCAAGGCTCAGGAACGCGCTGTTAGACGGGCTGGCCCATTTAGGCTTACCATTTCACCGGTTTTAATTCATAAAGTGTGGTTGTCTCGATTTTTTTTAATAAAGTGTGGGCGTTCCTCAAAAATAAAATATGCCTCTTGTCCTAAAAAAACAGGAAGCTTCCAGAAGATTTTTTTCCTTTTCTGCGCATTTTCTCTTTTGCTTTATATCGGGTTTTTTTAATTGAAAAACTCTTCAAATTGCCCGACTGATTCCCACGTTCTATAAGCCACCCCGAGGGATCGACACATGACGTGTGGGCCCTACGCACTGCCCGTCTAGCGAACCTTATCCCCTTCCTCTCGCAAGCAATCGTCTTCCTCTGATTCCTCTGGATCAAGAAACCAGCTTTCCTCTCTCTCCCCACGTCCTCTCCTTGCTCTCTTCTCTCCCCCAGGGCCTCCACTCTACGCATGCCCTCTCCCCACCCGTCCAGCGGACCTGCTGTTGCTGCAAGGGCCGCCGCTAAGTGTTGGGGAACGCATTAATTTCAAAAAAATTCCTACGCACACGCAAGATCCATCTAGGTGATGCATAGCAACGAGCGGGGAGAGTGTGTCCACGTACCCTCGTAGACCGAAAGCGGAAGCGTTATGTTACGCGGTTGATGTAGTCGAACGTCTTCGCGATACAACCGATCAAGTACCGAACGCACGGCACCTCCACGATCTGCACACGTTCAGCTCGGTGACGTCCCTCGTACTCTTGATCCAGCTGAGGCCGAGGGAGAGTTTCGTCAGCACGACGGCGTGGTGACGGTGATGATGAAGTTACCGGCGCAGGGCTTCGCCTAAGCACTGCAACGATATGACCGAGGTGGAAATCTGTGGAGGGGGCATCGCACACGGCTAAGATCAACTTTGATGTCTTCTAGGGTGCCCCCTCCCCACGTATGTAAAGGAGGGAGGGGGGGTCGGCTGGCCCTCATAGGCGCGCCAAGGGGGGAGGAATCCTCCTCCTAGTAGGAGTAGGACTCCCCCCTTTCCTAATCCTACTAGGAGAAGAAGGAAGGAGGGGGAAAGAGAAGGAAGGAGGGGGAGCCGCCCCTCCCCCTAGTCCAATTAGGACTAGGCCCATGGGTATTCAAAGAATTCATACTAACAACATTAGCATCCCCAAAACTTGGGGGACTAAACATATCATCTTCATCAAACATAGCATCCCCAAACTTGTGGCTTTGCATATCATTAGCATCATGGATATTCAAAGAATTCATACTAACAACATTGCAATCATGCTCATCATTCACATATTTTATGCCAAGCATTCTATGTAATTCTTCTTCTAGTACTTGAGCACAATTTTCCTTCCCATCATTTTCATGAAAGATATTAAAAAGATGAAGCATATGAGGCACCCTCAATTCCATTTTTTTGTAGTTTTCTTTTATAGACTAAACTAGTGATAAAACAAGAAAATAAAAGATTCGATTGCAAGATCTAAAGATATACCTTCAAGCACTCACCTCCCCGGCAACGGCACCAGAAAAGAGCTTGATGTCTACTACGCAACCTTCTTCTTGTAGACGTTGTGGGCCTCCAAGTGCAGAGGTTTGTAGGACAGTAGCAAATTTCCCTCAAGTGGATGACCTAAGGTTTATCAATCTGTGGGAGGTGTAGGATGAAGATAGTCTCTCTCAAACAACCCTGCAACCAAATAACAAAGAGTCTCTTGTGTCCCCAACACACCCAATACAATGTTAAATTGTATAGGTGCACTAGTTCGGCGAAGAGATGGTGATACAAGTGCAATATGGATGGTAGATATAGGTTTTTGTAATCTGAAAAATATAAAAACAGCAAGGTAACAAGTGGTAAAAGTGAGCGTAAATGGTATTGCAATGCTAGGAAACAAGGCCTAGGGTTCATACTTTCACTAGTGCAAGTTCTCTCAACAATAATAACATAATTGGATCATATAACTATCCCTCAACATGCAACAAAGAGTCACTCCAAAGTCACTAATAGCAGAGAACAAACGAAGAGATTGTTGTAGGGTACGAAACCACCTCAAAGTTATTCTTTCGGATCGATCTATCATAGAGTTCGTACTAGAATAACACCTTAAGACACAAATCAACCAAAACCCTAATGTCACCTAGATACTCCAATGTCACCTCAAGTATCCGTGGGTATGATTATACGATATGCGTCAAACAATCTCAGATTCATCTATTCAAACCAACACAAAGTACTTCAAAGAGTGCCCCAAAGTTTCTACCGGAGAGTCAAGACGAAAACGTGTGCCAACCCCTATGCATAAGTTCACGAGGTCACGGAACCCGCAAGTTGATCACCAAAACATACATCAAGTAGATCCTGTGATATCCCATTGTCACCACAGATAAGCACATGCAGGACATACATCAAGTGTTCTCAAATCCTTAAAGACTCAATCCGATAAGATAACTTCAAATGGAAAACTCAATCCATTACAAGAGAGTAGAGGGGGAGAAACATCATAAGATCCAACTATAATAGCAAAGCTCGCGATACATCAAGATCGTGCCAAATCAAGAACACGAGAGAGAGAGAGATCAAATACATAGCTACTGGTACATACCCTCAGCCCCGAGGGTGAACTACTCCCTCCTCGTCATGGAGAGCGCCGGGATGATGAAGATGGCCACCGGTGAGGGTTACCCCCTCCGGCAGGGTGCCGGAACAGGGTCCCGATTGGTTTTTGGTGGCTACAGAGGCTTGCGGCGGCGGAACTCCCAATCTATTCTGTTCCATGATGTTTTTAGGGTATATGGACATATATAGGCGAAAGAAGTCGGTCAGGGGAGCCACGAGGGGCCCACGAGGGTGGGGGCACGCCCAGGGGGGTAGGGCGCGCCTCCCTGCCTCGTGGCTTCCTCGAAGCTTTCCTGACGTCTACTCCAAGTCTCCTGGATTGCTTCCGTTCCAAAAATAACTCTCCCGAAGGTTTCATTCCGTTTGGACTCCGTTTGATATTCCTTTTCTTCGAAACACTGAAATAGGCAAGAAAACAACAATTTGGGCTGGGTCTCCGGTTAATAGGTTAGTCCCAAAAATAATATAAAAGTGTATAATAAAGCCCATTAAACATCCAAAACAGAATATATAATAGCATGAATACTTCATAAATTATAGATACGTTGGAGACGTATCAGCATCCCCAAGCTTAATTCCTGCTCGTCCTCGAGTAGGTAAATGATAAAAGAAATAATTTATGAAGTGTGAATGCTAGCAGGTGCACAAGTTTGATCAATGATAATTTCAATCACCTTTTCTAGCATCATCATATGTCATAACAGTAGCTCATCTCATAAAATTTTTCATGATCAAGTAACAAACTATTCACATGTTAAAGTATAGATCATAAACTTTCTTGAAAACTAACAACCCGTGTTATTAGTCATCAAACAATTACAATTCATCTTATTTTCAGGAAGAGTCTATGTCAGAGCTTTGATTCAGCAAACTTCACATACTCAACTATCATTTAGTCTTTCACAATTGCTAACACTCACGCGATATTTATGGGTTCAAAGTTTTAATCAGACATAGAGAAAGATAGGGGCTTATAGATTCGCCTCCCAACCTGTTACCTCAAGGGTAACGTCAACAATAATAGTTCATGATGCCTTACATCCAATTGGATATATATATCAGGATCTTTCCAACACAATGTGCTTGCCAAAGGATAAAATGTAAAAAGGAAAGGTGAAGATCACCATGACTCTTGCATAAGGTATAAAACAAGAATAAAAGATAGGCCCTTCGCAGAGGGAAGCAGAGGTTGTCATGCGCTTTTATAGTTGGATGCACAAAATCTTAATGCGAAAGAACGTCACTTTATATTGCCACTTGTGATAGGGACCTTTATTATGCAGTCCGTCGCTTTTATTGCTTCCACATCACAAGATCGTATAAAGCTTATTTTCTCCACACTAATAGATCATACATATTTAGAGAGAAATTTTTATTGCATGCACCAATGACAACTTACTTGAAGGATCTTACTCAATCCATAGGTAGGTATGGTGGACTCTAATGGCAATACTGGTTTAGGGGATGTTTGGAAGCACAAGTAGTATCTCTACTTGGTGCAAAGAATTGGCTAGCATGAGGGAGAAAGGCAAGCTCAACATGTTGGATGATCCATGAAAATATACTTTATTTCAGATATAAGAAAACATAACCCATTACGTTGTCTTCCTTGTCCAACATCAACCTTTTAGCATGTCATATTTTAATGAGTGCTCACAATTACAAAAGATGTCCAAGATAGTATATTTATATGTGAAATCTCTCTTCCCTCAATATTCTTTCATGAATTGTTCAAGTGACCAATACAATGTTTGCTAACTTCTTATATGTGAAGTAATTACTCCCCATGAGATAAGCATATGAAACATATATAATTTCAGATTTATTATATTCAATTCATTCAACCATTTGCTCATAGGATATAAGTGAAGCACGTGAATGAATAACAAACTACTCCGAAAGATATAAGTGAAGATCAATAAGTAGTTAAATAATTATGTAGCTATGTGAAGACTCTCTCTCATTTAAGAATTTCAGATCTTGATGTTTTATTCAAACAGCAAGCAAAACAAAATAAAATGACATTTCAAGGATATCACTCATCATGTGAAGAAGCAAAAACTTAGGCTCAACCGATACTAACCGATAATTGTTGAAGAAGAAAGGTGGGATGCCTACCGGGGCATCCCCAAGCTTAGATGCTTGAGACTTCTTGAAATATTATCTTGGGGTGCCTTGGGCATCCCCAAGCTTGAGCTTTTGTGTCTCCTTAATTCCTCTCATATCACGGTGTAACGCCCACGATGCGGCTATATCTCCCACGTGTCGAGGCACGACTTAGAGGCATAACCGCATTGTGGTTTTGTCGCAAGAAGGGTCATCTTCACACAATCCCATGTAATGAACAAGAAAGGGATAACGAGAGTTGGCTTACAATCGCCACTTCACACAATACATAAATATAATTCATACATCATCCAAAATCCATACATAGACCGACTACGGTCAAATCCAAATGAAAAGAAGATAACCCCAAATGCTAGATCCCCGATCGTCCCAACTGGGCTCCACTACTGATCATCAGGAAAAGAAACATAGTAACGACCACGTTCCTCATGGAACTCCCACTTGAGCTCGGTTGCGTCATCTGCACTGGCATCATCGGCACCTGCAACTGTTTTTGGTAGAATCTGTGAGTCACGAGGACTCAGCAATCTCACACCCGTGAGATCAAGACTATTTAAGCTTATAGGAAAAGGATGGTGTAATGAGGTGGAGCTGCAGCAGGTACTAAGCATATATGGTGGCTAACATACGCAAGTGAGAGCGAGAAGAGAAGCAACGCAATGGTCGCGAAGCTAGAAATGATTAAGAAGTGATCCTGAAACTACTTACGTTCATGCATAACTCAAACCGTGTTCACTTCCCGGACTCCGCCGAGAAGAGACCATCACGGCTACACACACGGTTGATGTATTTTAATTAAGTCAAGTGACAAGTTCTCTACAACCGGACATTAACAAATTCCCATCTGCCTCATAACCGCGGGCACGGCTTTCGAAAGATAATACCCTGCAGGGGTGTCCCAACTTAGCCCATGATAAGCTCTCACGGTTAACGAAGGATAAACCTTCTCCCGAGAAGACCCGATCAGTCTCAGAATCCCGGTTTACAAGACATTTCGACAATGGTAAAACAAGACCAGCAAGACCACCCGCTGTGCCGACAAATCCCGATAGGAGCTGCACATATCTCGTTCTCAGGGCACACCGGATAAGCTAAGCGTACAGGTACCAACGTAACCCAAGTTGCCAAGGGACGGTCCCGCACGGTGCTCTAGTTTGGACCAACACTCGGAGGAGCACTGGCCCGGGGGTTAAAATAAAGATGACCCTCGGGCTCGCGAAAACCCAAGGGAAAAGGCTTAGGTGGCAAATGGTAAAACCAAGGTTGGGCCTTGCTGGAGGAGTTTTATTCAAGGCGAACTGTCAAGGGGATCCCATAAATCACCCAACCGCGTAAGGAACGCAAACTCAAGGAACATAATACCAGTATGACGGAAACTAGGGCGGCAAGAGTGGAACAAAACACCAGGCATAAGGCCGAGCCTTCCACCCTTTACCAAATATATAGATGCATTAATTAAATAAGAGATATTGTGATATTCCAAAATATCCATGTTCCAACATGGAACCAACTTCAACTTCACCTGCAACTAGCAACGCTATAAGAAGGCTGAGCAAAAGTGGTAACTTAGCCAAACAACGGTTTGCTAGGAAAGGATGGTTAGAGGCTTGACATGGCAATATGGGAGGCATGATATAGCAAGTGGTAGGTAGCGAAGCATGGCAATAGAACGAACAACTAGCAAAGCAAAGATAGAAGTGATTTCGAGGGTATGGTCATCTTGCCTGCAAGGTTCTCAGAGTTGTCGAAAGCTTGATCCTCGTAAGCGTACTCAACAGGTTCCTCGTTCACAAACTCGTCTCCCGACTCTACCCAAAACAAGAACACAAACAACGGAACCACAATCAATCACGGAAAATGCACAAACAACATGATGCAAAACAAGTATGATATGCGAGATGTGGTATGCGATGCATATGCGTGCTCCGGAAGAAAAAATGATGAACAAGGCAGTAACTTGGCAAACCAAGTATGCCACTGAAAATATGAGATGATTTCGGTCGAAATTGATATAAAGATCACCGGAAACGGATGCACGGTTTGCAAATGGCAAGCAAAACAAGAATGACACGAATCTGCGATTAACAACATGATAGCACTTAGAATACATCAAGTAACTATGCTACAGCACTCAAACATAGCAACAAAGCATATAGCAATAATCTACAGAAGATGCTTGACAAAAGATGAACACTGAGCTATGGCTAGATCACAACATAACAGGTTCAAACAAGCATGGCAAAAGTGCAAAAGATAACAGGTTCACAGACTTGGTGAAATTACTGGACATGGCATAAACAGCATCAGGTAGCAATGTTTAGAGCAAGAAATCAACATGCTACAGGAACTTAACATAGCAAAACAAGGAATGGCATGAATCTACTAAATGCATTTAACAAAAGTCCCTTACTGACCATGAGCCAAAAAGGACCAGAAGATATTATGGCACCCATGTAAACATAGCAAGTTTCGTTAACAGGTTTCAGACTTGGCAGAAAACAGAGCATGGCAGAAACAGTAATATGAAGGCATCTTGGTGAGCTTGATGCACTCACCACAAAGCAATTCATGACAAAACAAGCATACCTACAGCAAGATGGAATGTTTATGAAGATAACCATGGCAAGAGAAAGTTCATAGCATGTAGGATCAACTAAAACAACCTTGGCAAAATTGAATATCATGTTAAGAATCTGCCAGGAATATTTTATAGCAAAAGTAGAGCAAGGTTAAGACATGCTATGGCACTCCATAATTGCAAACAGAGGCATGGATGGATAGAACACAACTATATCTACAAAACATCCTTACTAAACATCACCAAAAGGAGCATGGATCTCTCTGTAGCCACATGGATACATGGCAACAAAATAACAGCAGTCACAGACTTGGCAAAATTACCAAGTCCCTGAAATCAGGAACATCTGGAAGCCTAGTTTGCATGCTTGTGCTAGTCACCACAGAGATCACAAAAATACATGGCATACACCTCTGTAAAGATGGCATGGCATACATCAAAACACATGTAGAGATCATGCCCATAAGATGCACACATCAAATGCAACAAAAATAACAAATCCTCAAGTTCTGATAAGTAACAGCAGTTAACAGCATATAGCACTCTTGCATCAGAGATTTAGGCATCAAGATGGACTCAAATGAACATGGCGTAAAGGAACAAAATGAAGAGCATCTAGAGACGAACATTTCGATATATCACACGCACGAAACAGAGCAATATGTAGAGAGTTATGATGCAATGAACAGAGGCATATTATGCAAATATTTTCAGACAGAGAAATTCGAGAGGGGGAAGAAGTCAACCGTCGGCGTTGACCCGTTCGGGATCTGGCTCGAGCTAGGGCGACGGAGCTCGCCGGAGCAGCTGGAGACGACGGCGAGGGAGAGGAGCCGCCGGAGGGGCGAGGCGCGACGGAGGGCGGCGCGCGGGGCGGCGGCCTCGGGTGGAGCGGCGCAGGCGCCGGCGGGCACGGGCGGACGGCGGCCGGAGTCGACGGGCGCGGCGGCGCCGGCGTAGAGGAAGACGGGCGCGGGCGCGGGAGGAGCCTCGGACGGGCCGCGGGGGCCGCGCGTGGGCTTCGCGGGCTCGCGCGCGGTGGAGGCGGCCGGGCGCTGACATGGCGGCCTCCGGTTGGCCGGCGCGGCGGCGGGGATTTCGTCCGGCCGGACCGGACGTGTCCGGCGGCGCGGGGTGGAAGAAGACTAGGGTTTGGGTGGAATTGATCCGGAATTTCGGAGGGAGAGGTGTTTTTTATAGTTAGAGGGAGCTAGGAGACTCCAAATTGAGCATGGTTTTCGCCCACACGATCGTGATCGAACGACCTAGAGCATGGAAGAGACTTAGAGGGGTTTTGGGCTGTTTGGAGGGGGGTTTGCTGCAACACACAAAAGGACTTTGCGGTTACCCGGTTAACCGTTGGAGCATCAAACGACCTCCAAATGGAACGAAACTTGACAGGTGGTCTACCGGTGGTATACCAAGGCCACTTGACAAGACTCGGTCCATTCCGAGAATGTTTAACACCCGCCCACGAAAAGAAACAAGAGGGGTGCGCCGGAGGAGGTGGGAGTGTCGGATTGCAAAACGGACAACGGGGAAAATGCTCGGATGCATGAGACGAACACGTATGCAAATGAGATGCACATGATGACATGATATGATGCATGACATGAACAAAATGCAAAACGAAAAACAAAACCCAACCACGGAGGGAATATCATAACACATAGCCGAAAATGGCAAGAGTTGGAGTTCCAAATATGGAAAGTTACATCCGGGGTGTTACAACACTCCACCACTACGAGAGGATCTCGTCCCGAGATCTAGGACTGAAAGAACTCCGGATATTCGGAACGGAGGTGGTCCTCGCGTTCCCAGGTGGCTTCTCGGTCGGAATGGTGCGACCACTTCACTTTCAGGAATTTGATAGACTTGTTGCGAGTCTTGCGCTCAGTTTCTTCAAGAATAGCAACGGGGTGCTCATGATAAGACAGATGCAAACATATGCAAACAATGCAAACATAACAGCAATCTGCCAAAACAGTACAGTCTGTAAAGAATGCAAGATTCATCATACTTCCCTAACTCCAAACATTATGAAATTCTACCACATTGTAGAAAATTTATCAGAGTTTATTATGCAAAAAGTTTTAATATTTTATCATATTCTGGCTTTTCTAGGGAATTTTTGCAACAGCGGTAAACTTTCTGTTTTGAAACAGCAACATGTATACTTGCAAAATAAGCATGGTAAAGGCTACCCTTGAAATTTTTATTGAAAATAAAGATGCAAAACATTATTCTAAATAACAGCAAGCAAATACTAATAAAATGAAATGATGCTCCAAGCAAAACACATATCATGTGGTGAATAAAAATATAGCTCCAAGTAAAGTTACCGATGAACGAAGACGAAAGAGGGGATGCCATCCGGGGCATCCCCAAGCTTAGGCTTTTTGTTGTCCTTGAATATTACCTTGGGGTGCCTTGGGAATCCCCAAGCTTAGGCTCTTGCCACTCCTTATTCCATAGTCCATCAAATCTTTACCCAAAACTTGAAAACTTCACAACACAAAACTCAACAGAAAACTCGTAAGCTCCATTAGTATAAGAAAATAAAACCACCACTTAGGTACTGTTGTGAACTCATTATAAATTCATATTGGTGTAATATCTACTGTATTCCAACTTCTCTATGGTTCATACCCTCCGATAGTACTCATAGATTCATCAAAATAAGCAAACAACACATAGAAAACAGAATCTGTCAAAAACAGAACAGTCTGTAGTAATCTGTATCAAACGTATACTTCTGGAACTCCAAAAAATCTGAAATAAATTGGTGGACCTGAGGAATTTGTCTATTAATCATCTGCAAAAAGAATCAACTAAATATCACTCTCCAGTAAAAAGTTGTAGCTAATCTCGTGAGCACTAAAGTTTCTGTTTTTTACAGCAAGATCATAAAGACTTCACCCAAGTCTTCCCAAAGGTTCTACTTGGCACTTTATTGAAACATAAGCTATAAAACATGATTACTACAGTATATTAATCATGTGAACACACAAAAACAGTAGGGTTAAATATTGGGTTGTCTCCCAACAAGCGCTTTTCTTTAATGCCTTTTAGCTAGGCATGATGATTTCAATGATGCTCGCATAAAAGATAAGAATTGAAACACAAAGAGAGCATCATGAAGCATATGACTAGCACATTTAAGTCTAACCCACTTCCTATGCATAGGGATTTTGTGAGAAAACAACTTATGGGAACAAAAATCAACTAGCATAGGAAGGCAAAACAAGCATAACTTCAAGATTTTAAGCACATAGAGAGGAAACTTGATATTATTGCAATTCCTACAAGCATATATTCCTCCCTCATAATAATTTTCAGTAGTATCATGAATGAATTCAACCATATAACCAGCACATAAAGCATTCTTTTCATGATCTACTTGCATAGAAATTTTACTACTCTCCACATAAGCAAATTTATTCTCATCAGTAGTAGTGGGAGCAAACTCAACAAAATAACTATCATGTGAAGCATAATCCAATTGAGAATTAAAATCATGATGACAAGTTTCATGGTTATCTTTATTCTTTATAGCATATGTGTCATCACAATAATCATCATAAATAGGAGGCATGCTTTCATCATAATAAATTTGCTCATCAAAACTTGGGGGACTAAACATATCATCTTCATCAAACATAGCATCCCCAACCTTGTGGCTTTGCATATCATTAGCATCATGGGTATTCAAAGAATTCATACTAACAACATTGCAATCATGCTCATCATTCACATATTTTATGCCAAGCATTCTATGTAATTCTTCTTCTAGTACTTGAGCACAATTTTCCTTCCCATCATTTTCATGAAAGATATTAAAAAGATGAAGCATATGAGGCACCCTCAATTCCATTTTTTGTAGTTTTCTTTTATAGACTAAACTAGTGATAAAACAAGAAACTAAAAGATTCGATTGCAAGATCTAAAGATATACCTTCAAGCACTCACCTCCCCGGCAACGGCGCCAGAAAAGAGCTTGATGTCTACTACGCAACCTTCTTCTTGTAGACGTTGTTGGGCCTCCAAGTGCAGAGGTTTGTAGGTCTGTAGCAAATTTCCCTCAAGTGGATGACCTAAGGTTTATCAATCCGTGGGAGGCGTAGGATGAAGATAGTCTCTCTCAAACAACCCTGCAACCAAATAACAAAGAGTCTCTTGTGTCCCCAACACACCCAATACAATGGTAAATTATATAGGTGCACTAGTTCGGCGAAGAGATGGTGATACAAGTGCAATATGGATGGTAGATATAGGTTTTTGTAATCTGAAAAATATAAAAACAGCAAGGTAACAAGTGGTAAAAGTTAGCGTAAACGGTATTGCAATGCTAGGAAACAAGGCCTAGGGTTCATACTTTCACTAGTGCAAGTTCTCTCAACAATAATAAAATAATTGGATCATATAACTATCCCTCAACATGCAACAAAGAGTCACTCCAAAGTCACTAATAGCGGAGAACAAACGAAGAGATTATTGTAGGGTACGAAACCTCCTCAAAGTTATTCTTTCGGATCGATCTATCATAGAGTTCGTACTAGAATAACACCTTAAGACACAAATCAACCAAAACCCTAATGTCACCTAGATACTCCAATGTCACCTCAAGTATCCGTGGGTATGATTATACGATATGCGTCAAACAATCTCGGATTCATCTATTCAAACCAACACAAAGTACTTCAAAGAGTGCCCCAAAGTTTCTACCGGAGAGTCAAGACGAAAACGTGTGCCAACCCCTATGCATAAGTTCACGAGGTCACGGAAACCGCAAGTTGATCACCAAAACATACATCAAGTAGATCACGTGATATCCCATTGTCACCACAGATAAGCACATGCAGGACATACATCAAGTGTTCTCAAATCCTTAAAGACTCAATCCGATAAGATAACTTCAAAGGGAAAACTCAATCCATTACAAGAGAGTAGAGGGGGAGAAACATCATAATATCCAACTATAATAGCAAAGCTCGTGATACATCAAGATCGTGCCAAATCAAGAACACGAGAGAGAGATCAAATACATAGCTACTGGTACATACCCTCAGCCCCGAGGGTGAACTACTCCCTCCTCGTCATGGAGAGCGCCGGGATGATGAAGATGGCCACCGGTGAGGGTTCCCCCCTCCGGCAGGGTGCCGGAACAGGGTCCCGATTGGTTTTTGGTGGCTACAGAGGCTTGCGGCGGCGGAACTCCTGATCTATTCTGTTCCTCGATGTTTTTAGGGTATATGGACATATATAGGCGAAAGAAGTCGGTCAGGGGATCCACGAGGGTGGGGGGCGCACCCAGGGGGGTAGGGCGCCTCTCCCTGCCTCGTGGCTTCCTCGACGTCTACTCCAAGTCTCCTAGATTGCTTCCGTTCCAAAAATAACTCTCCCGAAGGTTTCATCCCGTTTGGACTCCGTTTGATATTCCTTTTCTTCGAAACACTGAAATAGGCAAGAAAACAACAATTTGGGCTGGGCCTCCGGTTAATAGGTTAGTCCCAAAAATAATATAAAAGTGTATAATAAAGCCCATTAAAAACATCCAAAACAGAATATATAATAGCATGAATACTTCATAAATTATAGATACGTTGGAGACGTATCAATGCTCCATGACGTTCAAAACGTCGTTGAAGTCCCGGTTCTAAGCCGTAAAGCATGGCACCATGAACTATCGAGTAGTCATCAGCTTTGCTCTGCCAGGTGTTCACAACATCTGGCGTTGCTCCTGTAGTGGATTTGGCACCTAGCGGTGCCTCCAGGACGTAATTCTTCTGTGCGGCAATGAGGATAATTCTCAAGTTACGGACCCAGTCCGTGTAATTGCTACCATCATCTTTCAACTTAGCTTTCTCTAGGAACGCATTAAAATTCAGCGAAACAACAGCACGGGCTATTTATCTACAACAACATAGGCATGCAAAATACTATCAGGTACTAAGTTCATGATAAATTAAAGTTCAATTAATCATATTACTTAAGAACTCCCACTTAGATAGACATCTCTCTAATCATCTTAGTGATCACGTGATCCATATCAACTAAACCATGTCCGATCATCACGTGAGATGGAGTAGTTTTCAATGGTGAACATCACTCTGTTGATCATATCTACTATATGATTCACGCTCGACCTTTCGATCACAGTATTCCAAGGCCATATCTGCATATGCTAGGCTCGTCAAGTTTAACTCAAGTATTCTGCGTGTGCAAAACTGGCTTGCACCCGTTGTATGTGAACGTAGAGCTTATCACACCCGATCATCACGTGGTGTCTTGGCACGACGAACTGTAGCAACGGTGCATACTCAGGGAGAACACTTGTACCTTGAAATTTAGTGAGAGATCATCTTATAATGCTACCGTCGTACTAAGCAAAATAAGATGCATAAAGGATAAACATCACATGCAATCAATATAAGTGATATGATATGGCCATCATCATCTTGTGCCTTTGATCTCCATCTCCAAAGCACCCTCATGATCACCATTGTCACCAGCTTGACACCTTGATCTCCATCGAAGCATTGTTGTCGTCTCACCAACTATTGCTTCTACGGTTATCGCTACCACTTAGTGATGAAGTAAAGCAATTACATGGCGATTGCATTTCATACAATAAAGCGACAACCATATGGCTCCTGCCAGTTGCTGATAACTGTGTTACAAAACATGATCCATATCACATAACAACATGCCCTGCAAAAACAAGTTAGACGTTCTCTACTTTGTTGTTGCAAGTTTTACGTGGCTGCTACAGGCTTAGCAACCGTTCTTACCTACGCATCAAAACCACAACAATTTTTCATCAAGTTTGTTGTTTTAACCTTCAACAAGGACCGAGCATAGTCACACTTGATTCAACTAAAGTTGGAGAAACAGACACCCACTAGCCACCTGTGTGCGAAGCACGTCGGTAGAACCAGTCTCGCGTAAGTGTACGCGTAATGTCAGTCTGAGCCGCTTCACCCAACAATACCGCCGAATCAAAGTATGACATGCTGGTAAGCAGTATTACTATTATCGCCACAACTCTTTGTGTTCTACTCATGCATGTAACATCTAGGCATAGACCTGGCCCGGATGCCATTGTTGGGGAACACAGTAATTTCAAAAAAAATTCCTACGCACACGCAAGATCCATCTAGGTGATGCATAGCAACGAGCGGGGAGAGTGTGTCCACGTACCCTTGTAGACCGAAAGCGGAAGCGTTATGTAACGCGGTTGATGTACTCGAACGTCTTCGCGATCCAACCGATCAAGTAGCGAATGCACGGCACCTCCGCGATCTGCACATGTTCAGCTCGGTGACGTCCCTCGTACTCTTGATCCAGCTGAGGCCGAGGGAGAGTCTCGTCAGCACGACGGCTTGGTGACGGTGATGATGAAGTTACCGGCGCAGGGCTTCGCCTAAGCACTTCAACAATATGACCGAGGTGGAAATCTATGGAGGGGGCACCGCACACGGCTAAGATCAACTTTGATGTCTTCTAGGGTTCCCCCTCCCCACGTATATAAAGGAGGGAGGGGGAGGCCGGCCAGCCCTCATAGGCGCGCCAAGGGGGGAGGAATCCTCCTCCTAGTAGGAGTAGGACTCCCCCCTTTCCTAGTCCTATTAGGAGAAGAAGGAAGGAGGGGGAAAGAGAAGGAAGGAGGGGGCGCCGCCCCTCCCCCTAGTCCAATTTGGACTAGGCCCATGGGGGGGGGGCGCGGCCAGCCCTTGGCAGCCCCTCTCTCTCCCCTAGGCCCAATAAGGCCCATTACTTCTCCGGTGGTTCCGATAACCCTTCCGGCACTCCGATATATATCCGGTGACCCCCGGAACTCATCCGGTGTCCGAATATAGTCATTCAATATATCAATCTTTATGTATCGACCATTTCGAGACTCCTCGTCATGTCCGTGATCACATCCGGGACTCCGAACAATCTTCGGTACATCAAAACACATAAACTCATAATACCGATCGTCATCGAACGTTAAGCGTGCGGACCCTACGGGTTCGAGAACTATGTAGACATGACCGAGACTCATCTCCGGTCAATAACCAATAGCGGAACCTAGATGCCCATATTGGTTCCTACATATTCTACGAAGATCTTTATTGGTCAAACCGCATAACAACATATGTTGTTCCCTTTGTCATCTGTATATTACTTGCCCGAGATTCGATCGTCGGTATCATCATACCTAGTTCAATCTCGTTACTGGCAAGTCTCTTTACTCGTTTCGTAATGCATCATCCCGTAACTAAATCATTAGTCGCATTGCTTGCAAGGCTTATAGTGATGTGCATTACCGAGAGGGCCCAGAGATACCTCTCCGACAATCGGAGTGACAAATCCTAATCTCGATCTATGCCAACTCAACAAACACCATCGGAGACACCTGTAGAGCATCTTTATAATCACCCAGTTACGTTGTGACGTTTGATAGCACACTAAGTGTTCCTCCGGTATTCGGGAGTTGCATAATCTCATAGTCATAGGAACATGTACAAGTCATGAAGAAAGCAATAGCAACAAACTAAACGATCATAGTGCTAAGCTAACGGATGGGTCTTGTCCATCACATCATTCTCTAATGATGTGATCCCGTTCATCAAATGACAACACATGTCTATGGCTAGGAAACTTAACCATCTTTGATTAACGAGCTAGTCAAGTAGAGGCAACTAGGACACTCTGTTTTGTCTATGTATTCACACATGTACTAAGTTTCTGGTTAATACAATTCTAGCATGAATAATAAACATTTATCATGATATAAGTAAATATAAATAACAACTTTATTATTGCATCTAGGGCATATTTCCTTCAGTCTCCCACTGGCACTAGAGTCAATAATCTAGTTCACATCGCCATGTGATTTAACACCAATAGTTCACATCACCATGTGATTAATTCACATCGCCATGTGATTAATAAGGTGCGATCATGTTTTGCTTGTGAGAGAAATTTAGTCAACGGGTCTGCCACATTCAGAGCCGTATGTATTTTGCAAATTTTCTATGTCTACAATGCTCTGCACGGAGCTACTCTAGCTAATTGCTCCCACTTTTAATATGTATCTAGATCAAGACTCAGAGTCATCCAGATTGGTGTCAAAGCTTGCATCGCGTAACTCTTTTCGACGAACTCTTTATCACCTCCATAACCGACAAATATTTCCTTAGTCCTCTAAGGATAATTTTGACTGCTGTCCAGTGATCTACTCCTGGATCACTATTGTACCCCTTTGCCAAACTCATGGCGAGGTACACAATAGGTCTGGTATACATCATGGCATATTTTATAGAACCTATGGCTGAGGCATAGGAAATGACTTTCATTCTCTCTCTATCTTCTGCCGTGGTCGGGTTTTGAGTCTTACTCAACTTCATACCTTACAATTTAGGCAAGAACTCCTTCTTTGACTGATCCATTTTGAACTCCTTCAAAATCTTATCAAGGTATGTACTGCTGCCTCTTGAGCACTGCGTTGGTTTCCCCTTGAAGAGGAAAGGGTGATGCAGTAAAGTAGCATAAGTATTTCCCTTAGTTTTTGAGAACCAAGGTATCAATCCAGTAGGAGGTCACACTCAAGTCCCTTGTACCTACACAAACAAATAAGAACCTCGCAACCAACGCGATAAAGGGGTTGTCAATCCCTTCACGGTCACTTACGAGAGTGAGATCTGATAGAGATGATAAGATAATATTTTTGGTATTTTTATGATAAAGAGTAAAAGTAAAGAAAGCAAGTAAACAGTAATGGAAATAACGGGAGATTAATATGATGGAAAATAGACCCGGGGGCCATAGGTTTCACTAGTGGCTTCTCTCAAGAGCATAAGTATTACGGTGGGTGAACGAATTACTGTCGAGCAATTGATAGAATTGAGCATAGTTATGAGAATATCTAGGTATGATCATGTATATAGGCATCACGTCCGTGACAAGTAGACCGACTCCTGCCTGCATCTACTACTATTACTCCACACATCGACCGCTATCCAGCATGCATCTAGAGTATTAAGTTCACAAGAATGGAGTAACGCTTTAAGCAAGATGACATGATGTAGAGGGATAAACTCATGCAATATGATATAAACCCCATCTTTTTATCGTCGATGGCAACAATACAATATGGTGTCGTTTCCCCTACTGTCACTGGGATCGAGCACCGCAAGATTGAACCCAAAGCCAAGCACTTCTCCCATTGCAAGAAAGATCAATCTAGTAGGCCAAACCAAACTGATAATTCGAAGAGACTTGCAAAGATAACCAATCATACATAAAAGAATTCAGAGAAAATTCAAATATTGTTCATAGATAATCTTGATCATAAACCCACAATTCATCGGATCTCGACAAACACACCACAAAAGAAGATTACATCGAATAGATCTCCAAGAGAATCCAGGAGAACTTTGTATTGAGATCCAAAGAGAGAGAAGAAGCCATCTAGCTAATAACTATGGACCTGAAGGTCTGAGGTAAACTACTCACACATCATCGGAGAGGCTATGGTGTTGATGTAGAAGACCTCCGTGATCAATGCCCCCTCCGGCAGGACGCCGGAAAAGGCCCCAAGATGGGATCTCACGGGTACAGAAGGTTGTGGCGGTGGAATTAGGTTTTCGTGGGCTCTCCTGATGGTTTGGGGGTACATAGGTATATATAGGAGGAAGAAGTAGGTCGGTGGAGCCACGAGGGGCCCGCGAGGGTGGAGGGCGAGCCTGGGGGGGGGGGGGGGGGTAGGCGCGCCCCTGCCTCGTGGCCGCCTCGTTGGTTGCTTGACGTCGACTCCAAGTCCTCTGGATCACGTTTGTTCCAAAAATCATGTTCCCGAAGGTTTTTTTCCGTTTGGACTCCGTTTGATATCCTTTTTCTGCGAAACACTGAAACAGGCAAAAAACAGCAATTTGGGCTGGGCCTCCGGTTAATAGGTTAGTCCCAAAAAAATATAAAAGTCTATAAATAAGCCCATTAAACATCCAAAACAGAATATATAATAGCATGGAACAATCAAAAATTATAGATACGTTGGAGACGTATCATGTACTCATTGAAAAAAAAATCAAGCGTCTTGATCTATCTCTATAGATCTTGATGCCCAATATGTAAGTAGCTTTTACCGAGGTCTTTCTTTTGAAAAACTCCTTTATGCTTTCCAGAAAATTCTACATCATTTCCGATCAACAATATGTCATTCACATATACTTATCAAAAAGGTTGTAGTGCTCCCACTCACTTTCTTGTAAATACAGGCTTCACCGCAAGTCTGTATAAAACTATATGCTTTGATCAACTCATCAAAGCGTATATTCCAACTCCGAGATGCTTGCACCAGTCCATAGATGGATCGCTGAAGCTTGCACACTTTGTTAGCACCTTTAGGATCGAAAAAACCTTCTGGTTGTATCATATACAACTCTCTTTTAATAAATCCTTCAAGGAATGCAGTTTTGATATCCATCTGCCAAATTTCATAAAATGAGGCAATTGCTAACATGATTCGGACAGACTTTAAGTATAGATACGAGTGAGAAACTCTCATCGTAGTCAACACCTTGAACTTGTCGAAAACCTTTTGCGACAATTTGAGCTTTGTAGATAGTAACACTACTATCAGCGTCCGTCTTCCTCTTGAAGATCCATTTAATCTCAATGGCTCGCCGATCATCGGGCAAGTCAATCAAAGTCCATACTTTGTTCTCATGCATGGATCCTATCTCAGATTTCATGGCCTCAAGCCATTTTGCGGAATCTGGGCTCATCATTGCTTCCTCATAGTTCATAGGTTCATCATGGTCAAGTAACATGACTTCCAGAACAGGATTACCGTACCACTCTGGTGCGGATTTTACTCTGGTTGACCTACGAGGTTTGGTAGTAACTTGATCAGAAGTTTCATGATCATCATCATTAGCTTCCTCACTAATTGGTGTAGGAATCACTGGAACTGATTTCTGTGATGAACTACTTTCCAATAAGGGAGCAGGTACAATTACCCCATCAAGTTCTACTTTCCTCCCACTCACTTCTTTCGAGAGAAACTCCTTCTCTAGAAAGGATCCGTTGTTAGCAACAAAGATCTTGCCTTCGGATTTGTGATAGAAGGTGTACCCAACAGTTTCTTTTGGGTATCCTATGAAGACACACTTCTCCGATTTGGGTTTGAGCTTATCACGCTGAAACTTTTTAACATAAGCATCACAACCCCAAACTTTAAGAAACGACAGTTTAGGTTTCTTGCCAAACCATAGTTCATATGGTGTCGTCTCAACGGATTTAGATGGTGCCCTATTTAACGTGAATGCAGCTGTCTCTAATGCATAACCCCAAAATGATAGTGGTAGATCGGTAAGAGACATCATAGATCGCACCATATCCAATAAAGTACGGTTATGACGTTCGGACACACCATTACGCTGTGGTGTTCTAGGTGGCGTGAGTTGTGAAACTATTTCACATTGTTTTAAATGAAGACCAAACTCGTAACTCAAATATTCTCCTCCACGATCAGATCGTAGAAACTTTATTTTCTTGTTATGATGATTTTCCACCACTCTGAAATTCTTTGAACTTTTCAAATGTTTCAGACTTATGTTCCATCAAGTAGATATACTCATATCTGCTCAAATCATCTGTGAAGGTTAGAAAATAACGATACCCGCCGCGATTCTCAACACTCATCGGACCGCATACATCGGTATGTATTACTTCCAATAAGTCAGTGGCTTGCTCCATTGTTCCGAAGAATGGAGTCTTAGTCATCTTGCCTATGAGGCATGGTTCGCAAGCATCAAGTGATTCATAATCAAGTGATTCCAAAAGCCCATTAGCATGGAGTTTCTTCATGCACTTTACACCAATATGACCTAAACGGCAGTGCCACAAATATGTTGCACTATCATTATCAACTTTGCATCTTTTGGCATCAATATTATGAATATGTGTATCACTACGATCGAGATTCATTAAACCATTCACCTTGGGTGTATGACCATAGAGGGTTTATTCATGTAAACAGAATAACAATTATTCTTTGACTTAAATGAATAACCGTATTGCAATAAACATGATCCAATCATATTATGCTCAACGCAAACACCAAATAACATTTATTTTAGGTTCAACACTAATCCTGAAGGTAAAGGGAGTGTGCGATGGTGATCTTATCAACTTTGGAATCACTTCCAACACTCATCGTCACCTTGCCCTCAACTAGTCTTTGTTCATTTTGTAACTCATGTTTCGAGTTACTAATCATAGCAACTGAACCAGTATCAAATACCTAGGGGCTTACTATGAACACTAGTAAAGTACACATCAATAACATATATATCATATATACTTTTGTTCACTTCGCCATCCTTCTTATCCGCCAAGTATCTGGGGCAGTTCCGCTTCCAATGACCATTTCCTTCGCAGTAGAAGCACTCAGTTCCAGGCTTGGGTCTAGCTTTGGGCTTCTTCATGGGAGTGGCAACTTGCTTGCCATTCTTCTTGAAGTTCCCTTTCTTTCCCTTGCCCTTTTACTTGAAACTAGTGGTCTTGTCAACCATCAACATTTGATGATTTTCTTGATTTCTACCTTCATCGATTTCAACATCGCGAAGAGCTCGGGAATCGTTTTCGTCATCCCTTGCATATTATAGCTCATCACGAAGTTCCAGTAACTTGGTGATAGTGACTAGAGAACTCTGTCAATCACTATTTTATCTGGAAGATTAACTCCCACTTGATTCAAGCGATTAGTACTCAGACAATCCGAGCACATGCTCACTAGTTGAGCCATTCTCCTCCATCTTGTAGGCAAAGTACTTGTTAGAGGTCTCATACCTCTCGACTCGGGCATGAGTCTGAAAATACCAATTTCAGCTCTTGGAACATCTTATATGCTCCGTGGTGTTCACAACATTTTTGAAGTCCCGGTTCTAAGCCGTAAAGCATGGCGCACTAAACTATCAAGTAGTTATCATACCGAGCTTGCCAAACGTTTGTATCTGCTCCTGCAATACGTCCGTCACCTAGCGGTGCATCAAGGACATAATTCTTCTGTACAGCAATGAGGATAATCCTCAGATCACGAACCTAGTCCGCATCATTGCTACTATCATCTTTCAACATAGTTTTTCTCTAGGAACATATCATAAATAAAACGGGGAAGCTATACACGAGCAATTGATCTACAACATAGATATGCAAATACTATCAGGACTAAGTTCATGATAAATTTAAGTTCAATTAATCATATTACTGAAGAACTCCCACTTAGATAGACATCTCTCTAATCATCTAAGTGATCACATGATCCATATCAACTAAACCATGTCCGAGCATCACGTGAGATGGAGTAGTTTTCAATGGTGAACATCACTATGTTGATCATATCTACTATATGATTCACGCTCGACCTTTCGGTCTTAGTGTTCCGAGCCATATCTGCATATGCTAGGCTCGTCAAGTTTAACCCGAGTATTCTGCATGTGCAAAACTGGCTTGCACCCGTTGTATGTGAACATAGAGCTTATCACACCTGATCATCACGTGGTGTCTCGGCACGACGAACTGTAGCAACAGTACATACTCAGGGAGAACACTTATATCTTGAAATTTAGTGAGAGATCATCTTATAATGCTACCACCGCACTAAGCAAAATAAGATGCATAAAAAGATAAACATCACATGCAATCAAATAAGTGATATGATATGGCCATCATCATCTTGTGCCTTTGATCTCCATCTTCAAAGCACTGTCATGATCTCTATCGTCATCGGCATGACACTATGATCTCCATCATCTTGATCTTTATCAACGTGTCGTCACATGGTCGTCTCGCCAACTATTGCTTTTGCAACTATTGCTATCGCATAGCGATAAAGTAAAGCAATTATATGGCGCTTGCATCTTATGCAATAAAGAGACAACCATAAGGCTCCTGCCAGTTGCCGATAACTTTAAAAAAACATGATCATCTCATACAACAATTTATATCTCATCACGTCTTGACCATATCACATCACAACATGCCCTGCAAAAACAAGTTAGGCGTCCTCTACTTTGTTGTTGCAAGTTTTACGTGGCTGCTACGAGCTTAGCAAGAACCGTTCTTACCTACGCATCAAAACCACAACGATTTTCATCAAGTTTGCTGTTTTAACCTTCAATAAGGACCGGACATAGTCACACTCGATTCAACTAAAGTTGGAGAAACAGACACCCGCTAGCCACCTGTGTGCGAAGCACGGCGGTAGAACCAGTCTCATGAACGCGGTCATGTAATGTCGGTCTGGGCCGCTTCATCCAACAATACCGCCGAATCAAAGTATGAAATGCTGGCAAGCAGTATGACTATTATCGCCCACAACTCTTTGTGTTCTACTTGTGCATATAACATCTACGCATAAACCTGGCTCTGATACCACTGTTGGGGAACGTAGTATTTCAAAAATTTGCCTACGCACACGCAAGATCCATCTAGGTGATGCATAGCAACGAGCGGGGAGAGTGTGTCCACGTACCCTCGTAGACCGAAAGCGGAAGCGTTTAGTAACGCGGTTGATGTAGTCGAACGTCTTCGCGATCCAACCGATCCAAGTACCGAACGCACGGCACCTCCGCGATCTGCACACGTTCAGCTCGGTGACGTCCCTTGTACTCTTGATCCAGCTGAGGCCGAGGGAGAGTTTCGTCAGCACGAAGGCGTGGTGACGGTGATAATGAAGTTACCGACGCAGGGCTTCGCCTAAGCTCTACAACGATATGACCGAGGTGGAAATATATGGAGGGGGGCACCGCACACGGCTAAGACAACTGTCAACTTGTGTGTCTATGGGGTGCCCCCTCCCCCGTATATAATGGAGGGGTGGAGGGGAGGGCCGGCCCTCTCTATGGTGCGCCCAAGGGGGAGTCCTACTCCCAGTAGGAGTAGGTTCCCCCCCTTCCCTAGTTGGAGTAGGAGAAGAAGGAAGAGGGAGAAGGAGAGAAGGAAAGGGGGGGCGGCCCTCCACCCAATTCGGATTGGGCTAGGGGGCACCCTCCACCTGGCCGCCTCCTCCTCTCTCTCACTAAGGCCCAATAAGGCCCATTGACTCCCCGGGGGTTCCGGTAACCCCCCGGTACTCCGATAATTGTCCGAACTTATCCGAAACCATTCATGTGTCCAAACATAGCCTTCCAATATAAATCCTTATGTCTCGACCATTTTGAGACTCCTCGTCATGTCCGTGATCACATCCGGGACTCCGAACTACCTTCGGTACATCAAAACACATAAACTCATAATACCGATCGTCATCGAACGTTAAGCGTGCGGACCCTACGGGTTCGAGAACTATGTAGACATGACCGAGACTCATCTCCGGTCAATAACCAATAGCGGAACCTGGATACTCATATTGGTTCCTACATATTCTACGAATATATTTATCGGTCAAACCGCATAACAACATATGTTGTTCCCTTTGTCATCGGTATGTTACTTGCCCGAGATTCGATCGTCGATATCTCAATACCTAGTTCAATCTCGTTACCGGCAAGTCTCTTTACTCGTTCCGTAATGCATCATCCCATAACTAACTCATTAGTCACATTGCTTGCAACGCTTATAGTGATGTGCTTTACCGAGAGGGCCCAGAGATACCTCTCCGACAATCGGAGTGACAAATCCTAGTCTCGATCTATGCCAACTCAACAAACACCATCAGAGACACCTGTAGAGCATCTGTATAATCACCCAGTTAGGTTGTGATGTTTGATAGCACACTAAGTGTTCCTCCGGTACTCGGGAGTTGCATAATCTCATAGTCATAGGAACATGTATAAGTCATGAAGAAAGCAATAGCAACAAACTAAACGATCATAGTGCTAAGCTAACGGATGGGTCTTGTCCATCACATCATTCTCTAATGATGTGATCCCATTCATCAAATGACAATACATGTCTATGGCTAGGAAACTTAACCATCTTTGATTAACGAGCTAGTCAAGTAGAGGCAACTAGGGACACTCTGTTTTGTCTATGTATTCACACATGTACTAAGTTTCCGGTTAATACAATTCTAGCATGAATAATAAACATTTATCATGATATAATGAAATATAAATAACAACTTTATTATTGCCTCTAGGGCATATTTCCTTCAACATCATCGGGGCTACCGGTGCTAGGATGCAGGGTCATCGGTGTTCCTATGCACCGTCACCGAGGTCGCTGGTATTTCTATGCAGCATCGCCGGAGTCATCGGTGTTGCTATGCATCGTCGTTGGTGTTTCTATGCAGTGCCGCTGGGGTCGCCGGTGCGCAATACAGCGTCGTCGGGGGTCATCGTTGTTGCTATGTAGCACCGTCGGGGTCATCGGTTGATACATCTCCAATGTATCTATAATTTTTGATTGTTCCATGCTATTATATTATCCATCTAGGATGTTTTATAAGCATTTATATGCTATTTTATATGATTTTTGGGACTAACCTATTAACCTAGAGCCCAGTGCCAGTTTCTGTTTTTTTCCTTGTTTTTGAGTTCTACAGAAAAGGAAAACCAAACGGAGTCCAATTGACCTGAAATTTCACGGAGATTATTTTTGGACCAGAAGAAGCCCATGGAGTATCAGAGATTGGCCAGAAGGTTCCCGAGGCACCCACGAGGGTGGGGGCGCGCCGTACCCCCCTGGACGCGCCCCCTACCTCGTGGCCGCCTTGGAGACCTCCCTGACTTGTTCCCGACGCCAACACCTCTTATATATACCCAAACTTCCAGAACATAACCTAGATCGGGAGTTCCACTGCCGCAAGCCTCTATAGCCACCAAAAACCAATGGGACCCTGTTCTGGCACCCTGCCGGAGGGGGGATACCTCACCAGTGGCCATCTTCATCATCCCGGCGCTCTCCATGACAAGGAGGGAGTAGTTCACCCTCGGGGCTGAGGGTATGTACCAATAACTATGTGTTTGATCTCTCTCTCTCTCTCTCTCGTGTTCTTGATTTGGCACGATCTTGATGTATCGCGAGCTTTGCTATTATAGTTGGATCTTATGATGTTTCTCCCCCTCTACTCTCTTGTAATGGATTGAGTTTTCCCTTTGAAGTTATCTTATCGGATTGAGTCTTTAAGGATTTGAGAACACTTGATGTATGTCTTGCGTGGGATACCCGTGGTGACAATGGGTATTCTATTGATCCACTTGATGTATGTCTTGGTGATCAACTTGCGGGTTTCGTGACCTTGGGAATCTATGCATAGGGGTTGGCACACGTTTTCGTCTTGACTCTCCGGTAGAAACTTTGGGGCACTCTTTGAAGTACTTTGTGTTGGTTTGAATAGATGAATCTGAGATTGTGTGATGCATATCGTATAATCATACCCGTGGATACTTGTGGTGACATTGGAGTATCTAGGTGACATTAGGGTTTTGGTTGATTTTTGTCTTAAGGTGTTATTCTAGTACGAACTCTAGGATAGATCGAACGGAAAGAATAGCTTCGTGTTATTTTACTACGGACTCTTGAATAGATCGATCAGAAAGGATAACTTTGAGGTGGTTTCGTACCCTGCAATAATCTCTTCGTTTGTTCTCCTCTATTAGTGACTTTGGAGTGACTCTTTGTTGCATGTTGAGGGATAGTTATATGATCCAATTATGTTATTATTGTTGAGAGAACTTGCACTACTGAAAGTATGAACCCTAGGCCTTGTTTCAACGCATTGCAATACCGTTTGTGCTTACTTTTATCATTAGTTACCTTTCTGTTTTTATATTTTCAGATTACAAAAACCTATATCTACCATCCATATTGCACTTGTATCACCATCTCTTCGCCGAACTAGTGCACCTATACAATTTACCATTGTATTGGGTGTGTTAGGGACACAAGAGACTCTTTGCTGTTTGGTTGCAGGGTTGTTTGAGAGAGACCATCTTCATCCTACGCCTCCCACGGATTGATAAACCTTAGGTCATCCACTTGAGGGAAATTTGCTACTGTCCTGCAAACCTCTGCACTTGGAGGCCCAACAATGTCTACTACAAGAAGGTTGTGTAGTAGACATCAAGCAGTTTCTGGTGCCGTTGCCGGGGAGGTTAGTGCTTGAAGGTATATCTTTAGATCTTGCAATCGAATCTTTTTGTTTCTTGTTTTATCACTAGTTTAGCCTATAAAAGAAAACTACAAAAAAATGGAATTAAGGGTGTCTCATATGCTTCATCTTTTTAATGTCTTTCGTGAAAATGATGGGAAGGAAAATTGTGCTCAAGTACTAGAAGAGGAATTACATAGAATGCTTGGCATAAAATATGTGAATGATGAGCATGATTGCAATGCTGTTAGTATGAATTCTTTGAATACCCATGATGCTAATGATATGCAAAGCCACAAGCTTGGGGATGCTATGTTTGATGAAGATGATATGTTTTGTCCCCCAAGTTTTGATGAGCAAATTTATTATGATGATAGCATGCCTCCTATTTATGATGATTATATTGATGAAAGTGGGTTTGGAAGAGTGTCAACTTTAGGAAGTAATGATCCCACTATTTTTGGGGATGTTGGATCTTATTGTGATAATTATGAAAGTGGATTTGGAGAGGTCATGACTTTATTTAGTGATGAATCCACTATTTCGGAAGAGGTTCCAATTGATTATGAGAACAAAGTTGCTATCTATGATGATTATTGTGATGACATGTATGCTATAAAAAATAATGATAACCATGAAACTTGTCATCATGATTTTAATTTTCAATTGGATTATGCCTCACATGATAACTATTGTTGAGTTTGCTCCCGCTACTATTCATGAGAAGAAATTTTCTTATGTGGAGAGTTATAAAAATTCTATGCTTGTAGATCATGAAAAGAATGCTTTATGTGATGGTTATATTGTTGAATTCATTCATGACGCTACTGAAAATTATTATGAGGGAGGAACATATGCTTGTAGGAATTTCAATAATATCAAGTTTCCTCTCTATGTGTTGAAAATCTTGAAGCTATGCTTGTTTTGCCTTCCTATGCTAGTTGATTATTGTTCCCATAAGTTGTTTTCTCACAAAATCCCTACGCATCAGAAGTGGGTTAGGCTTAAATGTGCTAGTCATATTCTTCATGATGCTCTCTTTATGTTTCAATTCTTATCTTTTATGTGAGCATCATTGAAATCATCATGCCTAGCTAGGGGCGTTAAACGTTAGCGCTTGTTGGGAGACAACCCAATCTTATTTTTGTTCTTTGCTTTTTGCTCCTGTTTAGTAATAAATAATTCATCTAGCTTCTTTTTAGATGTGGTTTTATGTTTTAACTAGTTTTTGTGCCAAGTAGAACCTTTGGAAGACTTGGGTGAAGTCTTTGCGATCTTGCTGTAAAAAACAGAAACTTTTGCCCTCACGAGATTAGCTGCCATTTTTTTTACTGGAGAGTGATTTTAGGTTGATTCTTTTTGCAGACGATTAATAGACAAATTCCTCAGGTCCACCAATTTATTTCAGAATTTTTGGAGTTACATAAGTATTCGAATGATATAGATTACTACAGACTGTTCTGTTTTTGACAGATTCTGTTTTCATTGTGTTGTTTGCTTATTTTGATGAATCTATGAGTAGTATCGGAGGGTATGAACCATAGAGAAGTTGGAATACAGTAGTATTGCACCAATATGAATTTATAATGAGTTCACAATAGTACCTAAGTGGTGGTTTTATTTTCTTATACTAACGGAGCTTACGAGTTTTCTGTTGAGTTTTGTGTTGAGTTTTGTGTTGTGAAGTTTTCAAGTTTTGGGTAAAGATTCGATGGACTATGGAATAAGGAGTGGCAAGAGCCTAAGCATGGGTATGCCCAAGGCACCCCAAGGTAATAGTCAAGGACAACCAAGAGCCTAAGCTTGGGGATGCCCCGGAAGGCATCCCCTCTTTCGTCTTCGTTCATCGGTAACTTTACTTGGAGCTATATTTTTATTCACCACATGATATGTGTTTTGCTTGGAGCGTCATTTTATTTTCTTTTATTTTACTTGCTGTTTAAATAAAATACATAGATCTGAAATTCTTAAATGTTAGAGAGCCTTCACATAGTTACATAATTATTCAACTACTCATTGATCTTCACTTATATCTTTTGGAGTAGTTTGTCATTTGCTCTAGTGCTTCACTTATATCTTCTTAGAGCATGGCAGTAGTTTTATTTTATAGAAATTATTTATCTCTCATGCTTCACTTATTTATTTTGATAGTCTTTTAGAACAGCATGGTAATTTGCTTTGGTTATAAAATTAGTCCTAATATGATGGGCATTCAAGATGGGTATAATAAAAACTTTCATATAAAGTGCATTGAATACTATGAGAAGTTTGATACTTGATGATTGTTTTGAGATATGAAGATGGTGATATTAGAGTCATGCTAGTTGAGTAATTGTGGAATTGAGAAATACTTATGTTGAGGCTTGCAAGTCCCGTAGCATGCACGTATGGTAAACGTTGTGTGACAAATTTGAAGCATGAGGTGTTCTTTGATTGCTTTCCTTATGAGTGGCGGTCGGGGACGAGCGATGTCTTTTCCTACCAATCTATCCCCCTAGGAGCATGCGTGTAGTGCTTGGTTTCAATGACTTGTAGATTTTTGCAATAAGTATGTGAGTTCTTTATGACTAATGTTGAGTCCATGGATTATACGCACTCTCACCTTTCCATCGTTGCTAGCCTCTTCGTTACCGTGCATTGCCCTTTCTCACCTCGAGAGTTGGTGCAAACTTCGCCGGTGCATCCAAACCCCGCGATATGATACACTCTATCACACATAAGCCTCCTTATATCTTCCTCAAAACAGCCACCATACCTACCTATTATGGCATTTCCATAGCCATTCCGAGATATATTGCCATGCAACTTTCCACCGTTCCGTTTATTATGACACGCTTCATCCTTGTCATATTGCCTTGCATGATCATGTAGTTGACATCGTATTTGTGGCAAGGCCACCATTCATAATTTTTCATACATGTCACTCTTGTTTCATTGCACATCCCGGTACACCGCCGAAGGCATTCATATAGAGTCATACTTTGTTCTAGTATCGAGTTGTAATCTTTGAGTTGTAAATAAATATAAGTGTGATGATCATCATTAATAGAGCATTGTCCTGAAAAAAAAGAAAAAAGGAAAGGCCAAAAAAAAGGAAAGGCCCAAAAAAACCAAAACAAAAAAAGGAAAAAAAGAAATAAAAGGGACAATGCTACTATCATTTTTCCACACTTGTGCTTCAAAGTAGCACCATGATCTTCATGATAGAGAGTCTCTTATATTGTCACTTTCATATACTAGTGGGAATTTTTCATTATAGAACTTGGCTTGTATATTCCAACAATGGGCTTCCTCAAATGCCCTAGGTCTTCGTGAGCAAGCAAGTTGGATGCACACCCACTTAGTTTCTTTTTTTGAGCTTTCATACATTTATATCTCTAGTGCATCCGTTGCATGGCAATCCCTACTCCTCGCATTGACATCAATTGATGGGCATCTCCATAGCCCGTTGATTAGCCGCGTCAATGTGAGACTTTCTCCTTTTTTGTCGTCTCCACACAACATCCATCATCATATTCTATTCCATATGTCCATGGCTCACGCTCATGTATTGCGTGAAAGTTGAAAAAGTTTGAGAATACTAAAGTATGAAACAATTGCTTGGCTTGTCATCGGGGTTGTGCATGATGAGGGCATTTTTGTGTGATGAAAATGAAGCATGGCCAAACTATATGATTTTGTAGGGATGAACTTTCTTTGGCAATGTTATTTTGATAAGACATAATTGCTTGGTTAGTATGCTAGAAGTATTATCATTTTTATGTCAATATTAAACTTTTGTCTTGGATCTTTCGGATCTGAACATTCATGCCACAATAAGGAAAATTACATTGAAAATTATGTTAGGTAGCATTCCACATCAAAAATTCTATTTTTATCATTTAGCCACTCGAGGACGAGCAAGAATTAAGCTTGGGGATGCTTGATACGTCTCCAATGTATCTATAATCTTTGATTGTTCCATGCTATTATATTATCCATCTAGGATGTTTTATATGCTATTTTATATGATTTTTGGGACTAACCAATTAACCTAGAGCCCAGTGCCAGTTTCTGTTTTTTTCCTTGTTTTTGAGTTTTACAGAAAAGGAAAACCAAACGGAGTCCAATTGACCTGAAATTTTACGGAGATTATTTTTGGACCAGAAGAAGCCCACGGAGTATCGGAGATGGGCCAGAAGGTTCCCGATGCACCCACGAGGGTGGGGGGGCGCCCCCTACCTCGTGCCGCCTCGGAGACCTCCCTGACTTGTTCCCGACGCCAACACCTCTTATATATACCCAAACTTCCAGAACATAACCTAGATCGGGAGTTCCGCCGCCGCAAGCCTCTGTAGCCACCAAAAACCAATCGGGACCCTGTTCCGGCACCCTGCCGGAGGGGGGATCCCTCACCGGTGGCCATCTTCATCATCCCGGCGCTGTCCATGACGAGGAGGGAGTAGTTCACCCTCGGGGCTGAGGGTATGTACCAATAGCTATGTGTTTGATCTCTCTCTCTCGTGTTCTTGATTTGGCACGATCTTGATGTATCGCGAGCTTTGCTATTATAGTTGGATCTTATGATGTTTCTCCCCCTCTACTCTCTTGTAATGGATTGAGTTTTCCCTTTGAAGTTATCTTATCGGATTGAGTCTTTAAGGATTTGAGAACACTTGATGTATGTCTTGCGTGGGATACCCGTGGTGACAATGGGGTATTCTATTGATCCACTTGATGTATGTTTTGGTGATCAACTTGCGGGTTCCGTGACCTTGGGAATCTATGCATAGGGGTTGGCACATGTTTTCGTCTTGACTCTCCGGTAGAAACTTTGGGGCACTCTTTGAAGTACTTTGTGTTGGTTTGAATAGATGAATCTGAGATTGTGTGATGCATATTGTATAATCATACCCGCGGATACTTGTGGTGACATTGGAGTATCTAGGTGACATTAGGGTTTTGGTTGATTTGTGTCTTAAGGTGTTATTCTAGTACGAACTCTAGGATAGATCGAACGAAAAGAATAGCTTCGTGTTATTTTACTACAGACTCTTGAATAGATCGATCAGAAAGGATAAATTTGAGGTGGTTTCGTACCCTACAATAATCTCTTCGTTTGTTCTCCGCTATTAGTGACTTTGGAGTGACTCTTTGTTGCATGTTGAGGGATAGTTATATAATCCAATTATGTTATTATTGTTGAGAGAACTTGCACTAGTGAAATTATGAACCCTAGGCCTTGTTTCAACGCATTGCAATACCGTTTGTGCTTACTTTTATCATTAGTTACCTTGCTGTTTTTATATTTTCAGATTACAAAAACCTATATCTACCATCCATATTGCACTTGTATCACCATCTCTTCGCCGAACTAGTGCACCTATACAATTTACCATTGTATTGGGTGTGTTGGGGATACAAGAGACTCTTTGCTATTTGGTTGAAGGGTTGTTTGAGAGAGACCATCTTCATCCTACGCCTCCCACGGATTGATAAACCTTAGCTCATCCACTTGAGGGAAATTTGCTACTGTCCTGCAAACCTCTGCACTTGGAGGCCCAACAACGTCCACAAGAAGAAGTTTGTGTAGTAGACATCATCGGTGTTGTGATGTAGCAGCACCGGCGCTGCAACAAAGCATTTGTCATGCCATGGGCTACTGCGATGAAGTGCCACATGTGTTATGCGGGGGTCCAGCATCGCTCTGATCAGTGCGAACTTGTGAAACAGGAGTAAGATATGAGATGAGAAACACGAGGGTTGTTTGCCACGAGCTTGTGATCGAAAGGACACGCGCGCGTAATCGGACAGCTTGTCGGGCGGCTTATCTTTCCTCAAGATCAGTCGGTTTATGGGTAGCAGGCGCCTTTTTTATTTTCATTTTTTCTGGTTCCTTATCTTTTTTTCTGTTCCTTTTATATTTTTTGTTTCCTTTTATTTTTGCGTTTTCTCTTTTTTTCCAATTCTTGATTTATTCCAAGTTTATGTTTTTAAAAATTTGCTAATATATTTCAAATCGGCAAAATTTTCCTTGAATTTCATGAAATCAAATTTGGGAACTTCTTTCAATCCAAGATATTTTTGAAATTTGTGGGAATTTATTGAAATTATGAACTTGTTTCCAAATTCATGAACATTTTTTTAATTCATAGATTTTTTAAGACCACTAACATTTCTTTGAATTTGCAAACGTTTTTTTAAAATAACGAAAATTTTCAAGTCATTGATCATCTTTTTGAATTTGCAAAAATAAAATAAAATTTATGAACCTTTTAAGTTACCAAACATTTTCGAATTTGTGAACACTTTTCAAATTTTTGAAGAAAATTCAAGTTTGCAAATAATTTTCAAGTTGACAATTGTTTTTTGAAATTATTTTTTTGCAGATTCTCGATGTTTTTCAAATTGGTGAGCAATTTTACAACCTATGAACTTTTTCAAATTAACAAGCATTTTTTAATTTACAACATTTTTCAAATTCAGAAATATTTTTAAAATTCATGAGCTTTCTTTAAATCTGCAAATGTTAGTCGCATTTATGAGCTATTTAATCTATGGAAAACTAAAGGGTTGTTTTCCCTCAAAAACCAGCAGTTGAATAGAAAGCGAGCGAGCCAACTAGGAAGGAGCTCCAATGAGCAAGCAGGAAAAAAACAAGCAAGCTGAGGAGCGGAGAAGCAAGACGAGTGAGCTGAGCTAAGGGCATGTTTGGTTCCAGTTTGGAACAGTAGTCGCATTGCATACCCTTCTCAATCCAGTCTGGTTGAAGAAAAACAGGCCCTAATACGCCATATGCAACTTGTTTGGTTGCCTGCATCCCTAGTCCATGCATTAGGTAATCCGCAAGTGCACTTTGTTTGGTTGGCTGCATTGGCCCTAGCGGCACATGAACACAGCGTTTGGTTGCATACGGCATACATTTTGTGCTTACCTTGTACCCTAGTTGGTGAGCTTACCCACAATGATCACACCTAGCACACCAACGCCACAACACAGCAATGGTGACAAACTGGGCGAAGATGGTGAAGTTCTTCAGCTTCAGGCCGAACTGACGATCCACCTTAGCAGCTTCCACTTTGACAGCTCCAACCTTGGCACTGTCGACACTGCTGCCTCCATGCTTTCGCACCCAGGCGGAGTAAGCTTGTTCTGCTACCTGCCTAGTCTTGAACCCTCTATAGTTGCTATTGCTATACGATGCCACTTGTGCATTGGCTTCTTCCCATGAACTATAAACCCCTGGAACCTCACCGATGAACACGGCATACCACTTGCCCTAGCAATGAACAAGAGCAAGAGTTGAAGCAGCAAATCAGTGGAGCACAAGTAGCAGCAAAGTAGCACACAAACAACAATGGAGCAGAAGAGAAGTAAAGCATGCATGATCATACGGCATAGCAAGTTCAACCTAGCACTACCTTGGTGTTAACCTACCACCACATCCAAAAGAGGGTGTCGTCCTACCACCGCAAGTTCACCGTCAGCATGAGGGGTTAGTATATACCACCTCACCAAAATATACAGACCATCAAATAGTTTTTGAGCCCTAGCTACACAAAATGTACGTCGTCATCGTCATCGTCGTCGTCGTTGCCACCGCCATCGCCGTCGGGGATCATGCACGCTCACAGGCAGCACTACTCTAGTAGTAGTGCTTGCCTAGCCAGCTCCTGAGCCACAGCACCCTGTGAGCGTCGGCCATGGCAACGAACCCAACACCCTGGGCCTTGTTGTCACCTCCTTCACCGCCTCAGTCATGCTGCAAAAGACATTGATCTCCTCCTCCATCAGGCCTCCTCTCTTCCTCTTCCTATCATGGACGGGGTCAAATGGCTTGTCGAAGGGCTTCGCAGCGGGCTTCTCAGGGCCATCAAGGACCTCGACGTCGGGTGTCCCAGGGAAGTCTGGCATGGGAGAACCAAGAGGCTCACCCGAGCCCATGGCATGCTTCCTAGTTGCCAGCCTGAAGGAGAAGATGTGTTGCATCTGGTTGTAGTTCTGGATGGGTGTGTTGAGGAACTCAGCGTCCCTTGGGTGGTCCTAAGAATGAAACACAAGTGTTGTTAGTTGCGATTAGGAGTAGGCAATGGTGGACAGTATGAAAAGGAAGAGGGTTGTGAGCTAACCGCGACATGGCCGGCGTAGTGCTCTGCCTCCACAACTATGGAGCAAGTTTCTCATCCCATGAGGCGCTGCTAAGGTCTCTCAGCTTGGACACTTGGATCCATCGACTTTTCCACTTCCTCAGGTGGTTATACACTTGGGTGGCAGACACCTCTTGCCCACAGAACTCGAACACCTGCTTCGCAACGGTGTTCAAGTGCACCTCCTTGAAGCCCTTGTCAGTCCTAACTCCACTAAAGATGAGCCCACACATCTTGTTCAGCACGAACGTGGACATGAACGGCTGCCACTTCATGTTGTTCGACCTACCATCCTTCTTTGCCTTTGCTGCTGCTAGCTTGATTGCAGCGGCAGCAGCAGGAGTTGGCTCAACGAGCACTACTGGCACATAGAGGGAATCAGACTCGAACACCTCTGAATCAGGTGCCATCTCGGACATAGGCTGCGAGTCCTCGACAAACGATGGAGCAAACTGGCTATAGGACACGACAAGGGCCTGACTAAGATCTTGCGTCTGCGTGGTCATGTCCTACAATCGTAGCACGCATTGACAGTGAGCATAGCACACAACATACCGGACAATCCATGAAAGCAGGAGCATACATGTACATGGTTCATCACTATCATAGCAAGCACATGCTTCATCACTATCATACTAAGCATACCAGACAATCTATGAGCAGGAACATGCATCTACAACAAACAATATGCTACAAATGGACCATCAATAGCTACAAATCACAGATCTAAGCATGATTCAACACAAGCACAAGGTTCAACTTCAAACTCTACTACTAATCTAGCCTACCACATGCTTGAACATCTAGCCCTACCACAAATTGCAACCGCAGCATAGCAACCAACCATATCAGCTCACAGATCAGACCAATAATCAACCATGCATCTAGATCAAACCCTAGTTGCAGCTTAGATCTAGCTAGAAGGAACAGAGAGAAAGGGGGATTGAACTCACAAAGGCCATGGCTGCAGCTTGAGGACGAGGGGGGACGGTGGTGGAAGATGAACGCCGACCGGTGAAGGAGCTCTGACGCCGTGGACCGCCGGCCGATGAAGATGCGCCGCTTACCTGCTCGTCGGTGCCGATGCGCGTCGGCGGGAAAGCGCGAACGGAGGAAGAATGGTGGCGAGAGTTGGGGCGGTGAGGGAGGGGCTAAATAGGGGTGGAGCGGCGGGAGGTGAGCCGAAATCCTCCCGCCGATTTTTCGGCGACGCGGGCGAGCTCGCGCCATCTCCCCTGCCCGCACGAGGGGAGAAGCGCGTCACCCTCCCCTGCCTCGCCCGAGCCAGGCTCGCGAGCTATTGCCGATTCGTGCGTTTCCCCTGGGCCTGGCCTGGACGTGCTTTAAGTCTCGTGCGATGCGGGCTGCACAGTGAATGCAGGAAACCAAACGGGTCAAATTCTTCCCGCCCGGGCCAGCTAATGCGGGCAACCAAACACGCCCTAACAAGCGCGCGACAATCTCATTTAGGTCACGACCCAAGGGAGTATGCATGCGAGCGTTGTTTCACCTGACGATGCTTGGCAAATCCTAGTTGACTCCCACAAGTTTTTTTAATTGAAAAACTCTTCAAATTGCCCGACTGATTTAGCAGCTCTTGTTACTAAGATTGTAGGAACGTTACGTAATGTTCCATATGTTTTTATCTTTCTTGGTGGATTTTTCTTTGTCGGTTTTCTCAGTCTTTTTATTCTTTTATTCCTATTGTTCCAAACTTTTAATAAACATTCAAAAATTATTCACGATTACAAAAATGTCCAGGAATCACAAAGAGTCGGAAATTTTAAAAAATGATAGTTTTCTAAAAAAATGTTAAAAAATCTCTTTTTTTGGAATTTTTAAGCTTTGGTCGTGTTTATGAAAATTTGTTCAGATATGTTTAGAAAAAATTGCATTTAGAAAAATGTTCACTATTTTCAAAACCTGTTACAAGTTTTAAAAAATTGAGTTTATGAAAAATATTCAAGAATTTCAGAAATATTTGAAATTTCAGTGATTCAAACAACTTAAAAAATTGTTCATATAAAAAAGTTCAATTTTATTAAAAAACTATTCACCATTATAAAAAAAGATCATGTTTTGAAAATTGTTTGTTGTTTCAAAAAATGTTCTCATTTAAAATAATGTATGCTATTGTACAACAGTTTTCTATATTACATCGTCTCCACATAGTATTGGTTTGCTATAGTACCTCGGTTTAGTTCTCAGTCGCTACAGTACCGGTTTTCCCATTCATTGCCGTAGATTTAATGGGCCGGCCCAACATGGAAACCTCTGTGCGGCAACCTTCCTGGAACGCGTCAGGGTAATTTCTCACCCATTGCGAGACATAGTTTCGTATCGCCTCTGACGTGGCGCTACTCAATAGGCCCAGAACTGTTGGTGTGCGTGAGTTTCTTTTTCTCTCTGTGATTTTCTTATATTTTTTTCACTGTTTATATGGTGTTTTCTAAGGATGGTAATTTTAGCCATGTACCCGACCCGCATGGGTAGGGCATGGGCACATTTTTCATGTCCATGGGCAATACCCGAACCATACCCTACTAGTCATGGGTAGGGCATGGGCATGATTTTTGTGCCCATGGGTACGCCCAGTCCCTACCGATTATCTTAATGGTGGGTCACATGTATTATAAACCCTAAGTTACTGAGTCATTGTATATAACCTTTGTACCCTACCTCATCCTTCTCCAAATAAACAATTTCCCAAACGTAGAGACCTCTCGGCTGATGGCTTCTCCACCACATATGGAACTAGAAATTATGTCGCCACCCTTTAGTGTTGTGTTGATATGTCCGATGGTTACCCTCAGGCATGGGCATGGATATTTACCCGATGGGTTGGGTATGGTAGGGTATGCGTAGGATTTTATGCCCATGAGAGTATGGGTATGGGTATGGGTTTATTGCACCCGCTTCGTACCTTGCCATCCTTAGTGTTTTCTCTTGTGTCTTTGTTTTTTATGTTCCTTTTACTTTTTATTTCCCCCTTTTTTTCAGAAAGTGTTCCATACACATTGTATTTATTTATTTTCAGCAAGAATATTTTTATTACGCATCTAACTTTTTTATATACATAATGTCTATTTTTTTCATACACGTTGTACATTTTTAGTATACATCTAAACCAATTTTATACACATTCATTTTTCAAATATATGATTAACATTTTTTAAATGCATGTTTTTGTACTTTTTTGAATACATGTTAAACATTTTTCGAATACACATTGAAATATTTTTATGAATGACAGAAAACATGTTTTTAATCTATGTGTCATTTTTTTGCATTATATATTTTTATTTTGATAATGCCACAAACATATATTTTAAACTAGTAATATTTTTAGAAATTTAATGCACATTGTTTTTGAATGGTATGATTTTTTGTTTTGAATTACACATTTGTTTAACATCCTATGAACACTTTTATAAAATTTCACATGCAATGCTTTTGAAACACGTGAACATTTTTTGGGTGCTATTAATTTTTGTGTTAGATTACACTAACATTTTTTTACACTACAATCATATTTTTCAAGTTCATGATTGTTTTTATATTTTAAATAAATTAACATTTTGGAATATTTGTATTTAGAATGGCTTCGAACTTATGAACAAGGGAAAATAATAAGAAATTAATTAAAAATGAATGAAAGCTACTTGGGCCTGCCAATTACTCCCTCCATAAAGAAATATAAGAGCGATTAGATCACTATTTAGTGATCTAAACGCTCTTATATTTCTTTACAGAGGGAGTAGTAGCTAAACCTGAGGCGAAACGAGCTTGTGTCTCGCGATAAGCAAGACAGAACCACTCCCACTAGAACATGCCCACGAGATCGCATATTGGTCGGTTCGGGCCTGATAGGTCCATTGGTATGGACGAAGCACGTTTTTTTCCTGTGCCAAATGGCATTCATGCTTGCCCGTGGCATGAGCGACGATAACAGTAGTAATAGTAGTAGAGATGTGAAGCACTACATTTGCCGAAACCAACCATCATGGTCCTCTCATATGTCTTCTGTCTCCTCGTCTTTTCTCTCCTGAGCCAATAACTTCTCATCTCATCCACTTTAAACCATCGCTTTTGCCTCCTTCTCTCCTTCTTTTCTGGTGAAGCCTCCACCTCTCCTACAGGATCCCATTCGCCTCTGCAGGCAGCCATCTTTTCATATTTTTCCCATGGAAGTGAGGCTCCGATGCATAGGGTTGGGGCAGCAACCCAGCATGTAGCATAGTACATGCTCGAAGAGGATGGGCACTGCGCTCTACCCTAGATGACTGCTCTAGCTCTCCATATAGTCTAAAAAACTTGCCATATAGTCTGACAATCCACATCTCGGCCTATGGTTCTGCTTGGAGAGTAAAACATGATCATGCAAAAGAACGTGCTTCCTCCCTAACAAAAGCATTGGCCAAAGCTGAAAACATCATGCAAATGTTGAAAAGGAGATAAAGAGAGGAAAACAATAGGAAGAGGAAGATGACTAAAAGAATGCCACACCAAAGAGGTCGGCATCCGCGAACGGACAAGCGCCGACGACTGCGACGCACTGAAGGTCTACACTACGTTGAGGTCAACGATGTATGATACGTGATAGCCAACGGTGACGGTTGGTGCAGACTGCTGCTGTGGACCGACTGGGGGAGGGGGGGGGGGGGGTGTCTCCACACGACCGGCACCCGTTGATTCACACACTTTGCCAGAGGAGGTACTGGGTGGTCGGCCGCCGCCAAAGCATCCTCTCCCTCCTTCTGTTTGCGGCGGTGGGCGGTTTGTGTCGCTGTGTTGGCCTTGCGGGCGGTCACCACCAACGGGTCCTCCGGCTCTGGCAGTACTATAAAGATCTCCGTCCCCACCTCTTCCGGCTCCATCACGGTGGTGTACGGTGAAACGGGCGGGAACTAGGGGACGGGACGACAACAATCGGGGCCGAGAGGGTGGGAAAGAGCGGGTTTTCATGCGGAAATGTCCAAATGCGCAGGCTTCGCCTCTGTTTTTGCTGGGTCAGGGGTGTCAGACTTCTATTTGTGGGCTGTTTGGATGTCCGCAAACCTGCCCCACCTTTGCTTCCGGTTTACGGGACTTCGGTAGTGCGGACCGGTCCACGGACGTTTGATGGATGACGTTGGATGACACAAAGTGTCCAAATGCACGGCATTAGAGATGCCCTTGTTACCTTTGATGCATAGTTGTTTTTTCTCGTGCAGTAGTAGTAGCACTAATATAGTGGAGTACTCCCTCCGTTTGATGATAACTGCGTATCTAGAAAATGGGTGAGGCTGGAGTGGGGGTATCTTAGTCGGTATCATGCTGTGGCGGAGAATTAAAGAAGAGAGAGAGGGTTAGAGTAACATAGGTAGATACCGTAATATAATAAATGTTATACTACTTTGTGTCATGCATGGCTATAAATAAGATCATCTATGGGAAAATACACAGGAGCTCCTGGGTGCTCCACACCCATATACGAATATTAATTGTAAAAAATACCAAAAAATTAAAAAAATTCTGAAATTTGGGGATATGAAACGTGGGTTCTCAATCTACTCCCGTGTGAAATTTCGTGAAAAAATACCAGGAAACATATCTATGGCGAAGGAAATACTGTCCGAACAAAAATCCATCCAAACAGTTTTTTTCGTTACATAGAATTTCTTTGTCTTTTTTGCCACCAATACTTTTCCTGGTATTTTTTCACAAAATTTCACACGGAAGTAGATCGGGACCCAGGCTTGATATCCCAAAATCTTAGATTTTTTTTTCAAATTTCTCGGTATTCGTTTGGATTTAATGTTCGTATAGGGGTCTGGAGCACCCGGGTGCTACAAATCTGTTTCCATGATCTATGATACTATGCGTTATGAAGGTAGTATTATACACTAGTATCATATGCATGATATTACTATACTCCCTCCTTTGCGGTTTATAGGGTTTAACTTGAAAATCTCTTCAACCAAGGTAGTGATGAATGGTGGAATAAATTTCGTAGTTTACAAAAGTACTTAATTAGTACTCACATTGTTCTTAAAAAATTATGTACCGATGCATTAATTACACCACATGCATGCATGACCACTAAATGATCAAGAACTTCTACACGCATTGGTGAACTTTTTCTTCATCTTTGCATGCAGTGCTTTAATACACCTTGAAATCTGAACATGTGATGGTAAATAGTAGAATTGAGACTTACAAAATAGAAAAACAATTTTTTTTGAGATGAGCCCTGTAAACTGGAAAGGAGGGAGTATGATACTCCCCACTATGAGTAGCGTGACACATTAGTTCTCTCTCCTTTTATTAGTCTCCATCAATTAAATTAAAGGAGAAGAATGAGGATTGGGGGATGATGCGGGGGAGAAGAATGGGATAGGATAGAGCCCGACAGTGATTACTACTCCCTCTGTTTGTAACTATTTGTCTTTCTAAAGATTTCAACAAGTGACTACATACGGAGCAAAATGAATGAATCTATACTCCAAAATATGTCTATATATATCCGCATGTGGTAGTCCATTTAAAATCTCTAAAAAGACAAATATTTAGGAACGGAGGGAGTAGAAGGCTGTTGCATTTATTAACGGCATAGGAAGTGTAGATGTACACTTTTTCTTGGGAAAAATTGTATGCTGATGCACACTTATAACCGGGCAGAGGGAGTACTATCACTGTAACAGCTCCTCTACTGTCTGAACGCTGTGTGGTTCTGTTTCTGTATGGCATTCACTCTCTTTTTTGATGAGTAGTAACTTGCATGGTACTGCTTGTCAGGGAAGGCCATATACCTGGCTCGAGACTTAAAATTGGTTTGAGAGTCATGTCAGTCACAGAGGGGACATGATTTTATTTTGGTGTCAGGATTGTACTATAGATCGTCAAATAGGTACAGTAGATAACTTGCCCTCAAGGCTTCAATGCCTTGGGATGGCTTTCAAATCTTTCAGCCTCATCTGCGTAAAACAAGAAAAGTTCAGGTTTTGCTGCCCTGGCCTTGGTTGATTTGCTTGTTTATATGGATAGTTCAAGCACATTCAACACGTCAACGTGCGCTTAAACTCAATGGCTGGTCGCATATAGGCTGAAAATTCTCACTCTTACTATCATCCTAAAGATTTCAGAGAAGAACATGCACTGCATTTTTATACTAATTTCTTATGTTGAACAATACACAATGTTTCGTTTGTCGAGACATCCCCTTGTTTGCAACTTTGATTGTTCACAAAGTTCTATTGATATGTTAAAAAGATATATATTTTCCATGGCAAGTACAGTGGATACTATCTTCAGTTTACCAAACAAAATACATGTATATATTAAATTTAAGCACCAAAAAAAGACAACATGTTTGTTCAGCTACAAAGATGAAAAGTAGTTTGGGGCCCACTATTGTGCATGTGCCGTATTTTTTTCAATCAAATCGCTCTCCACGACCGTCTGATCGAGATCCAAAAGCCCAATGGCCTTCTTCTTCCTTTGCTGCTTCTTCCTCCCCCTTTCCCTTGTCCCCGGCGAGGTGTATGAGCCTCCCCCGCGACCCTACGTCTCCCTGCCGTTCTCCGTGGCGTCCTTGTCCCTGGTCCTTGTTCCGTCTTATCAAACTGGGCGTGAGAACCAAAAGGCCCCCACCGCTGCCTGTGACGTCGCGCCAGCCGCGTCTTCATCGGCTTCGGCTCGCTCCCGGCTCGACCTCGCCAGCGTCCCCGCGCCTCGCCGCGGCATTGAAGAATTTAACTAGCGTCTGAAAATATTTCAAGCGCATGTCAAATAGCAATCATGAAGTAGTTTTTATGCAATCCACCTCTTTTTAGTTCTTATGATTCGCCCATCACCCACTAGTATATTTCCATGTGCACTTGTAAAACAAGTTTCCCCCAACCAAGTCCACTCGCATTCCAATATTTCAAATGTATTTTTACACACCGAAATAACTTATAATTTTCTCAACACAACAAATCATGCATGAACATCAAGTTATAACAAGCAGTCCTAAAAAATCTCACGTAAATATGTTATCATGAGTCATGTACTAAAAAAAGAAAGCCATTGTAGCTTGATTGATGATAATTTGTTCTTTTTTTGGCAGAAAACACATGGTCATATTTAATCATGAAAGTAAGCAAAGATACAAATTATGGCATGATGATCACGCGTCATCTTTTCTTCTAAAAAATCCCAATGAAAACTCGGGCTCGGGGCCAAAGGAACCGCCGCCCGAATGAAAATTTCTTACAGCTAGTTTGAAGCACAAATAAAACAAAATCCCAATGAAAAATCATGGAGTCTCTCATGTTTGAACTTTGAAGAACAGGCCACCCACCCACACCACCCCTGGAAAAATCGTACTGCTGCATGCACGGCCTGGTAGATGGACGCTACATGCAGCATTGAAAGGTCAAAAACCCAGCAAGACCCATTCGGGGAGTTAACTCGCCTTGATGGCTTCGTCATGGGGAGTCGGGATCTTCTGCGTTCCCCGAGGAATCAGCTTTTCCCAGTGGCTCTCCTCTCCCTCTCCTCTCTTCTCTCTCAATCACAGCGGCATCATGAACCCATAATTGCTGCCAACCCGAGGCACAGGCTGCCACCGAGCGGGATCCCGCCACGTCGACGAGTTAACGCCTGGGCGTTTTCAGTCGGTCGTCCGGCTCCATCCGCCAGCAGGACGCGAATTTACACCGCCCATGGTATTGCTTTTTTTTTTTTTTTTCGAAAAGGGGTCTCCCCGGCCTCTGCATCAGAGTGATGCATACGGCCAACTTATTAACCAAATAAAAATGTTCCAACAAGGTTCTAAAATCTCGAACTGTAAAAACTAAAAAGAAAGCTCACACAAAGCCATAATGAGCTAGAAACACAAACTAGCCAAGATAAGACGCCACAACCGCCTGGCTAAAGATAGATAGGTAAACTAATTGCCTATCCTATTACATGACCGCCATCCAAACCGGTTGAAGATATCCCGAGCTACCATCTCCCAGCGGATAGATCCAGTAACCAAATGCTCTCTGGCCTCCATCGGAGTGAGTAGCGACCACGAACGGATCACGGCCGTGGCTCGGAAAATAACTTGCAAAAAGTGAATACGTGATGTTCTGTTAAAAACCAAATCATTTCTGCATGTCCAGATAGTCCACAGCAAAGCGCAAACTCCAACACGAATATGTCTCGCTAAGTCAGGCTCAATTCCATTAAGCCATGTCCCAAATAACGTGGTGACAGAATTCGGTGGAGTAATATTAAAAGCAATGTGAACCGTCCGCCAAAGGACTCTGGCCAACGGGCAATCAAGAAAGAGATGTTTGATCGTCTCATCCCGATCACAGAAACTACACCTAGTAGGTCCTGTCCAATTACGCTTTATCAAGTTGTCCTTGGTTAAAATAACTTGTTTATGGACCAACCATATAAACACTTTTATTTTCAAAGGAACTTTGACAGCCCAAACATGCTTGGAGGTAGGAATGGAGTTCGAATTAATAACATCAATATACATTGATTTAACTGTGAATACTCCAGACCTAGTCAGTTTCCAGCGTAATTCATCGGGTTGTTGAGAAAGCTGTACCTCCATCAGTCTCCGAACTAGAAGGAGCCATTCTTCCCAACGATTGCCCGCTAACGACCGTCTGAACTGAATATTAAGGGGGATAGATTGAAATACCGTTGCAACGAACACCTCACGTCGTTGAACAATGCGATATAAAGACGGATATTGAATGGCCAAGGGTGTCTCGCCGAGCCAAGTATCCTCCCAGAAGCGTGTACTAGCGCCATTGCCAATAACAACCTTTGTCCTATTAAACAAGGATTGTTTGACTTTCATGTATTGCTGGCTGGCCCTGCGTGGTATAGACTTCAACATTTGTTGTCCTTGGTGTACTACCTTTTTTTTTTGTTGCGGGAGTGTCCTAGGTATCTTTCTTTCACCTGCATTATGGAGAAAATATTTGGAGCAAAATGATCATGCATCCATGATACCATGATATGGGTAAGTCACCGAAGTTTTATTTCATTTTTGAGGAATAATAAGTCACCGAAGCTCTCTGCTGGAACTTACGCTCAAAGCTACTAGCTAGATCATATCCTTCTGCGAGGGACATCCAACCTCCAACAGTTTGTTGTCACCAGTACCTGGTTTAACATGTTAGATGATCGCCCATCCAAAAGTTTGTTGTCACCAGGCAGTACCTGTTTTACTTATACATGGATGTTGTGTAAATTTGCTTTATTAGTTGCATGTCAATGGGATCAAGGGAGAGACTCATACTTTTCTTGAAAACCCAATAGCACTATAATTGTGGGCCAAAGTCTTGTCTTAACTAGTCAAAATACACCCTACAAAAATAAACATCTTGAGCCTTTCATCATGAATATATTAATATCTATTTCATGTTATCAGTATTAGTAAAGAGCTCATATTGATTGTTGAATTTGAACATGTTTGGTTGGATTAAATACAATAGCTAGAGTTGAAAGATGACGGAGATAATGTAGAGGTTTCATTATTTTCAATTTGTTCTTCTTTGTTACCCGCAAAGAAAAAATGTCTTCTTTGTCATCATTTCTCTACAACATCAGTAATTATTCTACATGGAAGAACAAATAATCAGTGCTTGGCCATTACAGGTTTATAATTGTATGTGCCTCTAGAACCGGTTTGGTAACTATAGGTTCACTTCTCTTATACTCTTTCCGTTCTAAAATATAGTGCATATAAATATTTTAAGAAGTCGAGCTTCATAATGTATGACCAGGTTTACAGAGAAATACCAGCACTAATAATACCAGATAAATACAACAATTACCGGTGCATTTAATTACAAAAACATGTTCCACAATGTATCTAATGATATTGTAGACATAGATATCTATTCTATAAATTTTATCAAATTTTACGAAGCTTGGATTTTGAAATAATAATCTATATACACTGTATTTTGGAATAGACGAAGTATTATTTCCAAATTGTAACTATAAGTTGACCTCTCTTATATTAAGACCAATTTTAACTATATAAGTTGACTTCTCTTATATTAAGACCAGACCGATTTTCTAGGCTTTGGTTAACTTCTAGGAGTATGTGAGGTTCCATATTGGCCCAATGATTCAACAGTTTGACTTGCCCCTTGACTTATTATTACCAATAATAAAGCAAAAGTCGTAGTAGGACTAAAAACGTGGAAATCTAGTCAACAAAACCAAAACAGTGACTGTGGGTAAAAGTAAACCTAAAAACCGGAGTCATACGAGCATAGGGGTAGCAGTAGCACTCTACTTCCTGGAGAGAAAAAATCACACCACACTCACACATACACAGTACGCCTGTACCACAAGCAATGAAGTCTGTTTTCAGTGGCTATCAGTGCACAGCTCGTGTATGTCCAATGGCAGGCCCCTCAATAAATGGCAATTCAGTGGCCCATCATCCATGGCCAGTTAGCCACTGCCCGTTCCCCCTCTTCAAAACCACCAGCCCTAGCTCCCCATCTCCATCTCCCTCAGTAGCCAGTTGCCCAGTTCTTCTCTCCTCTGCCTATATCTCACCCCCCATCTTCGTCTACCTTCTTGCTTCCACCGAGTCCATCCATGGTGAAGTAGCTTCACCGATGTTTTGGTGATGAGTGTGTTTGGACTGCATGTCCAGGTTGAAGTTAGGTTAAGGGGGTTGTTGTCTGGTTCAAGGTCTCCACATACATCATATACATGGAGAGCATGGTATATGGATTGTATGATTTGGTGATCTCGGACCAGGCTTCAATCCCTTTAACCAGCATCTGCACAATTCGTACTCCTCCTGCATATGACGATAGTTCCAGCGGCGGCGGGTTTGCTTCTAATATGTAAGCATATGTGTGGTATGTCATCTACCACAAATCAGCTCCTCTTGTTCATCCTATCATAGCATGTGCAGGTTTGTTTTTCATCTAGTTCCATTGATTAAGAGACTATATTATCTTCTGGGAACTGCGTAGATTTGTTCATACAGTAGATTTTCACTCTCATATGTTGTCCAGAGTGAGGCCATGAGCAGGCATGCAGTAACACTACATACTAGCCTAGGCTAGCTAGCAGCATGTTCATGTGAGAAACGATGTATAGAAGAGCTAGCAGGGGAGATGAACTGTGTGTGGTGTGAAGTACTTCTCACCGGTGCTGAATTAGGGGGTGTTTGGTTCAGAAGTCCTAGGACTTTTTCTAGTCCCAGGGACTAATCAAAAAAGACTCTCTAGTAGAGTCTTTTTCTAGTCCCTGTAGAAAAAGTCCCTCCCGTTTGGTTCCTAGGGACTTTTTAGGGACTTTTTCTAGTCTCTGGGACTAAAAAGTCTCTGAACCAAACACCCCCTTAATCAAATTATCGTACTACGATTTTCATCTTCCACAGCACATATGCACCACAAGCCTCCAGTCAATTTGCATTTCTGCATTGGCGTCAACTAATCTTAACCATGCATGTTGACATCAGTAGTACAAGAAAACGACACACCTAGACAGCTAGCACATGTTCGTTTTCATGCTAGCCGTGAAAATGCTAGCTCTTTGATAAAACTACTCCACAATAATGCATGCAAATTACCACAATTAGTCTTGAGGAAGCTAGCTAGTACTGTACTAGGGTGAAGTATGGATCGATTATTAGGGACAGGAACTGACCAAGCATTTAAGCAGGACTGGCTCGACACTCATGTATGACAAAGGAATGGGGAATGGCTGGCCAGGCTCATTACTTGGCTCACGTGGCTGCTGTGAGAGAGATGCCATGCACAGTACTGCTCCTCTTGTTGCATCTGAACGGCGTGCGATCGGTTGATCCCATTCGCTGCCTGTTCTCTCTGGGAGTTTTGTTCCATCCGTCTGCAAATCGCAGAACTACGTAGTCGTACCCATGCTGGTGGCCTTGTGCATTAACTTTTTTATGCAGGTTGAAGCGCTTCTCGTGACAGCTAGGAGAGTAGATTTGTCATCGAATTGTTTTTACCATTATATTGTAGTAAGTTTTAATTCTAGAATATATAGTTATGCAAAATATACGATCAACCTAATGGTACAACCGGTAATGCATTTTGTAGCCAGACCGGAATAATTTAACTTAAATTATAGTACATCAAATCTTTTTTTGTGAAACAAGATAGTACATCCAATCTAACATTACAGTGTAACTAGCTCAACATATATACCCTCAGTATATGAAGTGAGTCGAACTGTTCTACAATTTTTAGCATATATAGATTACTTATCTTGTTTATATTGTGTAGCATCAATATTACTTGGAGTAGTTCTATCTTTACAATAGAACCTTTGCAATGTCTTGAAGGATGCTTGCTTCCACTTGCATAGCTAGCGTCCAATGTTCATGTCACCGATCAAATTAATTGATAAACATGTGATGTATACAGTATATTGCTTGGAACAAGCGATGACAGTTCATGCATGACACAGACGGGCACATGCGTTGACATTGATCTGTTGCATCGTATTATTAGTCTTTTGTAGTAGTAGTAGCTAATTCATGACAAAAATTAATTGCCTAAGGCAAACTGGTGGTACTCCAATCAAGCTAACTCATCAAACCGACATGGAAATAGATACGGTATCATTGCTCAATTAATACCACCTGTATATGTACTTGTTGCAATGTAGCATCTACTAGGTCGCCCAGAAGATTACTAATATCTTCACCTGCAAAAAAAAGATTACTAATATCTTACAATATAATTCCGGAAAAAATAATCCTTCTGCCGCACCAGCCGCCATATCATGCATATGAGCTAGTTTTGATATACCGAAAAAATTCTTCCGCACCCTTTTATGTATAAAGCAACGATCAAAATACAAACCAATGCGTCTATCTATCATGCTAATCGGTTTTGATATCGAGCGCTCGCAGCGGGATTCCTGCTAATTAATACTCCAACTCACATCTATCTTTCCCTGCCCCCTCTTGCTGCTTGTAACAAACTTATTAATGGAAGAGAAAGGTGTGGTAGCTCCCGGGTGTCCCTACACCTTCATGACAGTAAATTCAAAAAAATAGGGAAAAAAATCTGAAATTCCGTGACATCAATTATTCTCAAAAGTTTTAGGTGCCTACATATTTTCATGGAGAACTATCATCCGATAGGCTCTACAAATAAGAAACAAAATTCAGCGCTCAAAACTATGAGCAATGAAATATCTTTCTTGTGTAGAGCTCCTCGAATGTTTTTTTCTGCATGAAAAATCCTGCAAAGTTTGAGCATATTTGGTGTCACAAAATTTCAGGGTTTTTATTTTGTTTTTTTCCTTTTTCAAAAATTTACTGTTTATGAGGTCCCTCCCCGGGGTTTGCTCGGTTGGAAAAAAAATTAGCTCCAATTATTGGCGAGTAAAACTTTGACTGGATTGCAGGTGCGTAGTACGTAGGTAGACCATGGGCTGATGGGCATGGAGATAGGAGGAGGTGGAGCGCGTGAATATATGCTTTTGGAAAGTGAAGCTGCAGAGCGAAGACAAACGCGTAGTACAGCTACAACCCTACGTATGTCTACATGGCTCTCCTCGTCAGTAGTAGTAGTAGCTAGCTATAGTGTGCTGTGCACCCAGTCCCACTGTAGAACACTGCTCGTATATAGCGTATGCAACTATGCATGCATGCGTAGATGCCGCGCCATGGCCTGAAGATGCAGTCTAGCTCGAACCACATTCGGCCATGGCACACAAAAGCGACGCAGTGCCCATCATGTGAACGGGTTGTTTCAGTGGCATCATCGAGCTCTGGCTAGCTAGCTGCTGTCGACATGGACGAGGGCCATGTATTCTGACCATCACCCCGGACGTACTGTGCGTAGTGTATGTGTACTCGGCTAGCTGGTAGCGATCCATGTGCCTGTTGTTTTGGGGAGGAGGATTCTGAATTTCAGGCTACAAAATTTGGCGGGTGAGGATTGTATGGTTCTGCGAGTCTTTGATGCCGACTGAGGATCGGATCCGATCGGATCGAGGACCAGCTGCTGGCTAAAGCGACTAGCGCATGCGCATGTGCGGACCCTGCGGTTCAGTGGCGTCTACCGGGACAAATGGGGGGAGGGAGTTGAAAGGATAATATATGACGCGTTGGGTTGCTCGCACCCTTTTTTACCCCTTTGCATTCTGGGCTGGTAAGGTAAAAATCATCATCCGCATGTTGATTGACTCTCTGCATACCCTTTAGTGTGGTTGTGACGAAACGGAAGGCAGGCTGCGGGCTTGTTAGGGGGAAACACAAATTAGGTTGTTTGGTTACATACAACACATGTTGTCTGGTAACCTCCTCGTCGAGGTGGTGAGATTACCAGCACACTAGAGCAGGCAGAACAAACACACATATATAGTATGAGAACAAGTTTAACATAGTAGGAAACTTATTAAACAAGCAGTCTTAAACCAAACCAGCACGACATAGTTATAAAACCAAACCAACACTCGCAATCAGGCAACAGAGAGCTCTTTAGATGTTTACGGCGAAGGCGTCGTCATGCTTCTTGCACTTGGTGACCACCTCAACGACGTCGTCGTTGAAGACAGTCACCTTCAGAGTATCGGGAGTCAGGAGCTTGAAGGTGACCATGTAGCCGATCCTGATCTGGTGAACGGCGATGAATGGGGTGTTGGTGAACGTAGCATGCAATTTTAAAAAAATTCCTACGATCACGCAAGATCTATCTAAGAGATGCATAGCAACGAGAGGGGGAGAGTGTCCATGTACCCTCGTAGACCGAAAGCGGAAGCGTTAGGTTAACGTGGTTGATGTAGTCGAACGTCTTCACGATCCAACCGATCTAGTACCGAACGTACGACACCTCCGAGTTCAGCACACGTTCAGCTCGATGACGTCCCTCGAACTCTTGATCCAGCAGAGGGTCAAGGGAGAGTTTCGTTAGCACGACGGTGTGGTGACGGTGATGGTGATGTGATCCGCGCAGGGCTTCGCCTAAGCACTATGACGCTATGACCGCAGGAGTAAATTGTGGAGAGGGACACCGCACACGGCTAAGAGAATAAGGGTCAGTTTGGTTGAAGGCCTGGACAACATGCCTGGGAGAAACTCATCCCTGGATCCAGCCTGACTTGTTGGAATTTTTTGCCTGGTCAGGCGAGCCTGGCATGCATGCGTTTGGTTTACACCCTGGGCCTGCGGCTGCCTTGCAGTGCGATTAGTGCATAAAGAAACCCATGCCCATCGACTTGATGCAAAAGAAATAATATAGTATTGCCAGGCACCCCAGCAGGCACACCCAGGCGCACGGGGAGGGACGCCTGGCTCAGGCAAATCCTGCTGTCGGCCGACCATGTGCGGCTAATCACGTTTCAGGCTATTGCATGCCAGACTAGTATCTAATGTCTCTGGACACAAACCAAACAGGACCGAGGCATATCCCAGGGAAGCCCCAGGCCAGGCAATTTTGCACCAGGATAGCAACCAAACACGCTCTAACTGTCGTGCTTTGGGGTGCCCCCTGCCCCCGTATATAAAGGAGGAGAGGAGGAGGTCAGCCACCAAGGCAACGCGCCAAGGGGGGAGTCCTACTAGGACTCCACTCCTAGTAGGATTCGCCCCCCCGCCCCCCCCCCCTCCCCCCCCCCCCCTCGCCCCTTTCCTTTCTCATGAAGGGGAAAGAGGGAAAGAGAGGGAGAGGGAGAGGGAAAGAGGAAAGGGGGCCGCGCCCCTCCCCCCTTGTCCAATTCGGACTCCCTTGGGGGGGGGGGACCCTGCGGGCTCCCCTCTCTTTCTTCCCTATGGCCCATAACCCCTAGGTACCCCGATAAATATCCGAAACATCCCGACACCATTCCGGTGTCCGAATACCTTCGTCCAATATATCAATCTTTACCTCTCGACTGTTTCGAGACTCCTCATCATGTCCGTGATCTCATCCGGGACTCCGAACAATCTTCGGTCACCAAAACACATAACTCTTAATACAAATCGTCATCGAACGTTAAGCGTGCGGACCCTATGGGTTCGAGAACTATGTAGACATGATCGAGACACATCTCCGATCAATGACCAACAGTGGAACCTGGATGCTCATATTGGTTCCTACATATTCTACGAAGATCTTTATCGGTCAAACCGCAATAACAACATACGTTATTCCATTTGTCATCGGTATGTTACTTGCCTGAGATTCAATCGTCGGTATCCACCTAGTTCAATCTCGTTACCGGCAAGTCTCTTTACTTGTTCCGTAATGCATCATCCTGTATGTCGTGGAATTGTCACGGCAGATGTCCTAGTGGAAGGACTTAATCGTGGAGCCATTGCGACGTAGTTAGCTTAAAGGGGTTAAAGCGGGACAAAGGACACGAGGAGTTTATACTGGTTCGGCCCCTTACGGTGAAGGTAAAAGCCTAATCCAGTTTGAGGTGGTATTGCTAGGGTTTCGATTACCAAGGAGTGAATACGCTTAGCCTGGCTTTTGATCTGTTGTTTCTTGCCCTAAGCCGCTGTCGGGTCGTCCCCTTATATAGACGGGTTGACGCTCCGTGGCTTACAGAGTCCCGACCGGCTCATACGAACATGTCCGGCCCGGTGACTTATCTTGCATGCCTTACAATACAAGTCACATATACATGGCGGTTTATACTTACGGGCCTTAAGCCGCCTTTGGGTTTCGGGCCCTTTAACAAGCCTACTACATGAACCGCCATCTTCAACATATTCATGGGCTTGGTTTATGAACCGCCATTGGGATAACCCGACCCCTCCTGGGCGGGTCATATCCAATAGTCATATCCCCAACATTAGGCCCCAGGTTGATTTGAACTTGTTCATGTCAATCTTCAACACTTAGAAAAAAATCCTTCTTTATCTTCTTGTGAGATATTGTGACCCGCCATGATGTCATCTGCTGACATTGCGGTACCCTGCCGTGATATCACCTGTTATTAATATTACATACGGCCCAAATCTTAATAAATCTTCTCTTTTAATGAACCTCCGAAAATCGAGGCGCTCGCGCCGTCACATATCCATTTTCTTGTCTCCTCGATTCCCGCGCATGCCACTTATCCTTCCAGCCTTATAAATAGGGCCACGGGTCCTCTTTTCACTCCCCCCTTTGCCTTCTCGTCTTCATCTTCTTCCTCGCAACGCTCCAGCGCGCCCGAGCTCCGCCACCGTCGATCTTCGTCCACTGCTTCAACTCCGGCCGCTGCATCACCCTGAACGAACCAGAACATCGCGGCGCCCCTCCGCTGTTCATCAGCCGGTAAGTATCCACTTTTCCTCTTAATAGATCCGTCTTAGGGTTTCCCTGTTCGTCGTCGTTCATCACCGTTCCTCCTTCCCTTTCCTAGATTACATAGTTTTGATCTGAAAATGACACAAATCTTGTGCGGTAGCAGTTTTAGCACCTGTTTTTTAATATCCGAATATATCCTCATTGCAACAGATCTCATCTGGGCATCCCCACTTTTCTACTGCCACCTTAGGTTTAGATTTTATTTCATTTCTCTGAACTGCTGTAGATCCAATCTTATAGCTCCAATCTGTGAAACCTGTTTGTCGCAACACTTAGTAAAATTTGCTCTTGATAGATGTTGAGTACCATTGCTGTCACGGCGGCTTACATCACCAGTTATAATTAGTCATATATCATTAGGCCCCATTTAAGCCACCACTCCAAATATATACTGTAGCGTTTTACTTCTGGCTTAATGAATCAATTTAAACCGGCAAAAATTTTCTTTCTTTTAGGCTTCTTTCTTCACAATGCCACCAAAGACAGTCACTTCCTATAATTGGGTTCCCTCCATTGTCACTGAGAATACACTCAAAGACTTTGTCAAAATCGGGTATCTGCCAGCAAAAAATGTCATGCCTTATCGCGCCCCCAATCCAGATGAAGAAACACCTCAGCCAAAGGATGATGAAGTCATTGTTTTTACTGATCACATGAATCGGGGCTTCTCACCGCCCGGCTCTAAATTTTTCCGAGATGTTCTGCACTTCTTTCAACTTCATCCTCAGGACATCGGACCCAATTCTGTGTCAAACATCTGCAACTTTCAAGTTTTCTGTGAAGTGTACCTTCAAGAGGAGCCCAGCGTTGAACTCTTTAGAGAATATTTTTACTTGAACCGCCAAAACGAGTTCATGAACGGGCCCAGCTTGGAACTTGGTGGAATCTCAATTCAACGAAGAAGAGATGCCATCTTCCCTTATGCTTGCCTGCCGAGTCACCCCAAAGATTGGAATCATACATGGTTTTATTGCAAAGATACCTCTCTGGCTGATGAGAATCCATTGCCGGGTTATCGTGTCCAGCGTCTTGACCCAAAGCATCATCTTCCCGAAAAGCTTACCACTGCTGAATGTGCAAAGCTTGCCCCCACCATTGCAAGGGTCAAGGCTCTGCTGGGAAATGGGTTAACTGGCATTGATTTGGTTCGGTGCTGGGTTTCTTGGCGAATCATACCCTTGAGCCGCCGGCCCGGTTTAATGTGTACTTACACGGGCGGTATAAAGGATCCACTGTGCCACAGCTCCGTGTGTTTAACTGACGAGGCCATCGATGAGATGACAAAGTCCCTTCTAAATGAAGATCCGGAAGACTGCAGCAAAGTGGGTCTGAACCCTTTTTGCAAACTTAACCCGCCACCAGATGTGAGTCTCCAACTTACTTACTTTTACCTCATCATTTAAATGCTTTATTAACTCAACTTTGATGACTTTTCACAGGCTGACTCTGATTTTTGGAAAAAGAAATATGACCATGAGGCTGCCAAAAAGGCTAGGGCTGCCAAGAAAGCCGCCAAGAAAACCGCCAAGAAGACAAAGAAGAAACCAAGTGCTTCTCATATGTTTGAACTGAATGACAACTCTGAGTCGGAGGTAGCCTTGACTCCTTTTTCAATTATCTTATTGACACTGATTATTATCAGGATGACACGAGGGCCAGCAAAGTAGTTGAAGAAGAGGTAACTATTATTTCCTCCGGCTCAGCACCTTTGCCAATACAGAAAATTCGACGAGTAACCCGGAAAGTAAGCTTTTCACACCCCTTAGCTCATTTGGATCCTCACTTTCTTTTGAAGCAACAGCAGCACGAGAACCGGCGACAGACTCGGAATAGCGGAGGTGAAGAATTATCCTCCGTCTTACCAAATACTCCAGTTCGACGGAAACGTCAAAATGAGGTCCTTCCGAACTTAAACTCTTTTTACCCGCTGGCGGGTCTCATTCGCCAGCCACTTAATTCTTCTGATTTAAACTACCAGGAGGTTTCTCGCTCTTCCTCCGGTGACTCATCACAGACCCAGCTGCCGTCTTTCAAAACTGCCCTGGGTAACAACAATTACTTTTTATTTTGTACCTCCTTATGCTTTTATAATTGTACTGACTTGTCATAACTCGTGCAGTGGCCAAGCAAAGCCTAGTAAGAAGGCAAAGGTGACCAAGCCGGCTGAAGATCCTAAAGTCGTTGAACCGGAGCAGCAAGTCCCAGCATCAAATGCTTCTGAAAAACAACCAGAAGAACCTGCCCATGATGTTCCGCCTGAAATTCCTGATCTCTCCCTTAACCACACAAATATCAATTCTTTGAACACTGAATCATCAAGCCCACTTAAACCGTCAGAAGAGCATAATGAAGATGTGATGATTACTGGCACCGGCTTTAAAGAACCGGGAAATCCAACTGTCTTGGCTAAGCACTCCGCCAAACAAGAGGTCATTGAAAGGCGGAAAGTGAGGTTTGACGTCGCCCATTATGCACAATTAAGTAGTAGCGAAATACTTTTTGGCTACCTCAATCAAGTACACACTAGCCGTAATCTTGAAGTTGATATGGTGAAGCACATGCATAAAAAATTTGAGGTATGAATTCCTGCTTGAATAAGTTATGTACATCCTGCCAGCCCCCAAGTCTACTGGGTATGATAAAAATGAATATGTTGTAGACTTAGAATAAGCATGAGCATCTTTATTAGAATCCTTTCAAGGCCGGCTTTCACCATTATAGTTAAACCGGATTTTAAACAATTAACATTGCATCCGTAGTCCCGAAGGGCTGGTTTAATCAGCATGAATGAGCCGGTCCTGTATATAAAGAAAGCTTACCTGTATAGCCCCCATAAACCGGCTGTGATTGTTTACGGCACCACCGGATTATCATAAAGGAATAAGAAGACGCAAGCGATATGCATTAGCCCCCAAGTGCCAAGTATTCTTGCGTGCAAAGTGCTTGGGACTTATTTATATGAGCCGTTGTATGAAGAATGTTTCGGCGGGCATTAGCCCCAAAGTGCCAAGTGTTGTTGCTTGCAAAAGGCTTGGGACTTATATTCCTGTAACCCGGATATGAATGTATTTGCAACTCTGTGTTTGTACAGGATGCCACTGCTGAACTTCAATCACAATTGGATGATGCAAAGACCCGGCTGGAGAATCAAGAATCTGAGACCCGGAAAGCTGAGTCAAAATTCCAATTTAGCGTGGCTGAAATGGAAAAGATGAAGACCAGTTTTGAGGCAGAAAAAAACACTTGGGCTAAAGAAAGGACTGCTTTGACGCAGCGAGCTGAAAAAGCGGAGGCGGCTCTTCAAGAGGTGACCACTGAGCTCACCGGTTTAAAACACCGTGTATCCCAGATGGTTTCTGCTATCTTTGGTGAGTCGCCTTGCTAATCATCAAAAGTGAATCTTTTCCTTGATAGTATAAACCGCCTCTAACCAATCTATGACTTACTCAGGTCGCAGGAGCAGCAATCTTAACCAAGATATGCTTGTGAAGCTCAAGGCTGTTTACACACTTGTTGAACAGCTATACACTGGAGCTCAGCGTGCACTGGCCACAATTTCTCCGACTAATCAAGCACCTACTCTCTTGATAGATGTCTTGAAAAAACTTTCTATGCTGCCTGCTAGGATGGACAAGATGAAGCGGTCGTCTGCAAGAGCCGATGCCGTGACAGCTTTGAGCCGGGCCAAGGCATGGTTACCAGAGCTAGGCCCGTCTGAGGTAGCTACTGGATATCCAAGCTTGAAAGAAGATGGCACTTCGTTTGATCAAAAGTACTTCAATGCCTGTGTGAAAGAAATACGTCCTCTGGCTAGTCTGATTGCAAATGAAATGGATCTGTCAAAATACCATCGGCTTACAACATGGAGAATCAGAAGATGCCCACGCCGGCTTATAAAGTTATGGATCTAATCCCTCCAATCCATAAGCATACTTTCGCCCCTGAAGTTGACCCGTCTGAACTTATAGATGATGAAGCAGAATTTCAAGCCTTGTGCGGCATCGATTGGTCATCTCCAAACTTTCAGACGGCGGAGGAGGACGAAGAACCGGAGAAGGATGATCCAGAAGCCTCAAGTCAGCAAGGCCAAGAAGAGTGATCCGTCGGGCGGGTTATATTTGTGATCCTTTGAAAAAACAATTGATCTTTATTGGCTCACTGAGTCATGTAATAGGCTAGTGAAACCTTGATCTGTCGTGCCATCGTGCACGTTTTTGTTTTGCGCAATACTACTGATCCGCCACTTGAAAAGCTACTACTTTATGCATATGATAGCGTTGATTTGAGCAGATCAGATTGAACAGTACCCTGCACACAAATAGATTACAACTGCCCTGGCGGTTTACCGCCGGGCGGGTCACAATGCCCAAATTAAACCGTTCGGGACAAATAGTGCATAACCAGGGCCGGGATGATCACAACTTTTTATATAACATAATATCATACCTGTGGTATTTACTTGAACTGCAAGCTTATCAGCTCCATGCAGTTAGAGCTTTTAGAGCCATAACTCTAAGCAGAAGATTATTATTCTCTGGAGACTTAGAGTCTGCCATCCTGGCGGGTTACAAAGAACCGAAGATGCTTCAAATATGAGACATAAATAGGGCAGCTTGGCCCGATTTGTAAAAACCATATGGCAAGAAAAAAGAGATTATAAAGAAAAAAAATAAGAAATCAAAAAATTTCGAGGCTTTTGCAGGCCGCCAAGCCAAAGTTTCTTCTTCAATGAAACTAGCCTGATGGCCACTGGAAGGTACGCGCTTTCCGTGAGCTGGCTCTCACATGACCCAGTCGACATTTGAACCCAGATAAGTTCAGGTCTTATTAAAGATAGACTTATCAGGAGTACGCGGGGTCGGAGTAGCATCGTGCATCACATGCTGATTTATCCAAGTTTCAAGGAAGGCGACTTATGAGCCTGGGTCTATCCTGACTATCTGTAAGCCGTGCTCTCACATGAAAAAAACCCGGCGTTTTAACCTTAACAAGCTCAGGATCTTTGGTGAATACACCGTAAAAGATTGATTGTTAAGAGTTCGGCGGGTCAATCAGGATTACCTGATGAAGAAGCAGCTGGTATACATGTAGGATGACCCGGAAAGGTTATGTCCTCTTTGGTGAATACACCTATGTTTGAACAAGATAACCTGGTCAAGAGGGTAGTAATGCTATGTTCTCTTTGGTGAATACATCTATGTTTGAACAGGAAGCCCCCAAGTGACATAATTATGAGTTGTGCTCGTCGGGGACCTATGTTTGAGCTGTGCTGTGCATCCAACTCTCTTTGGTCCCTGTAATCTGGGCGTCAAGCCTCTTAAGTGAACATGTAAGACGATGATAAAGACTCAGCTTCGAAGAAGTGAAACGATAGAGGCCCTGAATTATCAGGGATGCCGGCTTTATTATACTGTTTATAATATATACATCATCAGACTATGTACATCATGAGAGCCGGTGGCTCAAGTATAGTAGGGCCGAAGATGAGCAATATTCCACGGCCGACGGGTCTCCTCCTCCGATGCGCGTGAGTCCTTGTGGTCTCGAACGTCGATAAGATAGTATGACCCGTTATGCAGATTCTTGCTGACCACAAAAGGTCCTTCCCAATGCGGTGATAGTTTATGCATATCAGTTTGATCCTGGATAAGCCGAAGGACCAAGTCGCCTTCTTGAAAGGTTCTGGTTTTCACCCGGCGGCTATGATAACGACGTAGATCTTGTTGATAAATCGTTGAACGAGCCGCCGCGAGGTCACGCTCCTCATCCAACAGGTCAAGTGCATCCTGGCGTGCCCTTTCATTATCAGCTTCAACATAAGCCGCCACACGGGGCGAATCGTGACGGATGTCACTAGGGAGAACCGCCTCTGCTCCATAAACCATGAAGAAAGGTGTGTAACTTGTAGATCTGTTGGGGGTTGTATTGATATTCCATAACACTGAGGGTAACTCCTCCACCCAACAACCCGGCGTTCTTTGCAAAGGAACCGTAAGCCGGGGCTTGATGGCTCGCAGAATCTCTTGATTAGCTCGTTCCGCTTGACCATTAGACTGGGGGTGAGCCACGGAGGAAACATCAAGTCGAATATGCTCTCGTTGACAAAACTCTTTCATAGCACCCTTAGACAGATTAGTGCCATTATCCGTTATAATGCTGTGGGGAAAGCCAAAACGGAAGATCACCTTCTTGATGAATTGAACCGCCGTTGCTGCATCACACTTGCTAACCGGCTCTGCTTCAACCCACTTAGTAAACTTATCAACTTCCACCAAAAGGTGGGTTTTCTTATCTTTGGACCTCTTGAAAGGCCCGACCATATCAAGCCCCCAGGTCGCAAACGACCAAGTAATTGGAATCATCCTCAACTCTTGAGCCGAAACATGAGCTCGTCGTGAAAACTTCTGACAACTGTCACATTTGCTGACCAAATCCTCAGCATCATCATGAGCCGTCAACCAATAAAACCCATGACGAAAAGCCTTGGCTACGAGAGATTTAGAGCCGGCATGATGACCACAATCTCCTTCGTGAATTTCTCGCAGAATCTCACAGCCTTCTTCAGGAGAGACGCAACGTTGAAACGCCCCTGTGACACTGCGATGGTGCAACTCCCCATTGACAATTGTCATTGACTTAGACCTCCGGGTTATCTGCCTGGCCAAAATCTCATCCTCAGGTAACTCGCCCCGGGTCATGTAAGCCAAATACGGAACTGTCCAATCAGGAATGACATGAAGAGCCGCCACCAATTGTGCTTCCGGGTCAGGAATAGCAAGATCCTCCTCTGTAGGTAATTTGACAGAAGGGTTAAGCAGAATATCCAGGAACGTGTTAGGTGGCACCGGCTTACGCCGAGACCCTAACCGGCTTAAAGTGTCAGCCGCCTCATTCTTCTTGCGATCAATATGCTCAACTTGATAACCCTTGAAGTGACCCGCAATAGCATCAACCTCTCGATGATAAGCCGCCATGAGTGGATCCTTGGAATCCCAAGTGCCAGAAACTTGCTGAGCTACCAGATCTGAGTCGCCGAAGCACCTCACCCGGCTTAAGTTCATCTTCTTAGCCATCCGAAGACCGTGGAGCAAGGCCTCATACTCAGATGCATTATTAGTACAAGGGAACATTGACCGGAGAACATAAGAAAATTTATCACCTCGTGGGGAAGTCAAGAAAACTCCACCCCCCAAGCCTTCCAACTGCCTAGATCCATCAAAGTGAATAGTCCAATATGTGTTATCCGGATTTTCCTCAGGCGTCTGCAACTCTGTCCCCGTATATAAAGGAGGGGAGGAGGAGGACGACCACCAAGGGGGCGCGCCAAGGGGGGAGTCCTACTAGGACTCCACTCCTAGTAGGATTCGCCCCCCTTTTTTCCTTTCTCATGGAGGGGAAAGAGGGAAGGAGAGGGAGAGGGAGAGGGAAAGAGGAAAGGGGGTCGCGCCCCCTCCCCCTTGTCCAATTCAGACTCCCTTGGGGGGGGGGCACCCTGCGGACTCCCCTCTCTTTCTCCCCTATGGCCCATGAAGGCCCATTACTTCCCCGGGGGGTTCCGGTAACCCCTCGGTACCCCGATAAATATCCGAAACGTTCCGAAACCATTCTGGTGTCCGAATACCTTCGTCCAATATATCAATCTTTACCTCTCGACTATTTCGAGACTCCTCGTCATGTCCGTGACCTCATCCAGGACTCCGAACAATCTTCGGTCACCAAAATACATAACTCATAATACAAATCGTCATCGAACGTTAAGCGTGCGGACCCTACGGGTTCGAGAACTATGTATACATGATCGAGACACATCTCCGATCAATAACCAATAGCAGAACCTGGATGCTCATATTGGTTCCTACATATTCTACGAAGATCTTTATCAGTTAAACTGCAATAACAACATACGTTATTCCCTTTGTCATCGATATGTTACTTGCCCGAGATTCGATCGTCGATATCCTCATACCTAGTTCAATCTCGTTACCGGCAAGTCTCTTAACTCGTTCCGTAATGCATCATCCCGTAGTAACTCATTAGTCCCATTGCTTGCAAGGCTTATAGTGATGTGCATTACCGAGAGGGCCCAGAGATACCTCTCCGAAACTCGGAGTAACAAATCCTAATCTTGATCTATGCCAACCCAACAAAGACCTTCGGAGACACCTGTAGAGCATCTTTATAATTACGCAGTTACGTTGTGACGTTTGATAGCACACAAGGTGTTCCTCCGGTATTCGGGAGTTGCATAATCTCATAGTTAGAGGAATATGTATAAGTCATGAAGAAAGCAATAGCAATAAAACTTAACGATCATTATGTTAAGCTAACAGATGGGTCTTGTCCATCACATCATTCTCCTAATGATGTGATCCCGTTCATCAAATGACAACTCGTGTCTATGGTTAGGAAACTTAACCATCTTTTGATAAACGAGCTAGTCTAGTAGAGGCTTACTAGGGACACTGTGTTTTGTCTATGTATCCACACATGTATCAAGTTTCCCGTTAATACAATTCTAGCATGAATAATAAACATTTATCATGATATAAGGAAATATAAAAGAACAACTTTATTATTTCCTCTAGGGCATATTTCCTTCAGGGGGCAACCCTAATCAAGGGTGACCCTTCTGTTCATCACCGAGACCATGACCCTCCATGCGCAGCCAATGTTCGTCTTCAGCATGAACTCCTGAGGGACGGCGGGGAAGTGATTCGTGAAGTCTGAAGGCATAGGCAGGCACTCCAGCTTCAGGGCAAGGATCACCTTGCAGAAGTGGGTTGCCCCCGCCTCCTCATGGTAGTGGTCGTAGTTCACTTGCCGCTGATGGCGGCGGGGGGGGGGGGGGGGGGGGCTCCACCACCACCATATCATCATCTAAGGGGAGGCACCACATCCTTGCCCTTCTCTAATGGCGGCACAACCTCCTTGCCCTTCTCCCCGGGCGCCACCACCCCCTTGCCCTTTGTGTTCTTCGTGTTTATCTACACGATGAACAACATGAAGTTCAAAGGATGATCATTATTCATTCCTATATTGTCCAAAGCCTCTAAATTTACCCACCCAAAGGACACCTACTTACGCACCACCGCACTCAAAGCCTCTCTGTCTCTTATTGTTACTCCTCTTCCACATCTCTATTTTACCACCTCTCCATCGCCATGACCCCCATCCCCTTGGGCGGAGGCCTTTCTTCCTTGGTTGCTCGCTCCGTGACCACACCAAGTTCGAGAACACCATCTAAGTTTGCTCTAACTTCACCAGTATCGAGGACATGCACAAGGAGGCAGACGTTGTGGTAAAGAAGGCACCGATGGAGGAGTTGAAGACATTGATTCCTGACCCAATGAAAGGCGCTATGTCAGTGGACATACTGCGCTGGGCCATGGATCAGGCCGAGTCCAGCGATGTTGGTCAAAGATCAAGATGGGCTAAGTATAGGGGGTACAAGGCTCCTCAAGACCAGCATGCCGCATTGTTCTGGACGAAGACGTTGGTGGCGCCGGAGGACGACCATGATGCGGTGCAGATGGTGGTCAGGGCGCCGGTGGTAGGCGATCGTGCAAGACCCTTCGTTTTGGACGAAGACGATGAGAAGGAGATTATGGATGGTGCGGTGGAGGCAGTGGTGGAAGACAACAAGAAGGCTACGCCCCTTGCTGCTTGTAGTGCCTCCAAGGTCGCCGCGTCTAGGATAGGTGCTTGTAAGGTAGTACCCCCATTCCCCAGCCCCCTTGTACTAAAAAAATCACTGCATGACACCTAGAATCCATCGGTTCCGTGATGAATTGAGTGCGCAAATCCAATCCCCAACCCCCTTTGTGTTCAATCCCCTCCCTAATGCTCGAATCGAGTCTGAAAATCCAATCTAAATCGCGAATCAAATGCGGTAAATCAAGAGAGAGGGTAAGGGCTTACCGCCATTACCGATGTCCTGCCAGTGCGTTGGTGAATCCGATGCTCCACACCTAGGATTGCCTTGCAGTCCGTCGCTCTGCGGCTCGCCGTCGTTGGTGTGAGAGTGGGAAGAGGGGAGTGGGAGCGATGAGGGTAATTTATGTCACAACTTCGGGAAATAACGTGACGCCTCGAGGCCGCCTCCGCGCATGCAGCACACCATCCAATGAGCAGTTTGCACAATAACACTAGTAGGATCATAAAGGAAAGCATTATCAAAGCATGCATTGTTCCTAGTTTTCCAAATCACCCACACAACCATCTCTAAACCTACTCCAAATACTGCTCTAAACTTACTAGGGATCCTTGTAATCCAGCCACACATATCATGTACCAAGCTGAAGTCCATCTTATGACCAAATACACAATTCACTACACCCCAAACATATATAGTTAGAGAACAATGAATAAATAAATGATCGATAGTTTCATTAGCATTGCAAAGCCTGCACTTCTCACTACCAGTCCAACCTCTCTCCAATAAGTTATATTTAGTAAGAATATTGTTAACATTAGCCAAAAAGAGAATTTGATTTTCAAAGGAAAAGGGACATCTAATATGTACAGCTTTGTGGGATGCATCCTCTGAGGGGGTATTGTCGGGTCTCGAGATATGAGGTATACATGAAGTCGAGATTCTTCATACAACAACCATAACAAATGGGCTCATGGATGTCATATACTCTCGGAGAGACCATAACAAAGGTCTAATAATCCCCACATCGGGAAAAAACATTCGAAGGGAGTCATGAATTTTTGGCTCATAGATAAGTCGCTTCACCTTATGTTTGATCGAACGCTAGCAAATGCATACCAAAGATCCCAAGACTCCACACACAACATGTACTTTATCCACACACACATCATGCACGTCATGTGTGTCTGTGGAAACAACATGCATCACAACACAGACTCTACGACGGAAACTATGACATATATAACAACTCTGAAGCGAGTAAAGTTTAATTACAACTTAATACAAGAAATGGTCTCAAGAGCAAGGCAACTAAAACAACGGAAAAAAAGATATTCCTTAGACAACAAAACTTAACAAATGCCTTAAGAAGGCTATAACAAAGTAAATGGGGACCAAACCTTTCCCAGACCACTCTGTGGGACAAGCATAGCTAATGTCGTCATTCATCACCTTTTTCCAAATGCTACCATCTGATTGTAGCTTATGGATCAAAAACATAAATAAAGCAAGATGAGTATGGGTGTACTCACAAGACTTACATCAGAGTAGTAATAGATACACAAGGTATAAATAATGCTACCATCAGAATAGAAAGCTAGTTTTATCCAAATTATGCTACTTTAAGTATAAGTGGAATGACTACTGTGTATTTTGTAATAAGATGAGGTAGCATGACTGTGAGTTCCATATAATCCAAACTAACCACAACAATACACTGCCACGAAACCTCCATCAACTCACCCACAAGGAAGCAATCCATAGAACTCACGCTTATCCTAGCTGTTGGGGAACGTAGTAATTTCATAAATATTCCTACGCACACACAGGATCATGGTGATGCATAGCAACGAGAGGGGAGAGTGTTGTCCACGTACCCTCGTAGACCGAAAGCGGAAGCGTTAGCACAACGCGGTTGATGTAGTCGTACGTCTTCACGATCCGACCGATCAAGTACCGAATGTACGGCACCTCCGAGTTCAGCACACGTTCAGCTCGATGACGTCCCTCTAACTCCGATCCAGCCGAGCTTTGAGGGAGAGTTCCGTCAGCACGACGGCGTGGTGACGATGATGATGTTCTACTGACGCAGGGCTTCGCCTAAGCACCGCTACGATATTATCAAGGTGGACTATGGTGGAGGGGGCACCGCACACGGCTAAGAGATCCAAGGGATCAATTGTTGTGTCTAGAGGTGCCCCCTTGCCCCCGTATATAAAGGAGCAAGGGGGGAGAGGCGGCCGGCCAGGAGGAGGCGCGCCAGGGAGGAGTCCTACTCCCACCGGGAGTAGGACTCCCTCCTTTCCTAGTTGGAGTAGGAGAAGGGGGGGAAGGAGGAGGGAGAGAGGAAGGAAAGGGGGGCGCCACCCCCTCCTTGTCCAATTCGGACTAGACCCTCCTCTTCTCCACTAAGGCCCATCTTGGCCCATTAACCCCCCCCCCCGGGGGGGGGGGGGTTCCGGTAACCCCCGGTACTCCGGTAAAATCCCGATTTCACCCGGAACACTTCCGATATCCAAATATAGGCTTCCAATATATCAATCTTTATGTCTCGACCATTTCGAGACTCCTCGTCATGTCCGTGATCACATCCGGGACTCCGAACTATCTTCGATACATCAAAACACATAAACTCATAATATAACCGTCATCGAACTTTAAGCGTGCGGACCCTACGGGTTCGAGAACTATGTAGACATGACCGAGACATGTCTCTGGTCAATAACCAATAGCGAAACCTGGATGCTCATATTGGCTCCTACATATTCTACGAAGATCTTTATCGGTCAAACCGCATAACAACATACGTTGTTTCCTTTGTCATCGGTATGTTACTTGCCCTAGATTCGATCGTCGGTATCTTAATACCTAGTTCAATCTCGTTACCGGCAAGTCTCTTTATTCGTTCCGTAATACATCATCCCGCAACTAACTCATTAGTTGCTATGCTTGGAAGGCTTATAGTGATGTGCATTACCGAGTGGGCCCAGAGATACCTCTCCGACAATCGGAGTGACAAATCCTAATCTCGAAATATGCCAACCCAACAAGTACCTTCGGAGACATCTGTAGAGCACCTTTATAATCACCCAGTTATGTTGTGACGTTTGGTAGCACACAAAGTGTTCCTCCGGTAAACGGGAGTTGCATAATCTCATAGTCATAGGAACATGTATAAGTCATGAAGAAAGCAATAGCAACATACTAAACGATCAAGTGCTAAGCTAAGGGAATGGGTCAAGTCAATCACATCATTCTCCTAATGATGTGACCCCGTTAATCAAATGACAACTCATGTCTATGGATAGGAAACATAACCATCTTTGATCAACGAGCTAGTTAAGTAGAGGCATACTAGTGACACTCTGTTTGTCTATGTACTCACACATGTATTATGTTTCCGGTTAATACAATTCTAGCATGAATAATAAACATTTATCATGAAATAAGGAAATAAATAATAACTTTATTATTGCCTCTAGGGCATATTTCCTTCAGTCTCCCACTTGCACTAGAGTTAATAATGTTGATCACATCGCCATGTGATTTAACACCAATAGTTCACATCACCATGTGATTAACACCCATAGTTCACATCATCATGTGACCAACACCCAAAGGCTTTACTAGAGTCAATAATCTAGTTCACATCACTATGTGATTAACACCCAAAGAGTACTAAGGTGTGATCATGTTTTTCTTGTGAGAGAAGTTTAGTCTACGGGCCTGCCACATTCAGATCCGTATGTATTTTACAAATTTCTATGTCAACAATGCTCTGCACGGAGCTACTCTAGCTAATTGCTCCCACTTTCAATATGTATCCAGATTGAGACCTAGAGTCATTTGGATCAATGTCAAAATTTGCATCGACGTAACCCTTTACGACGAACCTTTTGTCACCTCCATAATCAAGAAACATATCCTTATTCCACTAAGGATAATTTTGACTGCTGTCCAGTGATCTACTCCTAGATCACTATTGTACTCCCTTGCTAAATTCAGTGTAGGGTATACAATAAATCTGGTACACAGCATGGCATACTTTATAGAAACTATGGTTGAGGCATAGGGAATGACTTTCATTCTCTTTCTATCTTCTACCGTGGTCGGGCTTTGAGTCTTACCCAATTTCACACCTTGTAACACAGGTAAGAACTCTTTCTTTGACTGTTCCATTTTGAACTACTTCAAAATCTTGTCAAGGTATGTACTCATTGAAAAAACTTATCAAACGTCTTGATCTATCTCTATAGATCTTGATGCTCAATATGTAAGCAGCTTCACCGAGGTCTTTATTTGAAAAACTCCTTTCAAATACTCCTTTATGCTTTCCAGAAAATTCTACATTATTTCCGATCAACAATATGTCATTCATATATACTTATCAGAAATGCTGTAGTGCTCCCACTCACTTTCTTGTAAATACAGGCTTCACCGCAAGTCTGTATAAAACTATATGCTTTGATCAACTCATCAAAGTGTACATTCCAACTCCGAGATGCTTGCACCAGTCCATAGATGGATCGCTAGAGCTTGCACATTTTGTTAGCACTTTTAGGATCGACAAAACCTTCTGGTTGCATCATATACAACTCTTCTTTAAGAAATCCATTAAGGAATGTAGTTTTGACATCCATTTGCCAGATTTCATAAAATGTGGCAATTTGCTAACATGATTCGGACAGACTTAAGCATCGCTACGAGTGAGAAAATCTCATTGCAGTCAACATCTTGAACTTTGTCAAAAACCATTTTCGACAAGTCTAGCTTTGTAGATAGTAACACTACTATCAACGTCCGTCTTCCTCTTGAAGATCCATTTATTTTTATGGCTTGCCGATCATCGGGCAAGTCAACCAAAGTCCACACTTTGTTCTCATACATGGATCCCATCTCAGATTTCATGGCCTCAAGCCATTTTGCGGAATCTGGGCTCACCATCGCTTCTTCATAGTTCGTAGGTTCGTCATGGTCTAGTAACATAACCTCCAGAACAGGATTACCGTACCACTCTGGTGCGGATCTTACTCTGGTTGACCTACGAGGTTCAGTAACAACTTGATCTGAAGTTTCATTATCATCATCATTAACTTCCTCACTAATTGGTGTAGGTGTCACAGGAACCGGTTTCTGTGATGAACTACTTTCCAATAAGGGAGCAGGTACAGTTACCTCATCAAGTTCTACTTTCTTCCCACTCACTTCTTTCGAGAGAAACTCCTTCTCTAGAAAGGATCCATTCTCAGCAATGAATATCTTGCCTTTGGATCCGTGATAGAAGGTGTACCCAACATTTTCTTTTGGGTATCCTATGAAGACGCACTTCTCCGATTTGGGTTTGAGCTTATCAGGTTGAAACTTTTTCACATAAGCATTGCAACCTCAAACTTTAAGAAACAACACCTTAGGTTTCTTGCCAAACCATAGTTCATACGGTGTCATCTCAACGGATTTAGATTGTGCCCTATTTAACGTGAATGTAGCTGTCTCTAATGCATAACCCCAAAACGATAGTGGTAGATCGGTAAGAGACATCATAGATCGCACCATATCTAATAAAGTACGGTTACGACGTTCGGACACACATTACACTATGGTGTTCCAGGTGGCGTGAGTAGTGAAACTATTTCACATTGTTTTAACTGAAGGCCAAACTCGTAACTCAAATATTTTACTTCTGCGATCATATCGTAGAAACTTTTATTTTTGTTACGATCATTCTCCACTTCACTCTGAAATTCTTTGAACTTTTCAAATGTTTCAGACTTGTGTTTCATAAAGTAGATATACCCATATCTGCTCAAATCATCTGTGAAGATCATAAAATAATGATACCCGCCGCGAGCCTCAATATTCATCGGACCACATACATCAGTATGTATGATTTCCAACAAATCTGTTGCTCGCTCCATTGTTCCGGAGAACGGAGTCTTAGTCATCTTGCCCATGAGGCATGGTTCGCAAGCATCAAGTGATTCATAATGAAGTGATTCCAAAAGTCCATTAGCATGGAATTTCTTCATGCGCTTTACACCAATATGACCTAAACGACAGTGCCACAAATAATTTGCACTATCATTATTAACTTTGCATATTTTGGCTTCAATATTATGAAAATGTGTATCACCACGATCGAGATCCAACAAACAATTTTCATTGGGTGTATGACCATAGAAGGTTTTATTCATGTAAACAGAACAACAATTATTCTCTAGCTTACATGAATAATCGTATTGCAATAAACATGATCCAATCATATTCATGCTCAACGCAAACACTAAATAACATTTATTTAGGTTCAACACTAATCCCGAAAGTATAGGGAGTGTGCGATGATGATCATATCAATCTTGGAACTGCTTCCGACACACATCGTCACTTCACCCTTAACTAGTTTCTGTTCATTCTGCAACTCCCGTTTCGAGTTACTACTCTTAGCAACTGAACTAGTATCAAATACCGCGGGGTTGCTATAAACACTAGTAAAGTACACATCAATAACATGTATATCAACTATACCTTTGTTCACTTTGCCATCCTTCTTATCCGCCAAATACTTGGGGCAGTTCCGCTTCCAGTGACTAGTCCCTTTGCAGTAGAAGCACTTTGTCTCAGGCTTAGGTCCAGACTTGGGCTTCTTCACTTGAGCAGCAACTTGCTTGCCGTTCTTCTTGAAGTCCCCCTTCTTCCCTTTGCCCTTTTCTTGAAACTAGTGGTCTTGTTAACCATCAACACTTGATGCTTTTCTTGATTTCTACCTTCGTCGATTTCAGCATCACGAAGAGCTTGGGAATCGTTTCTGTTATCCCTTGCATATTATAGTTCATCACGAAGTTCTAGCAACTTGGTGATAGTGACTAGAGAACTCTGTCAATCACTATCTTATCTGGAAGATTAACTCCCACTTGATTCAAGTGATTGTAGTACTCAGACAATCTGAGCACATGCTTGCTGGTTGAGCTATTCTCCTCCATCTTGTAGGCAAAGTAATGTCAGAGGTCTCATACCTCTCGACACGGGCATGAGTATGAAATACCAATTTCAACTCTTGGAACATCTTATATGCTCTGTGGCGTTCAAAACATTTTTGAAGTCCCGGTTCTAAGCCGTAAAGCATGGTGCACTAAACTATCAAGTAGTCATCATACCGAGCTTTTGTCAAAAACGTTCAAAACGTCTGCATCTGCTCCTGCAATAGTTCTGTCACCTAGCGGTGCATCAAGGACATAATTCTCGTGTGCAGCAATGAGGATAAACCTCAGATCACGGACCAAGTCCGCATCATTGCTACTATCATCTTTCAACATATTTTTCTCTAGGAACATATCAAAATAAACAGGGAAGCTAAACGCGAGCTATTGATCTACAACATAGATATGCTAATACTACCAGCACTAAGTTCATGATAAATTTAAGTTCAATTAATCATATTACTTAAGAACTCCCACTTAGATAGACATCTCTCTAATCATCTAAGTGATCACGTGATCCAAATCAACTAAACCATGTCCGATCATCACGTGAGATGGAGTAGTTTCAATGATGAACATCACTATGTTGATCATATCTACTATATGATTCACGCTCGACCTTTCGGTCTCGGTGTTCCGAGGCCATATCTGCATATGCTAGGCTCGTCAAGTTTAACCTGAGTATTCCGTGTGTGCAACTGTTTTGCACCCGTTGTATTTGAACGTAGAGCCTACCACACCCGATCATCACGTGGTGTCTCAGCACGAAGAACTTTCGCAACGGTGCATACTCAGGGAGAACACTTATACCTTGAAATTTAGTGAGAGATCATCTTATAATGCTACCGTCGATCTAAGCAAAATAAGATGCAAAAGCATAAACATCACATGCAATCAATATAAGTGATATGATATGGCCATCATCATCTTGTACTTGTGATTTCCATCTCCGAAGCACCGTCATGATCACCATCGTCACCGGCGCGACACATTGATCTCCATCATAGCATCGTTGTCGTCTCACCAACTATTGCTTCTACGACTATCGCTACCGCTTAGTGATAAAGTAAAGCAATTACAGGGCGATTGCATTGCATACAATAAAGCGACAACCATATGGCTCCTGCCAGTTGCCGATAACTCGGTTACAAAACATGATCATCTCATACAATAAAATTTAGCATCATGTCTTGACCATATCACATCACAACATGCCCTGCAAAAAAAGTTAGACGTCCTCTACTTTGTTGTTGCAAGTTTTACGTGGCTCATACGGGCTGAGCAAGAACCGTTCTTACCTACGCATCAAAACCACAACGATAGTTCATCAAGTTAGTGCTATTTTAACCTTCTCAAGGACCGGGCGTAGCCACACTCAGTTCAACTAAAGTTGGAGAAACTGACACCCGCCAGCCACCTATGTGCAAAGCACGTCGGTAGAACCAGTCTCGTGTAAGCGTACGCGCAATGTCGGTCCGGGCCGCTTCATCCAACAATACCGCCGAACCAAAGTATGTCATGCTGGTAAGCAGTATGACTTGTATCGCCCACAACTCACTTGTGTTCTACTCGTGCATATAACATCTACGCATAAAACCAGGCTCGGATGCCACTGTTGGGGAACGTAGTAATTTCAAAAATATTCCTACGCACACACAGGATCATGGTGATGCATAGCAACGAGAGGGGAGAGTGTTGTCCACGTACCCTCGTAGACCGAAAGCGGATGCGTTAGCACAACGCGGTTGATGTAGTCGTACGTCTTCACGATCCGACCGATCAAGTACCGAATGTACGACACCTCCGAGTTCAGCACACGTTCAGCTTGATGACGTCCCTCGAACTCCGATCCAGCCGAGCTTTGAGGGAGAGTTCCGCCAGCACGACGGCGTGGTGACGATGATGATGTTCTACCGACGCAGGGCTTCGCCTAAGCACCGCTACGATATTATCGAGGTGGACTATGGTGGAGGGAGGCACCGCACATGGCTAAGAGATCCAAGAGATCAATTGTTGTGTCTAGAGGTGCCCCCTTGCCCCCGTATATAAAGGAACAAGGGGGGAGTGGCTGCCGGCCAGGAGGAGGCGTGCCAGGGAGGAGTCCTACTCCCACCGGGAGTAGGACTCCCTCCTTTCCTAGTTGGAGTAGGAGAAGGGGGAAGGAGGAGGGAGAGAGGAAGGAAAGGGGGGCGCCGCCCCCCTCCTTGTCCAATTCGGACGAGAGGGGGAGGGGGCGCGCGGCCTGCCCTGGCCGCCCCTCCTCTTCTCCACTAAGGCCCATCTTGGCCCATTAAACCCCTGGGGGGTTCCAGTAACCCCCCGTACTCCGGTAAAATCCTGATTTTACCCGGAACACTTCCGATATCCAAATATAGGCTTCCAATATATCAATCTTTATGTCCCGACCATTTCGAGACTCCTCGTCATGTCCGTGGTCACATCCGGGACTCCGAACTATCTTCGGTACATCAAAACACATAAACTCATAATATAACCGTCATCGAACTTTAAGCGTGCGGACCCTACGGGTTCGAGAACTATGTAGACATGACCGAGACATGTCTCCGGTCAATAACCAATAGCGGAACCTGGATGCTCATATTGGCTCCTACATATTCTACGAAGATCTTTATCGGTCAAACCGCATAACAACATACGTTGTTCCCTTTGTCATCGGTATGTTACTTGCCCTAGATTCGATCGTCGGTATCTTAATACCTAGTTCAATCTCATTACCGACAAGTCTCTTTACTCGTTCCATAATACATCATCCCGCAACTAACTCATTAGTTGCAATTCTGGCAAGGCTTATAGTGATGTGCATTACCGAGTGGGCCCAGAGATACCTCTCCGACAATCGGAGTGACAAATCCTAATCTCGAAATACGCCAACCCAACAAGTACCTTGGGAGACACCTATAGAGTACCTTTATAATCACCCAGTTACGTTGTGACGTTTGGTAGCACACAAAGTGTTCCTTCGGTAAACGGGAGTTGCATAATCTCATAGTCATAGGAACATGTATAAGTCATGAAGAAAGCAATAGCAACATACTAAACGATCAAGTGCTAAGCTAACGGAATGGGTCAAGTCAATCACATCATTCTCCTAATGATGTGACCCCGTTAATCAAATGACAACTCATGTCTATGGCTAGGAAACATAACCATCTTTGATCAACGAGCTAGTCAAGTAGAGGCATACTAGTGACACTCTGTTTGTCTATGTACTCACACATGTATTATGTTTCCGGTTAATACAATTCTAGCATGAATAATAAACATTTATCATGAAATAAGGAAATAAATAATAACTTTATTATTGCCTCTAGGGCATATTTCCTTCACTAGCAATGTTAAGGTAAAGATAGAAGTTTACCGTCACATAGCACCCACGAGGAAGCAATCCATAACAGTCACATAACTACAAACATGACTATTCAAATACATTAACCTTATAGGGGTGTGCAAGTTTACCGACACGTTTCAACTATGTCTTAATGCGTATGAGTAGCACACTTCACATTGTATGCTGACATAGGGGGATCTGCCACGATACTTACCTTAGAGTCCACTCTATTCCATGGATTCGCCCGTATGAGTTCAAAGCACGATTGTGAGTCCGGTCGAGTGCTCCGATACTGACTCAAACATTGTGTGTAGGGCCCAATCTCGGAGGGGTAGTTCACCCACTTGGCCAGTGGTGCCACATCCCTACGCCATGCTATGCAACTATACTACTGTTCTTATCCATACATATGCCGCCAAAGCACGAGCTAGGTGTGACTCATGGGCCGGTCTGAGGCAAGTTAATAGGCCGAGAGGGGAACCATATGACATCATGTGGTTGTGCGCTAATTCTTGGATCAATGAAACGAGAACTCGGGTCCTAAGAGAAGCGTAAATGAGGCAACCCACCATGCTCTCCAACATGACCTATCATCTTAACCTTCAGTCATGTTTAACCTGGATTAATCCCAACAATCTTACCACATCCCATTATTCATGTTCACTACCAACTATTATGCATCAAACACATTCGATGGATCATGAATCGATTTGTAATGAGCCTGACTAAGCATAAGTAAGGCTGATATGTGGCTAATGATCAACAAACTACTAATATAGGATTATAAGATTCATGGATAAAGGGTTACAACGATCAAGTTGTGCAAAGGAATAGGCTTAACAAGTACTTATTATCAATAAAGTAGTAGTTGAATCGAACAAAATTATAGAGGGGGCACACGAATATAAGTTTTGAGGTGATGAGATTCAACATGATCAAAGATTATTTTGCATACCTATTATCATTGCTTTGGCACTCAGCTCTTGCCATTGCTCACGTCATCTCCGGATACTCTCCTAGAAGAAGCAGAAAAAACTTGAAAGAGCAAACGAGGCTTTTGCCACTATGAGCAAGATGTCATCTTGTTCATGACATGGAATGAAAGGCATGCCAAAAGTTCATTCAAAATTCACCTAATGCAACAAAAAGCAAGTTAAATAAAATCAAAATGCATTAATTAGAGCATTTTCATAACTCCAATAAAAATTAAAACATCATTAATGTTGTTTTAACCTAAAAAGATTTTTCCAATAGCTTTATCATGAATGCAAATGACATGAACATATTGTTATATTTTCTAAACATTTTGATATAGCATACATATTTTTCCCATTTCTGGTTTCAAATTTATGATTTTTCTATAACTAAAGGTATTTCTGGAAAATTCAAAATCATTACTGATTTACAAATCAGTCAAGAAAGACTTTTGCTACTCACTAGGTGGCTAGCCACAATCATAGACATGTGGGATTAGGTCAATCCTACTCAGCTAAGTCAAACTAACATCTGGGGCAACTGCAATTAACATTTTTCCTAAACAGATAATCAACTAATTAACTAAATAACAGGTGACCCACCTGTCACTGGCTAACTAACTTAATTAACCCTGACCCTAATCCAGACTAAGGATTATGTTCGAGTTTAACTATGTGTGAGCAAATTCCGTGATGTAGACCTGTCGGAAGACCACGAGGTAGTCGGAGTCAACAGGAGTGGGGAAACTATCCCATCTCTCCCGCATCCACGGGAGCAAGCCAGAAGACACAAGGTAGTTGGAGTCGTCGATGATGAGCTCCACATCGGTGGAACAGTTGTAGGAGCACGAAGGCATGCTTGGTTGGATCACAGGAGGACTACCACATCGGCGAGCCATCCTCACTACTACAGAACTGAATTTTAGTGGCTAGCCAATTCATATGATCACTAATGCGTGAGTGGCCCTTATGTGCCTCGTGGTCAATGATAAATGTTCTGTCACAGACAGGCCAGTTGACCGGTCAATGATGATGCAAAACAAAGATGGGCCAACCGGCCAGTGTTTATCACCTTGAGGTACCTTATAAGCAATACATCACTCACTATCCTTCCAGTCGACACATGCCAGTGATGTTTTAAAATACATGGTGAATATTTTGAAATCTGCAAATATTTTTTGAGCTTGCCAACATTTTTCAAATTTCTGAAAAAAAATCACGAACATATTTCCGAATTCATGAACATTTTTCAAGTTCATGAACATTTTTTGAGTTCATGATGAATAATTTTGATAACACGTTGATTTAAAAAAACAAGTTGAATAATTTTATAATACACAAAGATTTTTTTATGAATGTTTAACATTTTAAAATATATGATGAACATTTCTTAAATATATGTTGATTTTTTTAATACACATTGAACACATGATGAACATTATTTTATTGTTCATTTTGAACGTATATAAATCAGATGTAAATTTAAAAGAAAATTAAAATAAGAACTAAGTTTCAAAATATAAAAATAGGGAAACAAAATAACAAAATTAGAAAGAAGGAAGAGGAAAAACATTTTTAAAATATTTCGGAAAAAACATTTTTAAAATAAAACTTGTTTTCTTCTTCTATCTCATGAGAAAAAAGTTAGAGTGAAAAAAGGATAAGTTGCTACATATCGTACGTAACTTATTGCTACTAGCGATCAGACATGCCCCAATCTTATGTACTCCCTCCATTTCAAATTAGTTGTCAGTCATTTAGTACAACTTTATAGTAAATCAGCATTGGGTCAGCGTACTGCGTACTGCTAGTGTAAAACGTAGAGTAATTCAGCGTACCAACGCGTGGCACCCCGGCACCAATGGGTCAGCCCCACCCAATGCGGAGTGTTGGCGAGCGCAGCTGGTGCTCGCTAAACGCGAGACATAGCACCATTGTTATGGAGGTCTATATATCGCCCGTTACGAGGCGGTAGTCCGTCTCGTCTCTGGCGAGCGCTCTACTGGGCCGGCTTTTATTGTAGTACGGTTTTTTCTGTTTCCTCTGTGTTTCAGGGTTTCGTCATTTCGCCCTGTTTTTTTTTTCAATTTTCCTTTGTTTTTCTTCCGTATCCTTTGTTTTTCTTCGTATATATATTTTCCCATTTCCTCACTTTCCTTGTTTCTTTCTCAGTCTTCTTTAGTCTTCTTTGTTTCTTTGTTGGTTTTCTTATTTTTTTTTCTTGTTTTCCAATGATGTTTTTCTTTCTTTCTCGGTTTTGATCGATTTTTAGGTTCTTTGTTTTCTTGATCTTTTTACTTACATATTGTAGATATTCCATATACAACAGGAACTTTTTTTACACATTTGAATATTTTTCACTAACTTAAAAAAATATGTATTATTATCTACTTTTTCATACACTTTGTACACTTTTTGTATACGCAGGTTATATATATTGAATATATTTAAAATAGATGATTATCATTTTTTTCAAATATATGTTTTGATGCCTACTTTTTTCATAGGTATTATACATCTATGTATACATAGCAAACGTTTTTCATACATGTTAACAATTTCAACTACATTAACATTTTTTGAAATATATGTTTGATGCCTACTTTTTCATATACATTATATATTTTTCATATACACCTGAAACATTTTTTATGTATGTTTATAATTTTTAAATACTCCCTCCGTCCGTAAATACTTTTCGGAGAAATGAATAAAAATGGATGTACTTAGAAATAAAATAAGTCTAGATACATCTATTTCTCCGACAAGTATTTCCGGACGGGGTGAGTACATGATTAAAAAAAATTCACACACATGTTTTACCTTATGTATACTTACTGTGAATTTTTTGTATATATTAGGAACATTTTTAAATACTTGTTTATTTTCTTAAAAAAATACATGATTAACACTTTTCAAATATATATTTTGATGTCTACCTTTTCATATATGTTCTACATTTTTTGTATACATAAGAAACATTTTCTATACGTGTCTAACATTACTTTTGCACTGCTACACCATTTTTGAAATATTTAATAAACACTTCTAAACAAATGAAACTAAAAACTAAATAAAGAAATGTCTGAATAACCTGTCAAGAAATGAAAAACCGACTAAAAACAAAAAATGTGCGTATGTGTGTTACAAGTGTCAGGTGCATATAGTCGCGCGTGCCGGGCAACGAGGCGCTACATGCAAGGTGTTACAGGGATCGCACAAAGTGATACACAGACACTCCCTTGCGTGCTGCACCACATAAAAAAAGACACCCCTCAAGACAACAACATGAAAATAATCACGTTAAGGGTACCTTTGAAAAAGTTATCCAGAACTTGATGTTCTGCATGGGCGGTTAGCTATTTCAGGAAAACAAGTCACCGCAAACTTCTCAAGTAGTGATAAGCGGCTCAACCCATATGTGCTACATCTCGCCATCTGAGAGTTCTTTTTTCGCAAAACCACCCGAGAGTTTGGGTGGGCTTTCTCACATCACACGTGTGGGATTGGAGGCTCATTGTTTGTGCTTCTTGCCTACATCCATTTTTAAATGAAAATAGGACAGTGCATGTGCGGTTCAACGAGATATAAATATTTTAGTATTTTAGCTTATGATTTGCTTGGCCATATTACTATATTAGGGCATGTACAATGTTGCTATCTTGCGACGTGGGATAAATGCTTAGGTGGAGAAGAGAGAAATCCTAAAAAAATGCTTATCTTCTCTTATTTAAGAGATGATCTCTTATTACAATATTCTCACCATATTTTTAGGAATAGTGAGTTATTGAAGCTAAGACTAAGATATAACCCATTGTAGACATGTTTTTTTGCCATCTCTAAATTATATGCAAGACTTAAGATAAAACTGTCTTATCAACCATTGTACATGCCCTTAATATGATTGTGTAAATAAATGTTAATTAAATATTGCCCATGATTTACCTACCCATATTAATGTGATTGTGTAAATAAATATTTATTAAATCATGCCCATGATTTACCTTATAGTATGATGGGAAGTACGGTAAGTAAATTAAAATGGATTGGTTCAAAAGGTAAGTAACTAAGGTGATTGACTATCATACAAGGAAGGTTGTATGAATGTACGGTGGGAAGAAAAGTGAAACATGGAGCCTTACATTTTTTAAGTAGTACAGAGATAGAGATATCTCGTGAACCATGCATCCAAATTACAAAAAAAAAATCACCATTGCATTCCCTCGATCGGGATCTTCAAAACTACATCATAGGTTGATAGATTTTGATGAACTTTTTTTGCCGAAATTGAGCCCCTCAAATTGAACTAACATGTGCTTCCAAAATGCACTAGCGTGTGCTCACAAGTGAACTAATGTGTGAATCACAATTTTCTCCCACGAGAAAGCACACATGGCTCCTCGTGGAAGCACAATCGTGTTTCTGAAATGGACTAACTTATGCTCGTCGTGGAAGCACAATCGTGCTTTCAAAATGAACTAACTTGTGCTCGCGTAGGGTGAGGCACAACTAAGAGGCGAACTAACAAGTGTGCTTCCGAACTGAACTCATAGGCGATTTTTTCCTGGATTTTTATGTTTGATATTCTAATATGGATTTTCCGGTTCTTATTATTTCCATCCGCTTTCCCTTTTATATTTTTGGTTAATTTCTCTATTTTTATTTCCTTTTCTTGTTCTTTCCATGGTTTTCATATTGTTTCAATATACCTTCTAATTATATGCGCAATTTGGTTCATCCTATATTTATTTTCCGCATTTTGCCTTTTCTCGTCTTCCGATTCATTTTTTCATTGTGAATTAAAAATTTGGATCGTGTACTTTGAAAGGTTCATAGCTTAATAACACATTTAAAACAATGTTCATCGCATATTATAAAACACTCATCATGTATTAAAAATTTCATCGCCCGTGTACTAACAAAAATGTCCACTCTATTTCTAAACATTATTCATCGTGTATTAAAAATGTTTCATTGTTCAAAACATTAAGTTCATCCTATACTTTAAATTTGTTCATCGAGTATTACAAATATTTCAACATTTGTTTTGGAAATGTTCATCATGTAATTTAAAATATAGCTTGAATATTTTTCAATACCTGATATTATTATTTTTAAATACAATATGAGCATTTTTGAATAAGCACCAAACATTTTTTGACCGCAATGGACTTTAAACGTGGTAACATTTTTAAAACACAATGCACATTTAGAAAATACATGACAAACTTGTACTAAATATACCATGAAACTTTTTTAGACTACCAGACATAGTTCTTATTATTGGATGATGAACTGTTTTTAAAATATATGTGATGAACATTTTCTAAACATACGCATTATTTTTACAAAGTATGAACATTTTAAAGATGCGTGATGAACCCCTTTTTAAATTATGATTGAACATGTTCTCATGAATAATTTTTAAATACCCATGAAGATAAAATATTTTTTTCTAAATATATATTTATAATAATATTTTTAAATCTCTATTATTAAAGGACGGTTTTTACTTTACCGTCACCCCCATCCACACACACACATGTCCCCCTTACGTTGGTTCTTTCTCTCCACGCCCCCTTGGTTTGGAATAATCTAAATCAAGTCGGTACTTTACTTTCATTGTACTACTGAAAACCATTTTCTATATTAACTCAATTAAATTTTATTAAGCCATGTCCTACATTAACTCAAACAAATCATACCAAATCATACCAAAATCTCAACAAAATCAAAAAATTCCTTTCATCCCCTACTCATACCTAAATCAAATCAAATCTTATCAAAACCTCAACTAAATCAAAACTTTTATTGTCTTTCCCTACCCATCCTCAAACCATATCCATCTTACCAAATCTAGAATATGGTGGATGTAAGGTATATGTTGAACATGATTGGTATTGAACCACTAGAATATATCTGCCCCGTTGCAACCAAAGTGTAATTACCTAGTACTCCCTCCATTCCACAATGTAGTGCTTCCTCTATCTCCGTGCTTCAACTTTGACCGTAAATTTAACTACCAAGACCGATTGCGGCGGGAGCAAAAATTATATCAGTGAATTCGTATTCGAAAGAAGTTTTTAATTATGTAATTTTTTCACCCGCTGCAGTCGGTCTCGTTCGTTAAATTTATGGTCAAAGTTCTACCTCGGGAAGCGCGGGCGCACTATATTTTGGAATGAAGGGAGTATATGTAAAAAAAATGGGGGGGGGGGGGGGGCCTTAAAAAACAAGAAGGTAAAAAACCCAGCAAAACATACCTAGCCTGCACCAACTAGCAAACTGACATATTGGGTCGATCTACCCCGCAAGTACATGGGCAAGCGCCTTGTGTAGCTTGCAGAAGGTAGGGTATATACACACCTTTTGCTAGCCCCTTCCTCGATCTCTACATATGTAACAGCGTTCATTTTTTTGTCATAAAAACAGCCTGGTCTATTAACCAGATAAACCTTCAAAAATAAATAGATTACATTGAAGTCCCTGGCAACACTACTAGGAAAGGTCTTATAGATGAACCCAAATGAGTAGCGAGTGAGGCGGGGCACCCGCCACAACTATTTTTTAAAACAAGCAGTGGTAGGTAGCAAAGCCTGCCCGCCACAGCTAATAGACTACCTGTGGCGGGCGGATGTCATGACCCGCTACAGGTATAATCTCCCGGACGGGACTTGTTTGCGATACTCAGTAGTGACAGGCTGTGTCTACAGCTCGCCACAACTAGATGTCGTCGCAACCACCACTAGTTATCCTCGCATGATGTCCAGTTTTGTCAGAGATGTGGCGGTTGCCCGTTACCGCCAATCGGAGCACGGACGCATTTTATCAACCCACGCGCACCCCAGTCATCCTGCCCCCTCACTTCACTCACTCACCCACCCTACCCCCCCCATGGATCTCACTCTCGGTGCCGCCGTCGCCTCTGCCTCGCTGTCCTCTTGGCCAGCCCCATCGGTCGTGCCTTCCTCTTGGCCGCCCCCGTCGACCCCGCCGTCCTCTTCGCCACCCACATCAGCCCCGCCGCCGCCATCTCCATGGGATCCGGTATGCTCTAGTCGTCCTCGCTTTCACCCACACAACGGCTGTGGCCGCCACCAACACCCATGGCCATGGCCGCCACCCACATTGGTAGGGGGGCTAGGGTTAGAGTTAGGAGTACGTGGGTTAGGGGGTTACGGCTAGGGTTTGTAGATCATAGATGGCTTGTGATTCACATTGTGTTCTATTACATTTTTTTGTTGGTGGGGTTACTGCTAGGGTTTGTAGATCGTAGATTGCTTGTGATTCGTATTGTGTTCTATTACATTTTTTGTTGGTAGGGTTATAGCTAGGGTTTGTAGATCGTAGTTGTAGGCACTTTCTTATCCGTAGGTTGTTTACAGGGATTCATAGTAAGAGGCCAAATTTTAATGTAGTGTTGTCGATATTGTTAGTTACATTGTTTGTTCATAAATTATTGGAACTTTCTTATTCATATTCGTAGATCATAGACCATATCATAAGAACTTTCTTATTCGTATTTGTAGATCGTAGACGGTAAATTATAGGAACTTTCACTACTAGGAAAAGGCCTATAAGTAGTGCGGGTCAAAGGCCTAGCCCGCGCCACTGCTACGACGCTACAACTAACTTTTAGCAGTAGCGTGTGTTGACGAGCGCTACTGCTATCTATAGGTAGCAATAGCGCGTGTTATGAAGACCCACTACTACTAATAGCTGCAAGGCCTTAATTTAAAGTGCGCTACTGCTAAGGACTCGCTGCTGCTAAAAACATACTCTGCGCTACTGTTGTTAGTTTCTAAAAAAATTGCTGCATATTTCCTTTGTATTTGTACATGTTTTATACAATAGTCTCTAGCATATCATACACATACAAATCTAATCATATCATACACATACAAATAGTCTCATCAAATCATGTCATCATCCAACACAAATGATGTCTCTCATCATCATCTCGAAATAGCGATACAAGTTATGACATGTCTCGAATACTTGCAACTACATCGTCATCCAT